>NC_081379.1:39760380-40074453 GCF_030684315.1 Stegostoma tigrinum
AATAAAACATTCTCCTGAGAACCAAGGACAAAAACACACTTTGTGTAAAACAAGTCACTGGCTTTCCAGTGGAACTGGCACATTTAGTTTGGTCTTTGGAGACTATGCTTCAGGAGACGCTGTAACTGCGGTTCAGTATTGTTCCCCTCTGATCATAGAGGGGCAGTTATGGGATGGTTTCAAGGTTTTCAGTTTTGTTGGTACCTGGGCTTTGCCACTTAGTGGATAATGAGATGTTGAAATGACCCATTTAAACAAGCCGTTATCAGGTTAGTGTTGGTAGGGGTGAGCATTAGTGATCTCTGCTGCTAATATGTGCATTGTGTGGATCGGCCAACTAACCAGCCACTGAGAAGAGTTACATGGCACCAGCAGCATTATTCTCATTGACGCTGCTGGAAACAGTCCTGCAACATAGGACCAGGAGTAGACCATTCAGTCCCTTGAGCCTGTGCTGCTATTCCATTTTGTTGCTGTTGGAATTACTCCATATTCCTTGATGCTCCTTGTGTAATGTAAATTCCATTGATCTCTGTCTCAAAATCTCCATTTGTTGATTGGCAACTGCAGCCCTTTGGGAAAAGACAGATTTTCAAATTTCCAAAAATCTTCATGAAGTGCTTCCTGAATAGCCTATTTCTAATGTTTCTTTGTTTTAGATTTCCCCATTAGAAGAAATTGTTAAATTCTACCAAAAGATGATACATAATGTGATAGCATAATGATTATGTTACTGGACTAGTAGACCTGAGGGGCCTGGTCTCATGACTGAGACATGGGCTTTGATCCCACCCTTCCAGCTAGAGAATTAATATTTGCTTCCTGGTGATCACATATCTACTGAATTATTGCAGAAAACCCATCAACTTTGCTTGCATCTTTCAGGAAAAGAGATCTGCCATCTTTACTTCGTCTGGCCAAGCTCTCAGCAATGTGGTTGACTGTTAACCTCCCCTTGAAATGACCTTGCGAGCCAGCCTGTTTATCACACCTCAAGGCAACTAATAACTGCAGTGGTTTAAGGAAATGGCTCTGGGCCATCCTGTCAAAGGCAATTATGAATGAACAATAACTGCTAGCCTGACCACACCTGAGAGTGAATGAAATAAAAATATTTTATCTCTTTAAACACCTCAATTAGATCAATCTTGTAAACTTGCAGGAAAGGAAGTCTAGTTTGTGTGACCTGATCTCATAATTTAACCCAGCATCATTGTGGTGAATGTGCATTGTATCCACTTCCAATCCTAGTCTTTTCTTCCTTGTCAAGAGTTGAACATTGCAATCCCATGTGCCAAAGCACAGTTATTTTTATTTGTTCATGGGAAGTGGGTGTCCCTGGCTGGGCCAGCACTGTTGCTCATGCCTAGTTGCCCTTGAGAAGGTGATGGTGAACTGATGATTTCCATTTAGTGTAGTTAGTGAAAATTCTCCAGGCTCTGTGCTGCAGTGATGGTGAACAGACCAATTCTACGTGTTACAGGAAGTTGCAAGGAAAAGCAAATGAAATGGTAGGAGCGTAGCCTCAGAGGTTCGACCGGACCGTGTGGCCCTGGGAGTCAATAGACTTCAAGCTCTGTGAATCCTGTGAGACGGTGTACGTTTGATGCAGGAAAGAAGTGGCAAATAGAGCACTGATGGTTGTTGTTTAACACGTGGGGAATGGTTCGGACAAAGGGGTCCAACCTGCAGCAGTTTGCATTATTCATGTGAACAGAGTTGTAGATGAATTATTGATGGCAGAGATTGAGCAGATGTGAGAGCACGATTCCAATTACTGTTCTATGGTAGACGCTGTTGACTGCATCCCAACACTTCACCATTGCCACTTTACTCACAGCTTCAAAATGTGTCCAGTCTGCCTGAAGTGGACTTTAGGAAACTTCTCAAGCTATGGGGGAGTTCAGGCTGAGGATTTGCTAACCGAGTATCTTGGGGGTTATTTTTATATTAATTCATGGATTATGAGAGACACCAACTGGGCCTGGTATTTATTGCCCATCCCTAATTGTCCTTGAAAAGATGGTGGTGATTTTCCTGAACCACTTCAGTCCATGTGGTGTAAGATACACACACTGGTACTTTCTGTAATGCTTTGATATGATGGCCAGGTCAGTTTCGGGTCAGCCACATTGCTTTGGGTCTGGAATTGTATGTAGGTCAAACCAAGGAAGGATGTCAGAACATTCGCAGGTTTTTAAAATCCACTCATTTCATAGTCATTAACAAGACCAGTGTTTATTCCACGTTTGTTAATTAATTGTGTTGAAATTCTGCCAGGTGCCATTTGAATTCCTCTTTCTAGAGCATTGGCCAAAGACTATAAGGAGTCCAGTAAGATGACCACAGTGCTAAGGTCTGACAGGGTTTAAAGTCTGCATTGGTATGTGATACAGATTTGCCTGAACTAGATGTGTATGTGTGTCTTGGAAGGGAGAGCTGACAACTGAGCATTCCATTACTGCTGATTCTGTCTCCTTTTGAGTCGATCAAGCTGTGCAGATCTTCAGAAAGCACACAGAATATAATTAAAGACACGGATGTATTAGAGTTTGGTATTCAAACACATCAGCAGATCTTACTATGATCCTGTCACCTTCTCCTCCTGCCGCAGACACCCGAACCTACTGAAGCATTTATTTGTTTATAACTTGCTAGGTTTACAGCTGTACATGCTCAATGATTTATGAACATATGAACAAACCACAAGAGTTGGCCACTCAGCTCTTCGATAAAACCGTGGCTGATCTGATCGTACCTCCACGTTACTCTGCATACCCCCGATAATCTTCATTCCCTTGGTAATCTAAAATCTATCTACCTTTGCCTTTTGAAGAAGGGCATTCCAAAGATTTTTTTTCCCCTCCTCTGTCTTAAATGAGCGATGTCTTACATTTAAACTATGAGCCCTTAGCGCTAGGTTCTCCCACAAGAGGAAGCATCTTTTCCATATCTACTCCTCCAGTCTTTGAGCAAATGGTGGACCTTCAGTGTTGTTTAACATTATAGTTGAGCCCAGGCCTTCTGTGGAGTCCTTAGTCATTGATCAGCAGTGACAATTCTGGTTGTAAACACCAGTTTATAATTCTGTTCTACATAAACTGTGGTCTCCTATTGGGTTAGAGTTGTGAAGAGGGTGGAAAGAGTGTGGAGAAATTTAGCTTCGCTAGTGTACCTGACACTCAGTCTCCTTCTCAGCAATATTTTGTTTTCAGTAACATCAACTGAGGTGAGCGAGAGATCTTTTAGTTCGTGGGAGTTCTGAGCAACTCCTGAAGTGAGCTTTGGGAAATCTATCAGCCTATCTGGTCCCTGAGAGCCCCCTGCTGCCCAGTCCATGCTTTGCAGAATGTATCAGACCTTCATATGTCCTGACTGTTGTTGCAAAGAGCATCACACTGTCACTATTGCCCTAGCTAGGTATCCGACTGACTGCGCTTCACTGCTGGTCACCTCCAGGATGCAGGCTACTTACACAAAATGCACTGACCCCTGCTCTCTGTGTCCGTGTGGGCAGCTTCCCAGCCCTCGATTTGAGGTCCCTGGAATAGTTGTTGGTACCCTGAGAGGGTTGGTTTTGTGCCATGTGTATGGCGAGGTGAGAAAGATCCAGTAGAGGGAAGGATTCTACCCCTTAATGTTACACACAGTGTGGCATTTGGTCGGTGCAGGCATTTACACTGCTCACACCTTCACAATGTCATATCATTCTACTCCTTTCTGTCTCTCAAATGCATCCAGCTTTCCCTTAAACATGTGGACACCATTCACCTTAACTATACCGTGTGACAACAAGTTCCTCGCTAATGAGTCACTGGATAAAGAGATTCTCCTGAGTTCCCTGATGGGTTAATTAGTGACTGTCTGTATCTGTGGCCCCAGTAAGTTTCACTTGCTTGCATGGAGTCTCTAAGACCAGTTGGAGGTCCCATACTGCTCTAGAAATGTAGAAGCTGGAGAAGGCCAGTCAGCCCGTCAAACCTGTACAACCCTTCCAGTTAGATAATGGCTGATCTGTCTTGGTGCCTGCTGCTTTCATACACTTGCATTTTTAAAAAAAACACTCATCAATCACAATTTTAAAATTTTCAGTTAACCAATTATCATCAATTTCTCAAAGGGTGAGAATTGCAGCATTTATTACATATTTGCTTCGCAACATCACCTCCTGGAAGGTCTATCTTGATTTTTAATATCATGACTGCTTGGTCAGGTCTCCCCAGCAGACGAAATAGTTTCTGATTGAATCCTTTAATCTTTTTTAAAAAAAAAGTCTCTACTCCCTGGTCTTGTATATTTTCGGGATCAGACTTGTATTTCCTTAGTGCAGTTAATTCAGCAGGAGCTGGAGGCTTAAACCCTGTCCCAGTATTTATCTGTTACTATTCTTTCACAGGATATGGGTGTCGCTGGCTAAGCCAGTATTTACCGGTCATCCTGAATGACCTTGATAAGCCGCTGGTGAGCAGTCTTCTCGGATCACTGAAGCTCTTGGGGTGTAGGAACGCCCGCAGTGCTATTAAAGTGGGGGGAGTATCCAGGATATTGACTCCACATCAGTGGTTATGATATAGTTCCAAAGCCAGGATAGTGTGGGGCTTGGAGGAGAACTTTAGTTGGAGGTGACCCGAGGTATCTGCTGCCCTTGTTCTAGACAGTAGAGGGTGTCAGTGTGGAAGGTACTACCAAGGGTGCATTTTAAAACCGTCCCCAACAACTAGGTACAATATTTGTATATAATTGGCTGGGTAAGGCACCAGACGGTACAATATATAAACATTAATGCCGCTTTAATGAGTTTGACTTTGTGAACAGTGACATCTCCATTTCTGTTCCTCTGGCAAATGGCAAGTGTTTGAGTAATGGAGCCTGACCAGCGGGCCACTGAGGAGAGGGTTCACTGTTGTTAAAGCCTCCAAACCCTTTGATTCTGTTTCAGGCTTTGGGTTTGTGACATTTGAGAGTGAAGATATTGTGGAGAAAGTGTGTGAGATTCACTTCCACGAAATCAACAACAAAATGGTGAGTGTGGGAATGGGAGGTCGCTTGCTCCGTGTGTTACAATGTTGCGCAGGGACTGTACGAGACAGTCTGAGGTGGGGAGCGTCCATGTGATGATTGACCTGGGCAGACAGGCCATGTTTGGTGGTGAGCTGGGCAGAAGTTGCCTGTGGCAATGTGCTTGGGGTGGAGGAGTTTGTATGGTTTTGAAGCAAACCTGTGTGCAATTTTTGACAAATGTTTATATTCCGGAGAGTCATTTCCTGCCGACTGCCGACAGTATTCCTTGGCCTCACCATAGTAGGATGTTTTCTGGCTCTGTTTTAGGAGCCTGTTTCTGGGCTAACACTCCAAAGTTTTGACAATTTAAATGTTGAGAAAAATTGTAAAAAAACAAGTCATTCCCGGCCCTTGCAACACATGTTAGAGGATTTCATGTGGGATTAAGAGACCCAGTAAGTTTCTTTGCTTACCTCTAGCTCACTGTCCATTTATGCCTGGAGACTGTTCCAGGACATGACACTGGAGACCATGCCGTCAGTCTGTTGATTTGGGCAGTAAACATTTGTTTGAGGGAGAGGCAGTAAATCACCCTCTCCTCATGCTAACGTGTCTCTTTTTCTGGCATCGTTTGACGAACAATGATCAGGTCTGAGAATTCTGGCTAATGGTTATCAGAGCCCTAACCTGGGAGTAGAGTCCAGCTGTAGTTTACTTACTTCATCTCTTTATTGTCCCGTTCAGATGCCAATGCCAAGAGTTACTGTTTGGCCGTTACTCTCTTGAAAGCTCCAGTCAAGAGTTCTTATTTCTTTTTGTTCCTATGCTGTGTACTTCCTGCACAATTGTGTGTGTGTGAGAGAATGGCAATATCTAATCACTGTAAAGATAACAGCACTGTTTGATATGCTGTAGGTGGAGTGTAAGAAAGCCCAGCCCAAGGAGGTGATGTCACCAACAGGGACTGCCAGAGGTCGTTCTCGAGTGATGCCCTATGGGATGGACGCCTTCATGTTGGGCATTGGCATGCTAGGTAGGAGTGATATTGCTGTTGATCACAAGGTGAATTGGAGCATTCACTGGATGCTAGAATCTCTTTGCAGGTCCCTCTGTTTGCCTTCTCCCCTCCCCACACAAAGCCGGGACCATTCTGTCCTCTCCTTACATCAGTTTGAGGGGACAGTCTACACTTGCCCCTCCCCAGAGGGGCACTTGGACATCGGACGATTTCTTCTCAGCCCTTACGCCCCACCACCCCGAGCTGAATCCCTGTTACCTTCCGCCTGGCACACCGAGGCTCCCTCTTCCAGTTTCTCCCCACATGTGCTTAACTCCTTCCCTTTGCTCAGTACTACTCCACCAACTTTTTCTGATCTCTAGCTAATTTCAGGGTCAAAGTGCTGTCTGGGGTTTATTGAGAGAAAGCCAGTCCAGAGTCCCTGTAAACCTGGCTCCTCCCAGCAACAGTAACAGTCTTGCAATCTGTGGTACTGGAGATGAGGACTGGGTGTTAGGGCCTAATATGGACTGTAAATCCTGTGGTTCCTCCTTCCCGGGTCACTGCGTTGGACCGGAGGGTTCTTTCACCCTGTTACTCAGCTGCTTCCTGGCCCTATTTTGTGTTTGGGTCCGGGGTGGGGATGTGAGGTGGGGGTTAGCAGACCACTTGCAAGGATTGGCTGACAGTCGAATGAATATCACTTCTGGCCTCTCCTGCTATTGGGCTTTCTTGACCTTGCTTTCTGCAGCAGGTTGGTCATTCAGACTGATTGATTCTGCAGCTTGTTTGTGAAAACACATTTCAATGGTGGTCTTGTGAATTTGTCATTTCTCTTGCAGGGTACCCAGGCTTCCAGGCTGCTTCATATGCAAGTCGTGGTTACACAGGACTCGCTCCCGGTTACACCTACCAGTTTCCCGGTATGTTGCTCTGTCGGTGCCAACAGGCCTGACACCCCATCCCTGAGATTAATTAGTAAAATCTCCCTTGTTTTCAGAGGATGGGCTTTTGTCAGTTGTGAGGTTTAACCTTTCTCTCGGTTCTGTTCCCCTCTCCTGTATATTGCTCATTCTAGGTCCCTTACTGTTGCCTCCGACCACCACCCTACCATCTTCAGCTGGGAGGGCAGGTCAGTCTGGGGTGCAAACCTCCCAGTGGCCCCCATCGATGCTGCTCCAGGACTGGCCAACGGGAGGTGAGTCTATGCAGGTTGGGACTCGCTTGACTTTATCACTCTGTGTCCAACCGCCAGTCGCTCTGACCGTCACACGTGTATAATTTAAATAGTGAAGAAGAGTATTTTGTATGTTTGTACTTTTTAAAAAATCTGGGTGTGACAGAAATGCTGGAAGGGTCATGACCTGGGTGTGCCAACAATGTTAAAACCAACCAGAAAAACTTAGTACCTCCCTGTTGTCAAAGTGAATACATCCCCCCCCACAACACCCCACCCAAAAGGCCACAGGCTCACTTCTCCTTTCTCCAGAGAGAAGCAGCACCTTTTATTAATAGGGAGCGCGTGGTGTTGGGTCATTCATGCTCAGCATATGTGTCCCTTCACTTTTCAATCCGCTGCACTGTTATTTAAGTTGGAACAAATGTAATGAAATATTTTACATTTTTGATACATTCTCACACTCTACGATATACCGTCTCTTTATTAGCTCTTACCAAAGTCCTGCACACCCACTGACGGTACAGCCAACAGCATAACAAAGTGTGAAGCTGGATGAACACAGCAGGCCAAGCTCCTGAGATGCTGCTTGGCCTGCTGTGTTCATCCAGCTCCACACTTTGTTATCTTGGATTCTCCAGCATCTGCAGTTCCCATTATCACAGCCAACAGCATGGTGTGTTTTCTGTCCCATGCTAATATCCTCAGTATCAAGGCACTGGTCACTCATGTGGACGGGGTGGGGATGTGAGGTGGGTGTACGGCACAGTCTCTGCGACTTCAACACGGAAGATCAGGTGGCTAGGTTAAAAACAGACTCGTTCTCTAGGCAGGGGATTAGAAACTGCAGCAGCTGGGATTTGTCCCATGCTAATATCCTCAGTATCAAGGCACTGGTCATGCGTGTGGACGGGGTGGGGATGTGAGCTGGGTGAACAACATTGTCCATGCACCCAGCACCAGGCAACCGCTCTACTCCGACCTCCGCAATGGGAATCGATCACTAGATGGACAGAGAAAATGCTACAAGTACGGCTTGAAAACATCACTTAACAAATGCAACATTCCTGCTGACATGTGGGAATCATTTGCCCCTGGAATGCAAGCATTGGAGAAGAAGCTTCCATAAAGGCACCAACCACTTTAAGGGCCACTGAGTGCAGCATGTAGAGCAGAAGCCAGTGTCCCACCCCACCCTCCTCCCTCGTACACACCACCGGCCCCTCCTGTGGCAGGGTCTGCTGCTGCAGGATTGGTTGACCTGGTCACTGCAGAATCACCCCAAGCAAGCATGTCATCCTTGACCCTGAGAGCACCGCCAAAATGGAAATAGAAACAAAAGGTGCTGGAAAAGCTCAGCAGGTCTGGCGGCATCTGTGAAGGAGAAAACAGAGCTAACGTTTCGGGTCCGGTGACCCTTCCTCAGAACTGATGGTGGCTGGGAAAACGTCAGGTTATATGCAGAAAATAGGGAGGTGGTTAGGGAGTAAACGATAGGATAGAGCCCAAAGGGAGAGAAAGACAGTGGGACAGATGAGGGAGTTGCTAACGATCAGGCTGAGAGGGTGAGTAGTTGTTAATGGGGACTGTTAGTGACTAACAACAGGGGGTGTGTAATGGCAGGCTGTGTGGTAACAAGGCCTGGTGTGTGGGGTTGGGGTGCTGGCACACAGGAGAATTCAGGCCCTAAAATTATTGAGCCATTGCTGGATTGTAATTGAAGCTGAGCTGATTGGCTAAGGAGTGTTTGCGATTGGTTTTTGGGTGAATCCCTGGAAAGACTGGCTGAGACTGTCTGTTTCCACCCACCCCCGACTCCATAATTTTACTAAAATTGCGGAGGGATGAAGACGTAACTTATTTCGGTGGGCTGGCATTAATGTGAACGTGTGTTCACTAGGTGGCAGTGTTGTTCACAAATCCCAGCTGCTGCAGTTTCTAATCCCCTGCCTAGAGAACGAGTCTGTTTTTAACCTAGCCACCTGATCTTCCGTGTTGAAGTCGCAGAGACTGTGCCGTACGCCCAGCTCACGGGTTTTCAGTCCCAGCAGGGTAACTGAGATCTGATAACCCTAAAACTGACACTCATTGAGCTAGACTGTGACTTATTGCCAGGTGATCACCTGTAATGACTCGAACTGGTTTAGTGAGGGCGAACTCAACCATTGAGGCTAGTTGTGGAAGTATTTGCCAGACTAGGACCTGCATACAGATTGCAACAATTGTAGGCTTGAATACCCTAACATTATCTCCTTCCCTCTTCTGACTACTGAGTGTAAGAGCACAGTTTCACAATGGGCACGAAGCATCTGAACTCTTGCCAGGGAGCGTTGGCACATCATTTACACGTGAAAGTCACCACAGGGCACCAGTGTTGACTGGCCAGCACTGCTGGGGTCACTGTGTGTTTGGGGAGGTGGAGACAGAGTGCAGGGACTGTGGCTCTGATTCTAAATTTAACCGTGACATATCAAAACCAGTTGTTTTGAATGTGATCTCGTTCCCCTATTCAGGTTAAGAGCAGCGAGCTCTTTGTAGACTGGGCAAAAAGCCTGTGGTTTCCCCACGTCTGGACGGTTCAATTACATGTCCAAGTGACTCACCAGAAAGTATTAATTTACTGTAAATGCAGAATAATAACTGTGTGAAGACAGTTTGTGGGTGTCCAGGCACAAACTGTGTTTACAATACATCTGGAACTGGAGCTGGAGCAGGGACATGGTAAACAGATGATCATAGCGGAGTTTGTCTTGTCTGGCCTACTTTGTGTCATGCCAGGGTCAGATTGTTTCGAGCAGCTGGAAGATCTCAGGCCTCTGCTGAAGTGGGCTGATGGAGGGTGGTTAATGTGATGCCTAACTGCTGGTCATTGCTCCTGAGATGGGGTTTTTTTTGGTAGATCTTGGGGATTTGTATTGATCTCTGTGTCTCTCTCTCTCGCTCTCTCAGCAATCCCCCTGACTGCATATGGACCGATGGCAGCAGCTGCAGCAGCAGCAGTGGTTCGAGGGACAGGTAAGGCCAGCGGGGAGTTTGAAAACACTGTAGAATCTAATGCTATCCAAAATGTTGTAACATCAAACCCCTCCAACAGGCCGCAGAGTCAGATCCCAGAGAAATCCTCATTCTGTGGCGACTATGGGATCAGCCACACATCGGAGCTGCACCTGGCCCAGCCTCGCTCTGGATTTGCTCTCACTCTGGGGCCGCCACTCTCCCCTGCCCCTGCTCCGGGGCCGCCACTCTCCCCTGCCCCTGCTCCGGGGCCGCCACTCTCCCCTGCCCCTGCTCCGGGGCCGCCACTCTCCCCTGCCCCTGCTCCGGGGCCGCCACTCTCCCCTGCCCCTGCTCCGGGGCCGCCACTCTCCCCTGCCCCTGCTCCGGGGCCGCCACTCTCCCCTGCCCCTGCTCCGGGTCGCCTCCCCACCAGCCTCCAGGGTGCCCTGACTGAGGCATTATTGCCACTCTGCCCTTGGAGCTGAATCACCTCTATCCCACACTCAGTCAGTAAATGGGCAGTGGTACAGGGCATGGGGGTCATTGGCCTGGGCTCTGGTCACTCGGTTAACAGTCAGTGTGTCTGAGCTGTGTTGATGAGTCCCGATGTACTGTTTGTTTCTTGGTAGGTTCAACTCCAACCCGCACTGGAGGGTTCCTGGGCACCACCAGCCCAGGCCCCATGGCTGACCTGTACGGTGCGGCCAACCAGGATTCTGGGGTCAGCAGTTACATCAGTGCAGCCAGCCCTGCCCCAAGCACTGGATTCGGCCACAGTCTCGGGGTAAGTGTCACCCTGATGTCACTGTGAGGTAAATCATCACATTCGCCACCAGAGGTCAGCTGTGAGTCAGAAAGATGCCGGGAAGATATGGCTGCGATCCCAGTCATTCTCAATTTCAGATGCATTGCCAGGAAGCGGTGCTGGCTTATGCTTCTGATGCATTTAATTTAACTCTGAAGTCTCTTTCAGTTGGACTGCTCTTTGATCGCAGCTCGTTCATTGCAGCAGAGGCAGCTAGGCTACATCCTAGAGCAACTGTGTTCCTGATCTTACACCCCTGGGAGCGGGAATACCCTTTGGAATGGGACTGTAAGTGCCCTCAGAGAGGAGCAGGAATGCTCCAGGATGGGAATGGAAACTGCCCAGAATGGGGATAGGAATGGAAACTCCCTAGATCAGGAACAGGATTGGGAATGCTCCAGGATGGGAATGGAAACTGCCCAGGATGGGAATAGGATTGGGAGTGCTCCAGGATAGGAATGGAAACTCCCTAGATCAGGAACAGGATTGGGAATGCTCCAGGATGGGAATGGAAACTCCCCAGGATGGGAATAGGATTGGGAATGCTTCAGGATGGGAATGGAAACTCCCCAAGCAGGAATAGAATTGGGAATGCTTGTGGACGGGTGTGATGTTCCAACCTTCAGAGAATAAATGTGGAGGGATTTTGCTGTAAAATAACACCTCTTGCCCCATTTGGTGAATCTCAGGCAGGGCGCCTATCATGGTTCCCTGTCCTTGTGAGCAGACCTGGCACTAATTTACTTGCGGAAATAGGATGGGGTGTCTCAGAATGGTATGGGGAAGCCTCATTACCCCTCAGGAGTGGAGGTAAAATTTCACCATCCCTGGAAAACCATTCTTTCATCTGCTGGGGTGGTTTCATGGGTCCCTATTCCTGGAACAATGCCACAAGGTGACAGTTCTGGATTAGTGAATTGGCAGTTCTTTCAAACCCTGTCTCAAATCTGCGATTCCCTGGCTAGCAAAACAAGCTTCTTATAACCATGTGCTTTAGAGAAGGAAGGCCAACATCCCTCTCTGGTCTGTTTTGTCTGTGACATCAATCCCTGCAACAATATCTGTCTCTGAACTGCCTTTTGATGTATTAAAACTGCTTCCAGTGTTTCGAGATGAAAAGCCTATTACCTACAAATAGGCAGTACATGCAGCTCTGAGCGGTGTGGGACATGTCCTGAGAATTAAATAAATAAAAGCATCCCACTCAGGCTGCTGTAGCATGTACATAGCCCCTGCTGATTGCAGGGTGTCTGATGGGA
Source organism: Stegostoma tigrinum (assembly GCF_030684315.1). NCBI lineage: Eukaryota > Metazoa > Chordata > Chondrichthyes > Orectolobiformes > Stegostomatidae > Stegostoma > Stegostoma tigrinum. The sequence continues at coordinate 39,772,617 of NC_081379.1, forward strand.
TGTGTTGGCATCATTAACATTTAATAGCACAATGTAATGATCTCAATCCAGGCCACTACACAGCCAAAGAAGTGGAGTCTGTTAGAATGTCAGAAATACAAGCTAAAGCTGCTCCCATTAGACCCTCCCCTGTCCAATTAGATTCTCTTACAAAGTCAGAAGTCAGACCACACCAGGTTTATTTGAAATCACAAGTTATCGGAGTGCTGTTCCTTCATCACCTGATGAAGGGGCAGCGCTCAGAAAGCTTGTGGTTTCCAAGAAACCTGTAGGTCTATAATCTGGTGTGGTGTGACTTCTAGTGTAGTCCACCGTAATCCAACACCGGTACCTCCACATCGCAGCTTCTCTTGCACCCTGAGGTCCCTCGAGCCCTCCACAATTAGAATCTGCCAGCAATATGTTTACTTCAAAAACTGCTTGTGGGCTATGACTCAGGGTGATTCAATGACCTGATGATGTGTTAACCGACTGTCGGGACAGCCCAGGTTTTACTGACCTCTGTCTAAGCCTACCCCCAACCTCTTTCTGTTTGTTCCAGGGGCCTTTGATTGCAACAGCTTTCACAAATGGTTACCACTAAAGAAGAGGCTCGAAAATCTGAAAAAGGAAGTAAGTTTTTAAATGCTGTTGCCCTAAAACAATTGCTTGGTTACCTTATATGAGTTATTATTGTTCAATAGTCCTGAAATATCCTTGTAATATCCTGAAATGTGATTGGAGGACCAGGTTTTGATCCCCAGTCTGCCCAGGGATGGTTGATCTTAGGAATTGAATTGGGACCAACTTTCACGACCATCCAGGAGATGGAAGAGGAATGCAGCCTTCAGTGTGCACCGTCCCTTTTTGCTCAAGTTGTACACGAAGTAATTCAAGTGAGATACCAATGAATTCACCCCAGTCCCTGATTCACCAGTAATTGTTGCTGGTTTCAACCTATGTCTAGACTGTGCAAATCAGATTGGAAATGTAGCTGAGAAAATTAGTTCAAAATGTTTTTATTCATTGATGGAATGTGGGTGTCACTAGCAAGGCCTATCCTTAATTGTGCTGGAAAGGACAGTGATGAGTGACTTTCTTTAACCACTGCATTTGTTAAGATGTCGGGACACCTACAGTGCTGTTAGGAAGGAAGTCCAGGATTTTGCCCCAATGATATTGCTTCTGCTGGTACAGTAGCACTGCACTTGTTCCAGCCTGTCAACCTGCCAATGATCTCTATTCCCTGCCTCATAGAAACATTGAACGTGTGTGCAGGAGCTGGCCGTTTGGCCCTTCGAATTAACTGTGCCATTCAACATAATTGTGGCTGATCATCTCACTCAGTGCCCTGTACCTCCTTTTTGGCCATACCATTTGATCCCTTTATTTCTAAGATCTGCATCTACAACTTTCTTGAAAGTCTTCAATGTTTTTGGCTTAAACAGTTTCTTGTAGCAGTGAATTCCACAGGCTGACTACGGTCTGGGTGAAGAACGGAAGAAAATGCTTCCTTTAGCTGAGCTAATATGTTGTCCCCTTGTGGCACCTTGTCAAATGCCTTGTGTAAATCCAAGTACACCGCATCTACAGGTTCCCCTTTACCCACCTTTCGTGGTACATCTTCAAAAGAACTCTAATAAAATACTTACACACAGTGTCACTTTCTTAAAGCCATTTTGACTCTGCCCTGATCACATTAAAAATTCCAAAGCATCCTATTATAATGATTTTAATAACTGATTTTAGCAATTTTCCTAAGACTGATATTGACTAAATGGCCTGCACTTTCTTGCTTTTTGTTCTCTTCCTATCTTGAATAAAGGTGTTATATTGGCTATTGTCTAATCAGCTGGAACCCTTTCAAAATCTAAAGAACTTTAGAAGTTTAAAGCTATCTAAGCTGCCACTTCTTTTAAGACCCTAGGCTTTGGGAAGTTTTCCAAGCCAATTACAGTGGAGAGAGTTACAAAATAAATACCTGTTAATTCATACCTCCATTATTTCCTCATTTTCCACATTCAAATGCACTATTAGAGTACCAGCACTGGTTTCAGTTACTCTTTCTCTGTTTAAGCGCCTGTAGAAACACTTACCTCTGCTTTTATATTACTGGCTAGCTTGTTCTGATACTTTACTTTCTAGCCAGAATGTGTGAATTGAGACAGTGCATGCTGTACATTATGCTGGGTTGATGTGGCTACCAAGTGAATGCACACTGTGAGATGTGGTTGTGAGATTGGCACAGTGAGGATAAAGTAAGCATTACAGTGTTAGATATCAGTCCTGTTTAATATTTGCGAGGTTAACGTGTGAGGGTAGTGATTGAGCAGCAGGTGAAGCTAATGGTGCGGTGGAGTTGCTATGAGCAGTTTTGGGTGTCACACCTTAGGGAAGACATATTGGCCTCGGGAGGGGAGCATATTTTGGGACAGGCCTAACACCTGATCCACCCTCTTGATGATGACATACTGTATAACCCTGAGTTGCATTGAGATCCTTTCTCCTGATACTTTACAAAGTGGTTGAGTGTTTTCAAGGCTCCACAATATCATTGAAAGAGCCAACATACTCTGGCTCTGGAGTGGTTAGAGTTGCTGCTGTGTAACACGAGGGTGTCTCGGACCTTGTTCCCTGAAGGTGAATATATTTCCAAGCCATTTCTGTATTCCCCACAGGGCAAACAAAGGACAGGAAAGTTGCAGTTTATTTCCTGTGGAAGCAAATTGACATATTTTGTCGTGTTTGCGTCAAGGTTTTCATTCCAGTAATAGCAACTGTTGTATTCTTTTTCTTTCCTGCAGGGCCCCAGCCCGTCAGCAAGAGGAGGGGGAACACATGGGTTTTGGTGGAGCTCAGGCGACTTTTTAATAATTTTACTGCACACACTGACTTACTACCATAAACTCAACTCCGACCACCCCACCCCATCAACTGAAGAAAACATCTCACTCCTTCACTAACATATAAAAGTTTACGCTTTTGTTTTTCCTGATTTTTGTTTTGTTTAATTTATTTTATTTTATTTTTTTTTAGCTTAATGATCGACCAGTTTTAAGCAGTGTCTGTTTTGTTGTTGCTTATTTGAAAGTGTTTAGATGCGTTATTTTAAAATGGGAGTTCTGTGATTGTATTAGAATATTTTGCTAAGGACATTTTTCTTCATTTTTTGACCATTTTTTTTTGCCAGATATTGTTTTTAATGACTAAGAGCTAAAGAGGATAATGTAAAACACTCCTGAAGAAAATGGAATCTTGTCTAAATACAATTTATTTTGATATTCTTTGTAAATGTCATCTATTAACACTGAATTCCAGTTATCATGGAACAAAATAAACAACATCTGCAGGACAAAAATGTATATTTTGGTAAAAAAAACACTATGAATCATAAAAGTATTTTTTTCTGAAATTGGATAAAACGTTTCTGTAAAATATGTAAATAGAACAAGCTGGATTTGTATTTGCCTTCTGCACAAAAGGTTCTTTTTTGAGTACGGTAGTATTTTTTGAGAAAAGCTGAGACCTAAGGCCCCTACACAGCCTGAGACTTAGCAATACTGTAGGTGACCTTTGACTTCCCAGGAGATTCTGTAGTTGATGTCATAAGGGGCTAATTTACTGTAGAATTGCTTTTTTTTTCTTTGACTTCTCATTTAAATGAAGGACATTGGTAGGAAATGAATGGTACCTCAAGAGGTCATAAAGCTGCTAAACAAAATGAAAGTAATAAAATCCACACACTACATATCTATAAAGGTTGTGTAGGCCCGGTCAGGTCTCCATTTTTGACCCTAGTTTGAGATAAGAATGGTCGTTGCTCTAGCTACCACTGTTTTACCTCAGCTGGTCACTTCCACAAAGCTGTCAACTCTCCCAGTTTTTATCTGTAGTACTTGTATGTGCTTAGTCTGTTTTTTGTTTTTTTTTGTTTTTTTAAACTCTTGTAAGACAGCCTGTACTTCCATTTAGTAGCAACAGGCGAAGTAAGTCACCGTGCGTAATGTAACATGGGAAACAATGCCTTCTCGGCTGTAGATATGAGAAGAAGAGAGTTTCCTGAGCAAGGGCAGTAGAGCCAAATCAAGTCATACCACTGTTTACTGTGAAGGGCAAACTTGCACGTTGGGGTTGTTGGGACGGGAAGTGGTGGTAGGACTTGTGATCATTCTTTTTGAAGTGGGGGGTGCGTATACACTGCATTTTAAGTTTTTCTTTTAACCTCCCAGTCCCCCCCACCCATGTCCTGGGTCTCCTTCATGTAGTTGTTTTCTGCTGGGGTATCAGTGAGTGAGAGGGGTTCAGGAGCAGAGGAAGCCAGAGCTGTCTCCTGACCGTCCACTGGTGGTCAGCATTAAATAATGTCAGCAGAAGGCTGCAGGGGACGCCTCGCTGTCTGTTCATTGAATGGAGCACAGTCCTTCAGAACCTGCTGGAGAAGGAGACCCCCCCCCCCACACACACACACACACAAGCAGCAGTGAGTAAAGAACATGTATACGAACATCAGAACCTTTTGTTTTGAAAGATGAGGAACCAAGTTGACCTGAGGAGGCTTCTCCTTACCTCCCCATGGGTTTAATGGCACATTTAATATATGACATAATCACAGGCAGAAAGAGTTGCATTGAATTATTGTAAAATACTTTTTTAATTAATGTGTTTTAGAGGGAGGAAGAAAAAAAAAGACACAGGAATTGATTTTTTTTTAAGAAGATGATTAAGGCCAGTTTAGCGCTTACAGTGAAAAAGAAAAAGCAAAACAGAAAACTGTTTAAAATGATAAGATTTTTAGGGCATTAAATGCTGCGATTCTCTGTCAGTTTATTCGGGGCATTTACTTGTCCTTTGTCAGTGGCTAAACTGACAGTTCTGTGGAGAGTTGCTAGCTTTGCTCTTGATTTTAAAAAAAAACTACTGGAATTACAAACAAATACTTGTTTGTAACAGCAATAAACGCTATTTTGTAAAAATGCATCTTGGGGAGCAAATTTTTTTTTTTGTTGAAGTCATTTTGTTGTTTTCTCGTTCTATCAGCTGTGGCTCAGTTGGCAGCACGCTCGCCTGTTCGTCACAATGTTCTGGGTTCAAGTCCCACTCCAGGGCTTGAACCCTCAATTCAAGGCTGACGCTCCGGTACGGTACCGATGGAGTGCTGCCCGGTCGGAGGGTGCCGTCTTTCGGATGAGACGTTAAACCAAGGCCCCGTCCACCCTCTCGGGTGGATGTACACGATCCCACGGCACTATGTGCAGAAGAGCAGGGGAATTATCCCAGGTAGTCTGGCCAATATTTATCCCTCGGTCAACATCAGACACAAATGAAGTGGATTATCTGGTCATTAACATGTCGTTGTTATTGGGAACTTGCTGTGCGCAAATTGACTGCCACATTTCGTAATTACAACAGTGACCATACTTCCATTAAAAGTACTTCATTGGCTGTGAAGCACTTTGAGATGTCTGGTGGTCAGTAAAAGCGCTATACAAGTGCAAGTCTGTCTTTCTTTTTAAATGAAATGGTGTTTGGTAAATAATGTCTTGCTCCCCCAGTGCATCGTACTGCCAGGCAGAAGTTTTTTGCTTTTTAATCCTTTTTACATTTCTGTCTATTTTTTTTGCCAGTAAGTTATTGCAATCTGAGAAATGTCATCTCTGGCTCTGTAACCCTTTTTCAGATTTCATTTAAAATTCCTAATAAATTATTTGAAACTTTCCATGTGCGTCTCATTCTCGTTTTGTTTGATTTCAGATCTCCCTTTCCTTCGGTATTTGGTGTGGGTCACCCTAAAGTGGTATTTTGTGGAAATAATCCATCCATCCTCCCCAGTGCTGCTTTCGCTCTGTAGCTTCCGCTCCTGCAGCTTTAAATTCCACAATGTACAAACAATCCTGGCTGCATGTACATGCCCACAGTTTGCTTATTCACCTCTCACTGGTCATGATTCACCTTTGAAGCTGGTGTTGAGGCCTTCACTGTTTCTAAAAAAAATATTCATTATCCTGCCTCACTCTTCACATTTGCTCTCTGAACCATGGAGTGAGAGGCCAGCATTCAGGATTGGGGAACGAGGTGAGCTGTGGCCAGCTGGCCTTCAACCTGAGGAACTCCATGCCTCTCAACACTTGGTATTGTTGGAGCAGCCACCCATGAGCAGAGCAGAGCCCAGCTTTGTCCTAATGTGGGGCTGGTTTTTTTAAATAATAAAAACCAAAAGAACTGCGAATGCTGTAAATCAGGAACAGAAACAAAGTTGCTGGAAAAGCTCAGCAGGTTTGGCAGCATCTGTTAAGAAAAAAAGTCAGAGTTAACGTTTTAGGTCTGGTGACTCTTCCTCCGAACTCAAAGGCATTCTGAGGAAGGGTCACCGGACCCGAAACATTAACTCTGAATTTTTCTTCACAGATGCTGCCAGACCTGCTGGGTTTTTACAGCAATGTAGTTTTTAATAATTACGGGTTTGATATTGGGGAGCCTGAACAGTGGTTGGATTTCTGCTGTCTGTTTCATAGTCAGTTAGTTTAGCACCCTTCATATTGGGATCTTCGTTATTGCATATGAATCTGAAAGGGTTAATGCTTGATTGAGTAGATGAGCACCACTTACTGTAATGATATCATGGGGACTTGGTCAGAGATGAAAGGACCTTTGGCTAGAGTTGAAATAGTGTTGATTATATTCGTGTACTCTGTAAATAGTTGCAAGGATGCAATATACGTTTTGCTTACTCAATAGCCTCTTCTATGTAGACCAGGGCGGTGGCCATTTTAATCCACACTAGACCACCAGACTAAGGATGAGATTTCTAAATTCTTGGAAGTGCAGGGTCAGATTAGAACAAGTCAGCATGGATTTAGTAAGGGGAGGTCGTGCCTGACAAACCTGTTAGAATTCTTTGAAGAGGTAGCAAGTTGGTTAGACCAGGGAAACCCAGTGGATGTTATCTATCTAGATGTCCAAAAGGCCTTTGATACGGTGCCTCACGGGAGGCTGCTGAGCAAGGTGAGGGCCCTTGGTGTTCGAGGTGAGGTACTGGCTTGGATTGAGGATTGGCTGCCTGACAGAAGGCAGAGAGTTGGGATAAAAGGCTCTTTTTCAGAATGGCAACCGGTGACGAGTGGTGTCCCGCAGGGTTCAGTGTTGGGGCCGCAGCTGTTCACCTTATATATTAATGATCTAGATGAAGGGACTGGGGGCATTCTGGCGAAGTTTGCCGATAATACAAAGATAGGTGGACAGGCAGGTAGTACTGAGGAGGTGGGGAAACTGCAGAAAGATTTAGACAGTTTAGGAGAGTGGTCTAGGAAATGGCTGATGAAATTCAACATGATCAAGTGCGAGGTCTTGCACATTGGAAAAAAGAATACAGGCATGGACTATTTTCTAAACAGAAAATTCGTAAAGCAGAAGTACAAAGGGATCTGGGAGTGTTGGTCCAGGATTCTCTGAAGGTTAACTTGCAGGTAGAGTCCTTGATTAACAAAGTGAATGTAATGTTGTCGTTTATCTCAAGAGGGTTGGAATATAAAAGCAGTGATGTGCTTCTGAGGCTTTATAAAGCTTTAGTTAGGCCCCATTTAGAATACTGTGTCCAATTTTGGGCCCCACACCTCAGGAAGGACATACTAGCCCTGGAAGGTGTCCAGCAGAGATTCACAAGACGATCCCTGGAATGGTAGGTTTAACGTACGATGAATGGCTGAGGATCCTGGATTGTACTTAGTTTAGAAGGTTGAGGGGAGATGTAATAGAAACTTACATGATAATGTATGGCTTAGAAAGGGTTGATGCTGGGAAGTTGTTTCTGTTAGGCGGGGAGACTAGGACCCGTGGGCACAGCCTTAGAATTAGAGGGGGTCAATTTAGAACGGAAATGAGGAGACATTTCTTCAGCCAGAGAGTAGTGGGCCTGTGGAATTCATTGCCACGGAGTGCAGTGGAGGCCAGGATGTTAAATGTCTTCAAGGCGGAGATCAACAAATTCTTGATCTCAAAAGGAATCAAGGGCTATGGGGACAGTGCAGGGAAGTGGAGTTGAAGTGCCCTTCAGCCATGATTAAATGGCGGACTGGACTCAATGGGCTGAATGGCCTTACTTCCACTCCTATCTCTATGATCTTATGGTCTTATAGAGTTGAAGAAACCAACACACAACAAGATGGCAACAGTGGGTGATTACATGGTCGGGAGTTTAGTGGATGGTCTTATTGTTTTCCTAGTGTTAAATGAAGCACTGAACAGATTTAACGGGATCTTGGAAGCCATTAATAAATATTTCAACCTTCAATCTAATAAAGTCCTTGAAAGGTCAAGATGCAACGTGGATGATTTCAATAATGACCTCTACAGTCAGTTGGAGACATTTATTACAATCCATAAAAGATCTGACTCAGGAGAAAGCCATCGAGATGTTTAGTGAAGCTGAGGTCTGGAAGCAAAACACATCAATCCTAAGAGGAAAAGATAAGACATGATGCAGGAGATCTCCAAATGACATCATCAAACCAAGGCAAGGGTAGGGTAGCCACTAGAGTCTTTGTCTATGCTGTAAAGCAAATAAAGATTCAATAGCAGAAACTACAAGCATTCAGAACCTCTTGTGTAAATGTTGTGATTATTTGTTTTCCTTGAAGGTCATGGGAAATTGTAGGCAGGAGAAACTGAAGTTCAGGAACGCAACCATGCTGTCAGCGATTACTGGGATGGGATAAGGGGTTGGGTCTGAGTGGGATGGCCATCGAAGGGTTAGTTTGGACTCAATGGGCTGAATGGCCAGCTTGCACACTGGGATTGTGTGGTTACTGCATGTCAGTTCAGCTGCTGTCTTCATATTGAACACCTAAGCTCATGGCATCATCTATTGGTTCTTACAACTAACACTGCGTTATACCATTCCTCCTCTTAATACCAGTGACTTCACATATATAGAGCCTGCTATTTGTAACCAGGAGCCAACAACTATGAAGTTTGGTGAATTTGGGAAGGGAAAAAGATAACTTGTCTGACAGATGGAGAGGGTACTTTGAGGAAAAGTGTTCTCGTGCAGTGAGTGTAATGCACTCCCTGAGATTACGGTACAACAGATTCAATCAAGGTTTTCGAGAGAGAATTGGATTGTTGGTTGAAGTGCTCAGTACAGAGTCAGTACAGATTTGAAAGACTCAATGGCCACTGCCTGTGCTGTAACCATTCTGATTTTGGGATACCAAGAAGAGTTCCTTGCTGTACCTGAGCAGGTGGATGGTATCTTGTTTAATGTCTTTTGCGAAGGATGGCACCTCCAAAAAATGCAGCACTCCATCAGTGCCAGCCTCAGTTTTATGCTCAACCCCCACACAGGACTTGAACCCAGAGGCTTGTGATTCATTCGTCACATGAAAGCACAACCAGCTCAATAAACAAATGCCCACTTAGTTGACATGGATCCATTTGCTGTTTTTGATTCATGGATATTAAGGCATTTGATTCAAGTTAACTGACAACTAAGGAGGAGGCTTGGAATGGGTAATAGGTGGGCTCCTTACAGAGTCCGCAAGATTAACGCTGGGAAGGGTAGTTAGGACAGGTAGGAGATAGACAGCTCACCTCCCAGGGGGCACGGTGTGTGGGAAAACAAGCCAGAGAGCAGTGTGACAGTGTAAATGTCACAACTTTAATAACTGTTCACGGATTGAAAGAATCAGCAATAGCTCTGGAATGAGCAGTTTCTCGAGATGGAAGAGACAAGGAGACACTGTTATAAAGAAAGAATGCACAGCAACATGTGAATTAGCTAGCCCCTGGAAAAGAATTGAAGCAACATAATCCTCTTGGGAGAAAGGAGATAACAACTGCTTTGACAGCTGCTTGATAAACAGGATTCTTCATTGCCACAAAGGATAAGGATTGCCCTGCAGAAGAAGTTAAGGGTTTAATTATAGGAAAACCTCTTGTTTTAAACTGACAGCTAACCTCGAATGTAACAAAGAACAGAGGAGCTACTTCCGATTACAAAGCAAGCTACAAACATGAGGTCTCTAAAAGGATAATCAATGTTGGAGATGAGAGAATCTGTTGAATCATCTGTGAGTCACATTACAAACTTAAAAGAGAGAAACTTGTAAAAGAATGCAATACCAGAACAAGTCAGTAGCAGAACTTTGAAGAGCTGCACTGCAGATGGATCAAACCCTGGGTCTTTCTGCTGTCGGGGGAATCCTGGCCAGATTCCATCATTAATCAGGTAATAGCCAAATTGAGCTGTGAGGTTTAACTTGCATACTTGAAGGGTCTTAGTTGCTACATGTAATAAAATTTAAATCATTGTTTCAGTACTTGATTGTCTGCGAGATTTCTTACTAAGTAGCCAAATTAAAGGTAGCTTTAACAAGAAGATGGAGCAAGGAGGCAGTGGACCTTCCCAACATGTCAAGTGAAACACAAAAGAGTACTGCCACATTTATTTAAGAGAGCGTTAAGCCTGAGATGGTGGTAGAGAATAGGAAGGTCAAGGCAAACTGAACAGAAGGGCTTAGGATTTGGGAAAGAAGAGTATGTGAGGCAGCTGAAATTAAAAGTGGCTGTAATAGCAAGAGGAAAGGGTGCAGATTAGGATGTAGAAGAGAGTAAACAAGTCACCAAAAGACCTCAAACAGTTGTCTGTAACATTTTTAAGGACAAGATTGCTTGAATTTAAGTGTGTCCCAGGATCTACAAAATGTAGAATAAACCGTTTATTTTTACGGGTCTATAAATCCAAAATTGGTCATCTCACCATGTCTTGGTATGGCACTTGTGACTATACGTTATCTACCAGTGCTTTGAAGTCTGGATTATAGTTTAAGTATGCTAGTTATATAGTATATCTGCAATGTAGGTGTGACACTTATACTTGATTATCTTCATTTCGGGCAATACCTACACACACTTCTGTGAAACAACAAAGTCGGTTTTTAAAAGCAAGGGATGGAAATAGATATTTTTGAACCTCCATAAATCTCAGCCCTTGATCTGACTCTTGATTCATTATCATTTTGTGTTATAATTAACTCCATGTAACTCCACTGCTTTGTAAATCAAACACGTTAAGGAATTTTGCAGCCAAACCATCACTGACTGCTAGAAATATGGACCTGAGACTAACATGATGATAAGTTCCATTACATTTAAATCCAGAAATTGCCTGCTTTGGGCTTCTCTGCTAATTTCCTCAGGTGTGCATAGATTATTTCTGGGTATTTTCACCAGACGCAGGAAGTGTTGGAACATTTTATTTTTAAATTGAATGGACCACAGATAAAATTGCAATTTAAGCGCATTCAAAGCACTGATCACATGTGCTAAACATCTGTCCTTTCAATGCAGATCGCAGTTCAGCTCGTTCAGTGTGATGTTCTGTCTGCAAATAAAGTGAGGTTGAACGGACATGCACTTTCTAACACCTCACTGCAAGCTCCACTCCCTGAATTAAGAAAACTGATGATTTCAGGCATCAGATCTAAAAATCTGCAGAGGACCTCTCCTCCACTTAAACACCTCACAAGAGCATATACAATCACCGGGGGCAGCATTGAGTTCATCAACTAAGGATTTAAACCAGTGGTGCTGAACTGCTTGAATTGTGTTTACTATTTTAACAACTTTAATTGCAGAGAAAAGTCCGTAGCTGCACCCATTAATGCTTGTTGGTGAAATTATTACAGTGATAGTTGACAAAAGAAGGGAAATCAGGATCATTTTTGCAAAATTTGTGCCAAGCATGTCTAGTGCACCATCACTTTGTGATACAAGGTGTCTCTTGACTGGAATGTTTTTCTCAAGCCTCTACCTTTCGAATTTGTGGTGGTTATTGTCACCCTGAGTTCTGTCTTTAAGTGGCAAGTGGGTGAAAAGATGCCCTGCAGTTGCTATATCCTTAAACACCTTGCACACAAAAAAGATTTGTTAGTTGATGTTGATGGATTGGGCAAACTGCGGTGAGAAGCATTCACAATCCTTCAGGTCCTGCTGTAGTTGCTGAAAGATTTCTTCAAAGATTTTACTCGCCTAGCTGCTGTGGAAGCACCAATTAACATGTTCTGGGTTAGCTGTTATTATTTCTTCTGTGCTTGTATAGAGAGTCGGCAGCCATGGCCGTACTGCTTTGATTATTTCTTCTGCTGAATGATTTCTTGTGTTTTTGCACAGGTGGCAAGCGTAAAGTGATGCTTCACTGCAGGTTTTACCTTCTTATGCTGGTTTTGAAATAAAAAGACTTGAGCTTCCAAAACTCTGCTCAGCCCGTCAACTTCCTCTGTCCGAAGATTTCCCTCGAACAGTATACTAACTTGCATTGTTGTGGTGTCATTCCAAATTCACCCTTCTACTTATCAATATACTTTGCTGACATATAATGCAAACACTTTCTTATCTTTTACACTTGTGAACAGAAATTCTTTTCCCATTCTGCACAGAAATTGTTCATTTTTGTTGTTTTTTTTTAGATGGTCCAGGTTTGTCACTCAATGTGACTTCCCTTTGCCATTCACGATGGCACTCTGCTGCAGGAAGGCTTCTGGATCCACACCTCTGGAACACCTGGAATGCTACTGCTGCTTTCACATGTATACACTCTTCTCTAGTCACAATTTGTTTCTGGGGATGCCGGTTAACTCGTGTTGGATGTAAGGTGTGACAGAGTATCCCATCATTTTTCTTTGTCCAACATTGTTTTATTAAATAAACTGCTTAAGAAAATAATATGCGTGTTTACAGAGATTGGGCAGAGGACTAGAACTAGCTGAGCTGCTTTTTCAGAGAGTCTGCATTGGGGTGAATAGTCTCCTATTTTTCTAGTACTGCAATATACTGGCTTCTCACATCAATTCCCAGTATGCTTCATATTCACCTGTTTGCATTGCCACCACAAAACAAGCTTTACCCCCATTTGGAACAAACTGTAACAAGACATTGTAAACTGGTAAAGCTTGTTAAGAGTGCGCACCCTTTCTCTAGTTACGTGGTTTCCAGAAGCAGTAACCGTGCACGACTGACAGGCATGGCCAGGGAGTGCAGGTGGGTGGAGGAATCGACTGCCAGAGACCCTGCAGTCAACTAGTTGATCACAACCTGCAGGCCTGAGCCCACAGATCTAGAAGCAATGGGAAATGTACTTCAGCTTTGGACAGCAAGCCTCTGGTTAGAAACTAGCTGAAGCTAGTGAAGTCAGGGTCCAATCCCAATGTCAGCAGCAATGGGGGAAAGAATATTAACACTTGTTACACTTAACAGGTGACTGCTACTTGTAGAGCTACACTTTTGGCAACTTTTATCTCACAATGCTCCTGCTTTGAGAGATTTTGATACAATAACAACATTAACCCTATAAATGCAAATTGCTGGCAGCATTGTGACTGCCAGCAGGATAGTGTCCTACTAATTGCATGGCACAGTAGTGAAATACACAGGGCATTTATAACCTGTGGGTGACTATACCAGTGAGGAGTCAGCGCCTTTCAATAAGGGAGAAATAGATATGGAACAGTGACTATTTTTTTGTAAGGTCTGGCTTGAACCTTCTAAGCAGCTGCAATGTACAGGATCTTCTGATCTTGGTCATCGAAGAATTGCACATCAGAGTACTAGCTGGCGAACACCACTGGCAGAGAGTAAGGTCACGGAAGAGAGGACATGTTTCATTCTTACAGCAGTAACTATATATGAAGGTATGTTTAAGGTCCTGTCATTGAGTGTGGATTAGTGCATGGATATATGAATGGGTGAGTGAGGGGTTTGTGAGTCAATGGTGGGTTAGTGGTTGGCTGTGTAGATGTGTGAGGCAGATAAGGGAGTGAGCAAGAAGGTGTGTGAGGTGGAAAAGTGAATAATTGCCTTGGTAGTGAGGTGGGTAATTATGTAGATGGGTGAATGGGTAGAGAGTGAGGTGAGTACCAGAGTGACTGGGCAGATAGGTGAGATGGGTAAGTGTGTAGAGGCGCACTGGGCAGGTGAAGGAGTGGGTCAGTAGCTGGGTGGGTAACTAGGTTTTCAGGGGCAGTAAGGTTGCATTGGGCTGGAAGGTAGCCTGTCCCAGTTGGGTGGTCCGGGGTTTGTTAGGTTAGATTGGGGTAGTGATCAGGTGGCCAGTGGGTTATAGGGTCTATTCAGGCAAGGTATTTTTTAATGTATTCCTGGATGTGGGCATCAGTGGCTGGGTCAGCATTTGTTGCTGATCTCTACCTGTCCTTCAGAAGGTGGTGATGAACTGCCTTTTTGAACTGCTGCACTCTGTTTGCTGTCGATACACCCACAATGTCGTTCTGGGAGGAGTTCTGGGATTTTGACAAAGTGCCCCCAAAGGAAGGGCGATACATTTCCAAGTCAGGATGGTGAGTGGCCTGGAGTAGAACTTGCAGCTAATGATGTTCCCCTCTACCTGCTGTCCCTGTCCTTCCAGATGATGGTAATTGAGAGTTTGGAAGGTGCTGTCTGTGGATCTTTGGTGAAGGTCTGCAGTCCATCTTGTACATAGTACACACTGCTGCTACTGAGTGTCAGTGATGCAGGGAGTGGATGTGGATGTGGTGCCAATCAAGTGGGATGTTTGGTCCTGGATGGTGTCAAGCCTCTTGAGTGTTGCTGGTGCTGTACCCATCCAGGCCAGTGGGGAGTGTTCCATCACGCTCCTGACTTGTGCCTTGTGAATGGTATTTGGGCTGAATCAGGAGTAACTCACCGTAGGATTCCTAGCCTTTGACCTGCTGTGGTAGAATAATGGTAAGCCCCAGGATATTGATATTTGGGAGGGGGCGTTCAGCAATGGTAATGCTGTTGAATGTCAAGGGCAATGGATAGATCATTTCTAGTTGGGGGCGGTCATTACCCAGCACTTGCGTGGCACAACTGCTTATATGCCAGTTGCCAACCCAAGCCTGGGTATTGTTCAGGTTTTGCTGCATTTGGACAGAGACTGCTTCAGTAACTGGGGAGTGATAAATGGCACTGAACATTGTACAATTATCAGCTTAACATTCCATTGTAGCACTGGAGGAAGCCCTGTAATGCTGGAGGTGCTGTCTTTTGAGTGAGCCATTAAACTGAGACCTTACCTGCCCATTCAGATGGATTAGAAGGAATTGCGATTTTAAAAGATAGTGAGTCAGCGCTTCCATCACGGAAATAGACTTTGAGAGAGGAACAGGCCATAGGTAGCCGATGCAGTTTCAGTTCGTAGAGATATCCCTATACCTCACGATAGGTAATTCTGCAAGAATCTGGGAGATAAGGAAGATAGGCGCAGCTTATTTTTGCAGCTGAAGCAGAGAAAATGTAGAATTCAGTTGGAGTTTGCATTGGGAGATTGAAAGTTATGTGAGCAATTAAGGATCCATATATATTTGTGGAATGTGAAAAACTGTAATATGGAAATCTTTGGACATTTCTGGGTTGAAGACGCTTTATCGTATGATTTCTTAGAAATGAAAAGTTGAAATGTCAAGCAGAACTGTTATTTACTGAAAAAAAACCAAGTAATTTTGGAAGAAGAGTCCACCGGAGCTTTTGAGAGAAATAAAAGGTATATTTCATGGCCCTTAACTATTGGTAAACCTCTGGAATTTGAGCAATTCACTGCCTAGCAACAGCCTCTGGACTGGTGTGCCATGTTTTCAGACTTAGATATCAGCAGTTGAAAGAGTTTACAGCAGAAATCAGCTTTCTCTCACTCTCTACCTCTCTCTCTCTCTATCAATCAGTAAGAGGCAAACTGTGAAGTATAAGTAATAGCTTGAAAACTTTTCAAAGTTTCAAATATTGAAGACCTAACAGTTTCCCACCTGAATATATAACCTGACCTGAAGATCTTCCGTTACGCTGCAGCTATCAGCAATTTACTCTCATTAACAGGAAATCAAAGGAATTGTGGCAAGTTAACCATTCTATCTTCTCAGTTTGTACCCTTGACCTACAACGGTGTTGCTCCTTTTTCACCTTTATTTACCAAACTCAATATCTCTGCTGATACATGCTGTCTGTATATGCTAGGAGTAAGAGGGACGTAATTAAATTCTGCACAGTAGCTTGGGATAACCAGTTTCACAACTTGTGTAAAGAGTAAGTTTGTTTCTAATAAACAAGTTCTTTTTGAATTTATTGTAGAAACCCGGTGAAAGTTTATTTTGTTCTTGGTAATTAATGAAGAAGTACAAATTGACCATTCTGGCAATTAAATAAATTACTCTTTTGATCTGCCTCGTGGAGTCGTAGGGTTGATTACCAGCTCACTTCTTCCCTCAGTCATAACGGATGATTTAAACCAGATTGGAAAATTCACACAGGTGGGCTGGAAGAAAGGGTCTCCAAGTCCTCTGGCCTTGTGGGGAAATCCGTTCGAGGATTAGGACTCATTCAACTGGAATAGAAAACCATATGTTGGGAGTTGAGAATAATTTTTGACTGGTTTCTGGAAGATGAAGTTTCCACTTAAGGAACAGAGTTAATTACAACAGTGATGGGGGGATTTTTACCAGTTTAAGAGTTAAACTGTAGTTTAGACAATAAATTCCCCAGTGAATAGTATTTAGGTAATATTGCTTCTGGTATGTGTATTACAGTAAATATCATAAAATGTGAAATCTTGTCATGGAGTCCTTCGAGAGAATGAAGTTTAGAAGTAGGAATGTCTTTCTGCATTATACAGGGCTTTGGTGAGACCACACCTGGAGTATTGTATATAGCTTTGGTGTCCCTACCTAAAACAGGATATACTTGCCAAGGAGGGAGTGCAGCATAAGATCACAAGGCTAATCCTGGGGATGTCAGGACTGTCCTGTGAGGAGAGATTGGTTCGACTAGGTCTTTAGTCACTGGAGTTTAGAAGGAGGGGGATCTGATTGAAATGTGTAAAATTCTAACAGGGCTGGACAAGTGCAGAGAGGATGTTTCCCCTGGTTGGGGAGTCTAGAACCAGGGCACAGGGTCTCAGGATACAGAGTACACCATTTCGGACTCAGATAGGGGAAGACTTATTCACTTACAGGATAGTGATCCTGTGGAATTCTCTACCATAGAAGGTTGTGGAGGAAAATGCCCTGAAAATATTCAAGAAAGAGAGATTTTTTTTAGATAACAAAGGCATCAAAGGGAATGGAGAGAAAGTGAGAATAGTGTTGAGAGAGAGGATCAGCCATGATTACATTGAATGAGAGAGTAGGCTATAAAAGAGAGAGTGCTCTACTCCTGCTCCTGGTTTCCAGCCAGGCACTGGAGATGATGATACATTTGTAAATGTTATGGATATCTAACGAGATTGTAACACTTTCACTCCCAATTTCCTTGAACCACCACCGACAACCCAATTCCCCTCTGAAGCACAGCTCCTGGTACGTGTCAGTTCAGCAAAGTGTGCCAATAGGCGAGGTTATAATGCAACCAACAGGAACAACCATCTTTATCAATCCTGTTTTATCACAAAACCCGAGAATGCAAATGCATTCCTTTTTTTCCCTTTATCAAGGCTGTGCTGCCCTTACAGAGATCAGAGAGTGAACCTTTGGACAAAAATCACATCCCAGCACCGAGGTACAGAAGATAAAGACAGTTTGCCAGTTCTGACCTGAAGCTTTAACTCTGTCTCTCTCTCTCTCTCCACGGAACCTGCTGAGTTTCCTATAGTGCATGTTTGGTTTCCTTCGGAAAATTTCAGGTCGAGAGCTTTGTTGGAGGTTTGCTTCAGGAGGATGTTCTCGCTGCTGGTTGTGGTCCTTCTGGCAGGTAACTCCAAGGAGTTCCTTGTTTGTTTCATGCCTTTGTTTTGGATGTCTGGCCATCACTCCTTGTTGAAATTGACACCTGCTCCTCTTACCCCTATTGTAGCAGCTGGCAGCAAAGCCAGCCAGCCCCGAGCCCTCTGGCAGTTCTACCATGTGATTCTGTGCAGCACTCCAGGCAGTCACCCCTTGCTGGATTTCAGTAACTATGGCTGCTACTGCGGATTTGGGGGATCTGGGACCCCCGTGGATGATCTGGACAAGTAGGTCGACAACAAGTGTATTCACACTCTCAACTTCAACCTCCCCTCTGCCAAAATAATAAAAGTGGGTGTGGAGCTAGCACTTACTTCAACAATCTTAAACTGATTTAAACTGCATGGAGCGTGCTTTCTCTCTTCTTATTTTCCAACGCATTGCGAAAGATATGCTTTTGAAAGATGTGATGTGCCATAGGATAGTGCACTGACCTTTGTGAGAACATAGGGAAATGCAGGGGGAGGGAAAGACTAACCAATTGATTGGATCTATTGCATGTTGGAGTAATGTCATTTCTTATCTCCAATCCTCCCCTGCATAAAATTGCAGGGAGTGGTGAAAAAGCCATGAACACAAGAATTAGAAATCGGCTGCTCAGACAGGAGAGAGAATGCAGTGGAATTATTGAGGGAAAGCTGGGAAATTCCTTACCACCTTTCTTTAGTCATTTATACAAACAATTTGAATGCAAATATAGGAGACCTGGTTAGTACATTTGCAGATGACACCAGAGCTGGAGATATAGGGGACAGTGAAGAAGATTACCTCAGAGCACAACAGGATCTTGTTCAGATGGGCCAATGGGCCAAGGAGTTGCAGATGGAGTTTAATTTAGATAAACAAGAGGTGCTGCACTTTGGAAAGGCAAATCGGGGCAGGACTTATACGCTTAGTAGTAAGATCCTGGGGAATGTTGCTGAACATAGAGACCTTGGAGTGCAGGTTCATAGTTTCTTGAAATTGGAGTCGCAGGTAGATAGAATAGTGAAGAAGGCATTTGGTATGCTTGCCTTCATTGGTCATAATATTGAGTATAAGAGTTGGGAGGTCATGTTGCAGCTGTACAGGACATTGATGAGGCCACATTTGGAATACTGCATTCAAATCTAGTTACTGACTTATAGGAATGATGTTGTGAAACTTCAGAGAGTGCAGAAAATATTTACAAGGATGTTGCTGGGGTTGGAGCGTTTGAGCTATAGGGAGAGGCTGGGTAGTCTGGGGCTATTTTCCCTGGAGCATTGGAAGCTGAGGGTGTGACCAAATAGAGGTTTATCAAATCATAAGGGGCATAGATAGGGTAAATAGACAAGGTTTTTTTCCCAGGGTAGGGGAGTCCAAACCAAGAGGGGCATAGGTTTAAGGTGAGAGGGGAATGATTTAAAAAGGACTTGAGGGGTACTTTTCTCACGCAGAGGGTGGTGCGTGTATGGGATGAGCTGTCAGAGGAAGTGGTGGAGCCTGGTACAATTATAAGATTTAAAAGGCATCTGGATGGGCATGTGAATACGAAGGTTTAGAGAGATGTGGGCCAAATGCTGACAAACAGGACTAGGTCAGATTCGGGTGTCTGGTTAGCATGGGTGAGTTGGACCGAAGGGTCTATTTCTGTGCTGTTTGACTCCATAACTCTCCCCAGATTCTGGGAGATCTTGGTTCCCAGGAAGCACATTCCACAGTGACTCCCTTCCACACTTTACAGGGTGGCACTATGTAAATATGAAAACCCGCAATGAATTACATGAACTCAAATAACATGGACTAACCAAATCTGGTTCTTGTGATGCAATGGTTGTGTCCCTGACCCCCAAGGCAAAGTTCTGGGTTTAAGTCCCACTTACTCCAGAGGTGTGCTATAACATATCTAATAATAAATACAAATATCTACCCTGTGGCTGGCAGGTGAAGCTTTAATTTAGTGATCTGCAAAGTCAAGTACATGCGTCAACTGAGATGTTATCTATGCTTTAATAGGTGCTGTCAAATCCACGATAACTGTTACAGTGAGGCCTTGAAGCTAAAGGAGTGCAGGCCAATTTTTGACAATCCTTACACCATCATCTACAGTTATACCTGTTCTGAGAACACTGTCACGTGCATCAGTAAGTGCCAATCGGGTATCTCTAAATATTGTACAAATGCTATTCTGCAGAAATCAGGTTCAAATGAAAGAAAGAAGTTGCATTTATGTAGTGCCTTTCACTGCATCAGGATGTCCCAAAGCACCTCACAGTCAATTAAATACTTTGGAAGTGCAGTTACTGTGCTATTATAAGAAACATGCCTGCCGCTTGTTCCTTAATGTTGGAACAAATTATTGCAGATGCTGGAATCTGCACTGGGAACAAATAATGCAATAACAAACCACAGCAGGTCAGGCAGCATCTATGGAGAGACAGCTCACTAATGTCTTGAGTCTAGATGTCTTTTCATCGGGCACTTGAAGAGCACACCCCTCTGAAAGTCACACATGGAAAGGAATTCAAAAATAACAATCAGTGCTTGCTGGAGAAAACATTCTGAGGAGCTGGTCAACCAAGATTGTGCTTTCAACTCTAACATTCTTAACTCCATTCCTCAATACTCCCTCTGGGCCAGCCAACGCACTATTCAGGTCTGGAGCCAACTTGCAAAAGACATTCAGAGATTGAGAATGAACATGTGTAAATCCTTGGTATAGAACAAAATAAGCTTCACCTTCCCCATCTGACCTTTTTCCATACAGAAGTCAACACCCATTGCGGAAGAGTTCAGCTTTTATTTAAACAAACTAAATGAAAAACAGAACTACTCACTATGCATTGAGTTATGTGGAGAGGCTGGGATGTTTTTCCATGGATCATCGGATGCTGAGAGGTGACCTTACAGAGATTAATAAAATCATGGGGGGTACGGATTGGATGAATGGCCAAGGTTTCTCCCCAGGGCAAGGGAGTCAAAAACTAGAGGGCACAGGGTGAAAGTGAGAGGGCCAAGGTTTAAAAGGGACCTGCAGAGGAAACTTTTTCACACAGGGGGATGGTTCGTATGTGGAACAAACTGCATTATGAAGTGGTGGAGGCTGGTACATTTCAAAGACATTTCGGCCGGCGCAGGGATAGGAAAAGTTGGGAGGGGTAAGGGCCAAATGCGGGCAAATGGGATTTGTTCAGTTTTAGGATGGACATGTTGGGACAAAAGGCCTGCTTGCATGCGGTATGGCTGTCTGACTCGATGACTATGGCGAGAGGCATTGAACCAGACGATAAATCAAAATATTATGGGAGTTGATGTGCCCAGCTCCTGCAGTGCCCACCTATCTCTCCCCAAGGCTAACAGAGTGCAGGCTGGGAGACAGTGACCCCCTTCCAAGGCCAGAAACTGTTGGTAGCTGTTTGAGTCCCAAGGCGATGCGCCAACCTGCTTACCCAACTCCGCAACCAGCCACCGAGAGGTCAGGAGGGTGGGCCCAAAGTGAAACTGAAGAGGTGATAAAAGCTGGAGTTTTTTTAAAAAAGAACTAAAAAGGGGATGCGATCTTCTACCAAGAATTCAGCTCTTTTTAAATAACGCCCCCGCCACCTCACTGAGTAAATAAATGTCCAATTCAATAAATTATATCCACTGCCCTCCGGGGGTGGGGGTGGGGGGTCGCTGTGAGAATACACAAACCTAAATGGGGAAACTAGGAGAGGCCTAAATCAAGACAGTTTTAGAGGGAGGGATAATGCACTCTCACCTCTATCTTGAAAAGTCTCAAATGTAAAGACAGATGCCGCATGGTCCCTCTCCAAGAAAACCCAAGCAGTATTCAACCATTTTTTTTTCAACAATTAACTCAATTAGCTAATGAATAAAAAACCCTGATGCTGCACATTGCCCATCAAAGACAGGGAATGGGGCAAGTCTTGAACCTACCTCAGCCACAGCAGGGATTGGATCCCGTTCTCTTAGCACCGCTCATAACCATAGCAACTGTCCCACCAACCAAACTGCGAGGTATGTAGGTGTATGTATTGTACGGGACTGGAGACCCCCTGGTTAATACTTGAGTCAGACTGCTCACTCTGAATAGGCTACATGAGTGTTTATGTTCCACATACCCTTCTACATCCAAATCTATGGATAAATGTCGCTTTCTCCATCGTATACTTACCTATCATCCCCTTAAATGCATCTTTTCTGTTTGCCTCAACTACTTTATGTACTGCACTCTCAGCAATTTTTCAGATGTTTGCCCTGGATGCTCTATTTATTGTTGCCTATTATGTACTCACAGTGATAAAAGCAACTGCAGATGCTGGAGAACCCGAGATAACAAAGTATGGAGCTGGATGAACACAGCAGGCCAAGCAGCATCCAGAGGGAGGAAGGTAACTTCTTCAGGTCTAGGCCCGAAACGTCAGCTTTTCTGCTCCTCTGAGGCTGCTTGGCCTGCTGTGTTCATCCAGCTCCACACTGTGTTATACACCCACAGCGCTTTGTTTTGAAATTCCTGCAAAAGAAAATGTTTCTCCGGGTCCCATTGTTTATTAATGCGGGGAACGGCCATCCTTGACAGGATAGAAGTGAAAGGGTGATGAACAAGGTCCCAGACCGGGCCCAGTATTTATGGATTGCTGTCGGGGCTCTGTCACAGCAGCAAATGTCAAGGAGCACTCAAGGTGTTGTTCCTTCCTGTGGAGAAACATCCATCACGTGGTGGCAGGGAGAATTCGCAGAGCATGGAATCTCTTCTGTCTCGCAGTTCCCACACGCAATATCCTTCGAGAACCCACTGATACAAGTGGCTTCCAAACGAATCACTGATATTTTGCTGTGCTTATTTCTTTCAGACAAAAATAGCCCTTGTAAGATGTTTGTCTGTGAATGTGACCGTAAGGCAGCCATCTGCTTCTCAAAGGCAAAATACAATCGTCAGCATAAGAACCTGGACCAGTCTCACTACTGTAAATAGGAAATGAATGTTGTTAACCAGGTGTTACTTTGAAATATGAAATATATTTTCATTCTATATAGTGTCCTATTTCGAAACTGTAAGTATCTTTGATTTTCATATTCAACCTGTTTTCTACAAATTGCAGTCACATTTAAATCCAAAAATCTATGTTCTGTGCTCATAGTCTTTGACCAATGTCACATTTACATCGGGCATTATCTGTGCCTTTAGCATTCTGAAGACCTGGACCATGTAGAATCACGACAGTGTGGAAGCAGGCTAATCAACCCATCAAGTCATACTGACCCTCTGAAGAGTGTTCCAACCAGACCCACCCCATCCTGATAACCCTGTACTTCCCATTGGCTAATCCGTGTAGCCTCTACATCCTTGGACACTCTACCATGGCCAATCCATCAAACCTGCACATCTTTGGACTGTGGGAACAAACCAGAGTCCCCAGATGCAGACACGAAGAGAATGTGCAACTCCACACAGACAGTCACCTGAGGGTGGAATCGAACCCAGGTCCCTGGCGCTGTGAGGCAGCAGTGCTAACCACTGAGCCACCGTGCTACTCGATGTGTCCTTCAATCTTCTTTTCAATGAAAGCAAGTTCAGCTCGTGAAGCCCTCACAATTTTAGAAATCTAAATCTGGGATCGTACATGTCAATTTCCTTCAAATCCTTTTCAAAACCTTCACTTGCCATCATTTAGTGCTTTTATTTTGACAAGCCTGTTTAAATCTTGCTGATCAGCGCAACATAAGTTCATAAGAAATAGGGCCAGAATTAGGCCATTCAGTCCATTGAAGTCTGCTGCACCATTCAACCATGGCTGAAATGCTCCTCACCCCCATTTTCCTGCCTTCTCCCCATAACCCTTCAATCCATTACCAATTATAAATCTGTCTAACTCCTCCTTAAATGTGTTCACTGTCTCAGCATCCACCACACTTTGGGGGAGCGAATTCCACAGATTCACAACCCTTTGGGAGACGTAGTTTCTCCTCAACTCTGTTTTAAACTTGCTGGCCCTTATGCTAAGATATGACTGCTCATCCCAGAATGCCTCACATCAGGAAGCGTCTGCTCCACGCCTATTTTATAATTACCTTTTATCATCTTGAATATCTCAATTTGATCTCCCCACATTATTCTAAATTCCAGAGAAAATTGGCGTAAACTGTTCAATCTCTCTTCATAAGACAAATTCCTCATCTCTGGGATCAATCTAGTGAACCTCCTCTGAACTGCTTCCTATGCCACTACATCTTTCCTCAAGTAAGGACGAAAGCTGAGCACGATACTCCAGGTGCGACCCCCCGCCCCCCCATGCCCTGTACAATTGCAGCAGTATTTCTTTACCTTTATATTCTATTACTTTAGCTGTAAAAGCCAGCATTTCATTTGTTTTCTTTACTATCTGCATTCCACAAGTTTCAGCTTTATCTAAAGCCACACATATGGAACTTTAATAAATGTTTTGTTTTATTCCAAATGAATTAAAGCCACCTAACATGAGACGTGAATGGAATTTCTTTTAAGAGTGCAATGAATTATTACATGCAAACAGTCTGTGGATTACTCCGTGGCCATTGTTGATAGTGAAATGGTACATATGCACAAACAGGGTGCCCATTACTTAGGGCACAAGAGAAATGGGCCAGTTTCAGGGGCATCCCAGCCTAGAGAGGGTAAACAGGGAAAGAATGCAATTGGAAATATGAGCTGTGTGATGTTGGAAACAAGACATTAACATTGGACTCTAGGAATGTGTAAGGCTAGTTTTGGTTCTGAAGAGTTCTGTTGATTGTAACGAAACTGAGACTACAAAGAGGAATTGAAGCGGTTAGTGTAAGTGACTCTCTTGTCAAGTTAAAATGCAATGAGCTTTCACCTCTAGATGCACTGCTTGCTTCTGAGCTCCTGGCATTGACTGTGCGCTCCTGTTAAAACTACGGTCGTAGCGATGACCTGGAGGTAGCAGATTCCATTGAAACCCCCTTTTCTACGCTTCCCTAGCTTGTCCTGGATGAGGGAAAGGGTGGAGAGCAGAGCCTTGCATTAAACCAGGTTGGGATCATACTGGAAGGTCCAAATGCAGTGACCATTGAGGTGATGATGCTTTATGGTGGCTTGCAGTCACAGCTCATACACTCACACACTCTAATGTATTGGCAAAGCCCGTAACCCCCGACCACCACCACCACCAGAGTCAAGTCAGTTTATTGAATATGTTCCTCTCCTTAAAGCTGGGGACATAATGTTGGCTACCAGTTATAGTTGCACTGAAATAACACAAATCAACAATCTAATGGCCTGAGCTGGGAATTGACTCTCATTGTAATAACCACCTCTGAGATAGAGACAGACACGGAGACAGGCCCTAGACAAATTAAGCCCTGTATATCCCCACCTTAAAAGGATGATGGTGGCAGAAAATCTACCTTATTGTCACCAGGAATCTAGCTAGTCCATACACCATGTGATCATCTAAAGATTTAATTCAGTCGCTACATTACAACAACAACAACTATTTAAGACACCCCCTCCAGGAGAGTCATCTAGCTGAGGATGGTGCATATGGTAGACACCTGGCTGGCTTAGGAGGAGTTCCAATAGCTTAGACATTTTATTGGTAATCCTACTGGGAAAGGCAGGAGAACGGGAGGGCAGCTTAAGATGGCGGTGCCCAGGACAGATGGAATTATATGGGGCACTGCTGCCAGCCATCACTGAGGAGAACACTCACATAGGATGGCATGGGGTTCCAGCTGAATGCCTGTGGAAGAAGTGGTTCCTGATGGTTGAGGGGGGAACTTAAATGAAGGAGATCTTGCTGATCCCTCCCTGCCGGCTGCCAGGAGATCAACCCTAGACTCATGAATGAGGCATGAGGCATCTACACCCCGTTAAAATCCCAGTGACATCTCTAATCTGGCCCAAATGCCGGTTAATTGCCACGAATGGTCCACTGGACAGATTGGAAACTCACCTGCCTTGAGCAAGGTTTTCTGGAGGCAGTCTACAAACAGCTCTGAAACGTATGGTATTCACTTTAATTCAAAGCTATTCCTTTCACAAACCAATTCTGATTTGTCTTTTCTATGAAAGGAGTGGTTTCAGAGCCACATCTCTCAACACTTGGAGTTTTCATACTGCAACGAGCGCGGGAGTGGAGCAGAGACATGGATTAGCTCTCCCTGGTCTCTCACTCTGACCTGGAGGACCATGTGAAGGAGTTGAGGGGCTGCAGCGGAGTGAATTATCCCAAGAATGGTTGGCGTTGGTCGGGGGCGGGGGGTGGTGTTGTGAAAAAAGGACAGTCTCTTAAAGGAATGGACAGAAGTGATTGAGGAAGTTAGCAGCAGAAGTGTGCTCCCTCCAATCCAGAGACAGTGCACTAGGAGGGCTGAGGATCTCAAGAGGCTATAATAGAGTGGCTCACACTCTGGACTTCCCTGACATTCTCCTGCACAGCCTCAGGGCGTCAATACACATGTTCCCAATGACTCGTCTCCACGAGAAGCTGTACACATCCCCATTGGAATGGCCAATGCTCACATACACTCTTGGACACATGCCTCACAATTATCCTCCAAAATTGTTGCACCTTGCGCCTTGGAGTAGAGGAAAGCTCAGAACTTGGGCAGTGATCTGGGGTGGGGATTGGGTGACATGCTACAGATGGAGATGGTACCCTCCCCTCACTGCCATCCTGTCAGGCATTGGCAATGCCTATGCACCCGCCTCACTGGAAATGAGGGCTTCTTCCAGGGAGCTGCCGATATCGGCAGGAACCTGGTGGGAGAGCCTTATGCTCCCGAGAACCTTGAGCTCGGACTTGTCCAAACAACCTGAACTGCATTAGTTCAGTTGTGTCTCACCTCCATTTACCTGGATCCTGGTTCCCATCCCATCAGGACTTAAATACCTGGAGGTAGAATGTTCACGGAACTTTTTAACGGCACAAAATAGATCAGAGGCTGTTTAGCTAAATGCACAAGTCTCTCATGGACATTGGCATCTGCCAACTGATCACACCCCAACCTGATGGAGTTTGCACCCAGGGGCTTGAAAGGAAGTGGCTGCAGAGATTCCAGAGGCACTGCTCAAAATATTCCAGCACTCACTGGGAGCGTCCGAGCAGGTTGGAAAGCTGCTAACATGACAGCCTTGTCCTAGAAGGGAAGGGGAGAGAAACCAGGCAACTATAGGCCTCTTAGCCTAACATCTGGCATTGGGAAAGTGCTCGACTGCATTATTAAGGGAGATATAGGAGGGCATTTCAAAGAACAAAGAACAAAGAAACCTACAGCACAGGAACAGGCCCTTCAGCCCTCCAAGCCTGCGCCGATCAAGATCCTCTGTCTAACCTGTCATCTATTTTCTAACGGTCTGTGTCTATTTGTTCCCTGCCCATCCATGTACCTGTCCAAATATATCTTAAAAGACGCTAACATGTCTGCGTCTACCACCTCCGCTGGCAACGCATTCCAGGCACCCACCACCGTCTGCGTAAAGAACTTTCCACACATATCTCCCTTAAACTTTCCTCCTCTCACTTTGAACTCATGACCCCTAGTAATTGAGTCCCTCACTCTGGGAAAAAGCTTTTTGCTATCCACCCTGTCTATACCCCTCATGATTTTGTAGACCTCAATCAGGTCCACCCTCAATCTCTGTCTTTCTAATGAAAATAATCCTAATCTACTCAACCTCTCCTCATAGCTAGCGCCCTCCATACCAGGCAACGTCCTGGTGAGCCTCCTCTGCACCCTCTCCAAAGCATCCACATCCTTTTGGTAATGTGGTGACCAGAACTGTACACAGTACTCCAGATGTGGCCGAACCAAAGTCCTATACAACTGCAACATGACCTGCCAACTCTTGTACTCAATACCCCGCCCAATGAAGGAAAGCATGCCATATGCGTTCTTGACCACTCTACTGACCTGCATTGTCACCTTCAGGGAACAATGGACCTGAACACCCAGATCTCTCTGTTCATCAATTTTCCCTCGGACTTTTCCATTTACTGTATAGTTCGCCCTTGAATTTGATCGTCCAAAATGCATCACCTCTCATTTGCCCGGATTTCATTTGGAAAAGCTAAACGCTATCAGCGTCATGGTTTCATGAAAGGGAAATCATGTTTGACAAATTTGCTCATGTTCTGAGGATATAACTAGCACAGTTGATAAAGAGTAGATACATTACATTTGAATTTTCAGAACATATTCAATGCTATATTGCACACAGCAGGATCTCACAGTATTGCTTTATTGTATTCACAAGGATTGAAGATTGGTTAAAACACTGAAGACTGAAAGTCCAGATTGTTGGCTCTTTTCAGTTTTGAAATATATAACTAGCACAGCATTGCAAGGATCATTCCTAGGGCCTCAATTGTTTGCTATCTGTATTAAAGACTTGGAAAAGGGAACCAAATTTGTAACCAAATTTGCTGATGATATTCAGATAGGTGTGAGGATTTGTTGTGATGAAGACATAAGGAATCTGCAAGAAGCAAGTGGGCAAAAACTTGAGAGATGAAATTTAATACCAGGATGAACTTTGGTTGGTAGAACCAAGAGCCAGACTATTAATTAAATGGAGTGATTACCAAAACGTACTAATACCATAGGGTCCTCCCCTGCCTGGGGCTCAGCAGGTGCCTGTTCTCCAGCAAACCGCTGAGTGCCAGTAGCCTGGGTATCGGCCTAGTGAATCTTACCATTACTGAGGGGTCCCCATTAGGCCAGACCAGGTAAGGATGGCAGTTTCCTTCCTTAAAGGACATTTGTGGACCAGATGGGTTTTCCAACAATTAGAACATAGAACATAGAACAGTACAGCACAGAACAGGCCCTTCAGCCCACGATGTTGTGCTGACCATTGATCCTCATGTATGCACCCTCAAATTTCTGTGACCATATGCATGCCCACAAGTAGTCATTTGTTTGGTGCAACTGAAAACTATTGGAGCTGGGAGAAATTCTTGAGCAGGATCAGCTGAGTGAAGTTAGGTGTCTTTAGAAAAGCTGGAGTGTAGTCTCAGGGTTTTGTGGGAGTACAGTTCCAAGAACATGGGCAGTCATTGAGACAATCCATGGCAAAGCAGGTTTTGAGGGAGTTCCTAGATTTTCTGAAGCGAAGAACTGAAATACCTTGCACAGGAGAGAAAGTTTTAATGAGAGTTATAGATCCACAGCACTGTCGAGGGGGTTTTGTTCAGAAATCCACAAGATCTGTCTTGATTGTATTGCTGTTTGATGTGCTCTGAGCAATGTTCAAACAGAGTTTCTGTTCCCCATATTTACCTCATGTTAATTCTGTATATTAGAGGAAAAGTTGCATCTATTTTGTCATCGGTTTTAATGGTGTAACTTTAGTATCGTAAATTTCACTTCTGTTTGTCCAAACCTGTAGAAACTTGAGGCTATATTCTCTTAGCAAGTACCCGGAGGCAGAAAGTGAGTTATTCAGGCCAGACTTTCCAACCTCTAACCTGTTCTAGTAGCCACAGAATTTACATGGCTGACCCTGTTCAGTTTCTGGTCGCAGTAAGTCCACAATGTCGATAATGGGGATCTCAGCAATGGCAAGGTTCACTAGGCTGATACTGAGGGTGGAAGGACAGCCATATGAGGAGAGAGATTGGTTTGACTGGGCCTGTACTCACTAGAGTTTAGAATTAGCAGAGGGGGATCTGATTGAAATGTATAAAATTCTAACATGGTTGGGCAGACTAGATGCAGTAAGGATGTTTCGCCTCGCTGGGGTGTCTAGAACCAGGGAAAAGTCTCAGGATATAGGGTAGACCATTTTGGACTGAGATGACAGAACATTTCTTCACTCAGAGGGTAGTGATCCTATGGAATTCTCTACCACAAAAGGTTATGGAGGACAAGGCACTGAATATGTTCACAAAGCAGACAGATTCCTTTTAAGATAATAAAGGCAACAGTAGGGCTGGTGATAAAGTGAGAATACAGTGTTGAGAGAAGGGGTCAGACATAAATCATTCTAAATGGTGGAGCAGGTTTGAAGTGCTAAATAGACTACTCCTGTTCCTAGTTTCTATGTTTCTGCATGATGCAATTGAATGTTGAAGGAAGACAGTCAGCTTCTATCTTGTTGGAAATAGTCATTACCTGACACTGTGTGGTATCGAAGTTATTTGCCACTTATCAGCCCAAACCGGAATCTTGTCTAGGTCATGCTATTTGGGCAAGGACTGCTTCAGTATCTGAGGAGCTGCACATGGGACTGTACATTGAGGATTTTTGCTGATGGTTGCACATTCTGACCTTACGGTAGAGAGAAGGTCATTGATGAGACAGCTGGAGATGGTTGGACCACGGACACTCTTGAAGAATTCCTGCACTCCTGCAATATCCTGGAGTTGAGATGACTGACCTCCAAAAAAGCACGTCCATCCTCCTTTGTTCTAGGTACGATTCCAACTAGTGGAGCGGTTTTGCTCATACCCATTGATCCCGGTTTGCTAGGGGTCCTTAATACCACATTCAGTCAAGTGTGGCCTTCATGTCAAGGGCAGTCACTCTCTCCTCACCTGTTGAGTTCATGTCTTTTGTCCATGTTTGGACCAAGGTTATAATGAAGCCAGGAGCCTTGGCAGAACCCAAACTGAGTATCAGTGAGCAGGTTATTACTGTTTAAATGACCCTTGATAGCATTGTTGACAATATCTATCACTTTGCTGATAATCAAGACAAGACTGGTGGAAGTGTAATTAGCTGGGTTGGATTTGCCCTGCTTTCTGTGGTCAGGATGTGCATGGGAAGTGTTCTTCAATGCTAGGTCAATACCAGTGTTGTCGCTGTACTGGAACGTGGGTAGTTCTAAAACACAAGGTGCCAGGATACTGTCAGGTCTTTGCAGTTCGGCCAATTCTTGATATCAAGGGGAGGGAATAGAATTCAATGGACACCACCGTTTGGGATTTTGAGGGCTGCAGGAGAAGGTGAAACGGATCATCCACCTGATACTTTGGCTTCCTCATCTTGTGTACTGATGTGCTGGCCTTCCCCCATTGAGGATGGGAATGCTTGTGGATTCTCTTTTTCCAATTGGTATTTAATTCTTCATCACCATTTATGGTGGACTGGATGTAGCAGGATGACAAATTATAGCTAGAACTGTTGGATGCCTGCTCATCTCATTCACAGGACATCATTACAAGCTTTCCCAGGGCAGTGTGTCCAACCTTTATCAGCATTCTCATTCAATGGCCTTCCCTCCATCAAATGAGATGAAGTCAAGACGTCCACTGTAGAATATACAGTGTTCAGTTCCATTTGCAACTTTTCAGCTTCTTAAGCAGCATAAAACCCACACAAGATCAGGCAGGGGCTCTTAAGTTACAAATAATAATATTTATTCCACATAAATGCCCAACAATAACCATCGACAACAGGAAAGAGTCCGCCACCTCCTCTTGACATTCAATAACATTACCATCACTGAAATCCCCCAATAATAAAATCCTGGAGATAATAAAATGTGAGGCTGGATGAACACAGCAGGCCACGCAGCATCTCAGGAGCACAAAAGCTGACGTTTCGGGCCTAGACCCTTCATCAGAGAGGGGGATGGGGGGAGGGAACTGGAATAAATAGGGAGAGAGGGGGAGGCGGACCGAAGATGGAGAGTAAAGAAGATAGGTGGAGAGGGTGTAGGTGGGGAGGTAGGGAGGGGATAGGTCAGTCCAGGGAAGACGGACAGGTCAAGGAGGTGGGATGAGGTTAGTAGGTAGCTGGGGGTGCGGCTTGGGGTGGGAGGAAGGGATGGGTGAGAGGAAGAACCGGTTAGGGAGGCAGAGACAGGTTGGACTGGTTTTGGGATGCAGTGGGTGGGGCCGGTTCTTCCTCTCACCCATCCCTTCCTCCCACCCCAAGCCGCACCCCCAGCTACCTACTAACCTCATCCCACCTCCTTGACCTGTCCGTCTTCCCTGGACTGACCTATCCCCTCCCTACCTCCCCACCTACACCCTCTCCACCTATCTTCTTTACTCTCCATCTTCGGTCCGCCTCCCCCTCTCTCCCTATTTATTCCAGTTCCCTCCCCCCATCCCCCTCTCTGATGAAGGGTCTAGGCCCGAAACGTCAGCTTTTGTGCTCCTGAGATGCTGCGTGGCCTGCTGTGTTCATCCAGCCTCACATTTTATTATCTTGGAATCTCCAGCATCTGCAGTTCCCATTATCTCTGATAAAATCCTGGAGGTTAGCTTTGACCGAAAACTCTACTGGGTCAGCCATCTCAATACTCTGGCTACAGCAGCAACTTCGGCTTTTCTATGCTGAAAGGCTCACCTTATGATATTCCAATGGTTTTTACACCAACTACCAGACAGAGTGTGATAGAATATTTTCCATTTGCTGGAATGGGTACAGCTCCAACATCGATCAAGAAATTTACCATCTTAAAGGATAAAGCAAGCTGCTTTGTTGGCATTCGAACACCCAGCAATGTCACTGCAGTTCAACAATGGACAGTATCCATTTGCCAAGAATAGTGGGAACTGCAGATGCTGGAAAATCTGAGATAACAAGGTGTAGAGCTGGGTGAACACAGCAGGCCAAGCAGCAGAAGAGCAGGAAAGCTGATGTTTCGGGTCTGGACCCTCCATTTTCAAAAGCTTCTTTGATAGCGCCCATTAAATCTACAGTCTCTAGCACTGAGAAAGACAACAGCAGCAACTTTATGGAAACACTATTATCTCCAAGTTTCAGCCCAAACTACACCAGACCTGCCAACAGTGGGTTGAATTCCAGCTCAAGAATGTGGATCACTACATCGTCAAGAATTAAGAGTGGATAATAAAAGCTGGTCTTGCCGAGGATACCCACATTCCATTAACGGATAGTTTAGAAAATAATTCCAATCACAGATCATCATCTTGGAGGAGCAAAGCTGGTGCAGATAACAGACTGATTTCTGAGGAAGGGTCACTCGACCAAAAACGCGAACTCGGAATTCTCTCCACAGATGTTGACAGACTTGCTGAGCTTTAGCCAATTTCTGTTCTTGTTGCTAAAACACAATATCCGCAGTTCTTCCCATTTTGAGAAGAATGATTCTTGGTGAAGGGTCCCAAGTCTAATTTATATTGTACTGTTAAGGGAAACTAACAGTGGGTCATCAGTAGCAATGCACAAGGGACTATCCTTTTCCAACCCTCATCAAATACCATTAGCAAGATATTGGAAGCAATCTACCAAAAAGTCACAGAAGATGCAAACCCCCCCCCCCCCCCGCCCCCCGCCAGAAATGCAGCCAGCTGTCAATATCAGCCCACAAAATTACACTTCCAGTGGATAAATGATAGCAACAACCGTGGCTTGTATTTATATAGTGCTTATGAAAATATCTCAAACTGCTTTGCAGAAATGCTATCGGATTAATTTTGACCCTAAGCATCATTTGGAAATATAAGGCTTTGTGACCCAAATCTTGGGTTGACAGATTGTGTAGGGAGCAGCTTAAAAGTAGGAGTGGAGCAAACAGGTTTACGGAGAGAGTTTGAAACTGAGGTCCCTTTGCAGCTAAAAGCATGGTCTCCTGTAAAGATGAAAAATAAAGACCAGTGTGAAAACATTATTTTGGTCATGTAGTCAACCTGCTCAGCCACAGTAATAACTGATCATAGATCAGTTGTGTTTTCCTTCCAGATCTTGGCATCACCACTCAAAGCTGCTTTGATGCCTGAGAACTGTTGTGTCACTGCTCCCAGTTCCAGGACAAGGGTTTATCACCTACATTGGAGACAGAGACTCTAGAAAAGCCTTCAGGTAATGTGTCTTCCCAAAACTCAGGTGTAACTTGTTTCAATTGCTGACCACATGAGCAATAGAGCTTACAGTGTTACATGGATGATGCGGTGGTCATGTTTTGTTTGGCAGCAGAATGTGAGATGGCTCAGTGAACAGGGGATTACTGTTTCAGTTTTAGCATGTTAAGTTTAATTTATATTTGACACATTAACCAATTTCATGCAAAATAAAATACTTTATGATTCACCAATAGTGACTAAACATCACAGCGGGTAATGCCTCTATTGGCCATACCTTTTAATGATACCAGTAAGTTCATAAAACAATGGATAAAGTTATATATTTTCATTACCATTTTATCTTACTTCTTTGGCCCTGAAGCTCCTCACCACATTAAGCTACCTTATTCAGCAACTGATGAGTAACTTATGTAATGTGTTTATCCACAATTGTTACACGTCAGAAAGTTACTTTCTGCCATTGTACTATGCTGTATCTGTTTCTAAAGAGTTCAAATGTGCTTCAAATGCAGTATCTTCTTTATAAATTCTCGTGGATTTGTACGGTAGCATGAATCTCAGTAACATGGTCAACAACGTGGGACCTCAGTATATGAGTTCCCGATTGGACCAGCTCAACAGCACTAATCAGGGACCCCTGGCTGATAGAAATAAACAGGAGTGCCAGAGGTTCTGTTCAGTCTGAGATCTGGCTCTGAGGGAGCTGGATCAGTGTCAAGTACACTCCATGTGCTGTTGTAGCCAGTTTTTATGTGACTAGTCCAGTTCAGTTTCTAGTCAATTGTGACCCATAAAATGTTGATGGTGGGGATCGAACAATGGTAACACCATTGCATGTTAAAGAGTAATGGTTAGATTCTCTTAGAGATTGTCATTGCCTGACACCTGTGGCACCAAGGCTACTTGCCACTTGTCAAGAAAAAATCAGAGCTAACGCTTTGAGTCCCGTGACCCTTCCTCAGAACTGATGGTGGCTGAGAAAGTGTTAGTCTATATGCAGAAGAAAGGGAAGGGTTTGGGATAGGGAGTAAATGATAGGATAGAGCCTAAACAGTGAGGAGAGCAGTTTGACGGACAAAGAGTTGATAATGATGAGGCTGGGAGGGTGAATAGTTGTTAAGTGGGGCCTGTTAGTAAGTAATGACAGGTGATATGTAATGGCAGGCTATGTGGTAACTAGGCTTGGTGTGTGGGGTAGGGGGCTGGGGCATGGGAGAGTTTAGGCCCTAAGTTTAGGTTCCTGTCCACTGTAGAGCAAGGCTGTAATGAGGTCAAAAGCTGAATGGTCCTGCCAGAATCTACATTGAGTGTTGGAGGGGAGAGGCTATTATTCAGCAAGTGCTGCTTAATAGCATTGTTGTTGATCCCTTCATTACTTTATTGATGGTTGACAGTAGACTGATGGGGTGATAAGTGACAGAGATGGAATTTGTTCTGCTTTGGTATCCAGGACAAACCTGGGCAAGTTTCCACATTATCTGGTGGATGCTGTGTTGTAGCTGTACTGGAACAGCTTGGCTAAGGGTGTATCAAGTTCTGAATCATAAGTCTTCAGTTCCATTGCTGGCATGTTGTTAGGGTCCATTGGATTTGTAGTATCCAGTGACTGCAGCCATTTCATGATATCATGTGGTGTGAAATGAATTGGCTAAATTTTGGCATCTGTGGTTCTCGGGACCAGAGAGGAGGCCAAGATTTGTCATCCAATTAATGTGTCTGGTTGTACAGCATTGCAAATGTTTATGCCTTATCTTTTGCACTGGTGTCCTGGGCTCCCCAGTCGTTGAGGGTGATCTTCCTCCATCAGTGAGTTGCTTAGTGGTCTACCATCATTCATCATTGGATGTGGCAGAACTGCAGAGTAAAAATCTGATTTAAAGAAGCAGAAGAGTCACAACACTTGACATATTAACTGTTTCTCTCTTCAGATGCTGCCAAACCTAACTGAGTTTCTTCAGCGGTTTCTGTATTAGTTTCAGATTTCCAGCATCTGCAGCATTGACTTTTATACAGCATGGAAACAGACCCTTCAATCCAACTTGTCCACGCGGACCAGAAATCTTAAGTTAATCTAGCCCCATTTGCCAGCATTGAGCCCATATCCCTCTAAACCCTTCCTATTCATATACCCATCCAGATGCCTTTTAACTGTTGTAATGGTACCAGCCTCCACCATTTCCTCCGGCGGATCCTTCCATACACACACCACCCTCTGTGTGAAAAAGTTGCACCTTAGATCCCTTCTAAATCTTTCCCCTCTCACCTTAAACCTATGCCCCTCTAGTTTTAGGCTCCCCACCCCAACCCTTCTATTCAATGTTGTGACCGATGAAGGCAAGCGTACCAAATGCCTTCTTCACCACCCTGTCTACCTGCAGCTCAACTTTAAGCGAATTAGGAGCAAAAACAGAAGTTGCTGGAAAAGCTCTGGCAGCATCTGTGAAGAAAGACCAGAGTTAATCTTTCAGGTTCGGTGATCCTTCCTTAGAACTGATGGTAGCTAGGAAAATGTCGCTTTATATGCAGTAGATTGTGTGGGGGAGGGGGTAAGGAGTAAACAATAGGTGGGGATAGATCCCAAAGAGAGAGAAGAACAGTTGGACAGACAAAGGAATTGATAATGATCAGGCTGGGAGGGTGAATACTTGTTAATGGGGATTGTTAGTGACTAACAACAGGGGGTGTGTAATGGCAGGCTATGTGGTAATAAGGCCTGGTGTGTGGAGCTGGGGCTTGGGAGAGTTCAGGCCCTAAAATTATTGAGTCCTGAGGGCTGTGGATTCCCTAAGTGGAAAATGAGGTGTTGTTCTTCCAGTTTGCACTGGAGCACTGCAGCAATTCTACAATAACTCAGTCTTCTCTCCCCTGGCCCAGTCCCTGCCCACGTACATCTGCGATTCCTGTGACACTTTCGTTTTGGAATTACCAGTTCACAGGCTCCAGCCGCCTTGTCTTTACCATGGACATGCAATCCCTGTACAAGTCCATTCCCCACCAGGAGGGTCTCAGGACTCTCCGCTTCTTTCTGGAGGCCTGAACTGTGCCTACCCACCACCACCCTCCTCTGCTTGGCCGAGCTCATCCTCACTCCCAGCAACTTCTCTTTCAACTCCTGTCATTTTCTTCCTGTCAGAGGACTGGCCATAGGTACCTGCATGGGCCCCAGTTATGCCTGTCTCTTCATGGGGTGTGGAATATTTCTTGTTCCAGTCTTAGCCTGGCACCCTGCCCACAACTCTATCTCCAACAACGAGAATATCATCAGTGCTGCTTCTATCTCTCATCTGGAATTGGGAAAGTTCACCAATTTCACTTCCAATTTCCACTCTGCCCTCACATTTACCTGGTTCTCTGACTCCTCTTTCCTTCCTCAACATCTGTTCCCATTTCTGGGGATAGACTGGCCACTAATATTCACTATCTACCCACCGACCCCCACAGCTACCTGGACTACACATCCTCCCATCCTGCTTCCTGTGAAGACTCCATCTCATTCTCTCCGTTCCTCTGTTTCCATCACATATGTTCTGATGAGGCCAACTTCGACAAGGGAGCCTCCGAAATGTCCACATTCTTCCTCAACCGAGGGTTCCCCAGCTCCGTTGTCGACAGGGCCCTCAATCGGGTCCGACCCATCTCCCGCACGTCCGCCCTCTGCCCCCTCTTAGCGACCATTACACTGGCATCCGACGTCATTTCCACCACCTCCAGCAAGATGCAACCACCAGACACATATTCCCTTCCCCTCCCTTGCCCAGCTTTCACAGGGGCCGTAACCTCTGGGACACCCTCGTCCACTTTTCCTTCACCCCCAACACCACCCCCCCCCCCCCCCCCCCCGCAACAGCTGTATGGCACCTTCCCCTGCAATCAGCAAAGGTGTAACACCTGTATGTTCACTTCCTCCTTCCCAACCATCCAGGGGCCCAAACATACCTTCTTCACACAATCTAGTCTACTGCGTTTGCTGCTGACAGTGTGGTGTCCTCCTACATTGGGGAAACTGAGTGACCACTTCAAAGAACACCTATGCACAAACTGGAAAACAATGCCTCATTTTCCACTTGGGGACTCTGTAGTCCTCCAGGTTCAATATCAAAAATCAATCATTTTGGGATCCAAAGTCTCCCTACCCAACATACCAGGCCTGGTTATCACAGCCTGGCATTACACACTACCTGTTGTTAGTCATTAACAGTCCCCATTAATAGCTATTCACCCTCTTAGCAGATTGCTATCAACTCCTTTGTCTATCTAACTGCTCCTCTCTCTTTTTGGACTCTATCCCCACCTGTTGTTTAGCCCTTACTGCACCCCCACCCCCACCCTATCTTCTGCATATAAACCAACATTTTCCGAGCGACCATCAGTTCTGAGGAAGGGTTACCAGACCCAAAACTTAAATTGATCTTTTTGTTCACAGATGCTGCCAGGCCTGCTGAGCTATTCCAGTAACTTCTGTTTTTAGCTCTGCCTTCAGTCTTCCTTGCCATTTTTTCAAAAATCTCCACTAAATTAGTGAGACACGATTTCCCACGCACAATGCCATGTTGAATAGCCCTAACCAGTCCTTTCCAAATATGAATAAATCCTGTCCCTCAGCATCCCCTCCAACCACTTACCCACCAGTGACCTCAGGCTCGCTGGCCTACAGCCCCCTGGCTTTTCGTTACAGCCTTTCTTAAATAATGGCACCACACCATCCAGCCCCCGGACTTCTGGCACTTCACTCATGGCTGTTGATAATACAAATATGCCAGCAAGGGGCCGACCTATCTTTTCCCTAGCTTCCCACAAAGTTCTAATCAGGTCCTGGGGATTTATCTACCTTTATGCATTTTAAGACCCCTAGCACCACCTCTTCCACAATATGGACTCTTTTCAATTCAGCACTATTTATTTCCCCAAGTTCATTAGCGTCCATGCTCTTCTCCACTGTAAAAAACTAACAAAATATTCATTTAGTATCTCAGCCATCTCCTGTGTTTCAACACATAGATGGCCACCTTGATCTATTCTCTCCTCAATTACTCTTTCGCTTGTGTATATTTAGAATCTCTTTGGATCCTCCTTAACTCTATATAGGGCAGCGTGGTTGTTCAGCAGTTAGCATGGCTGCCTCACAGCATCAGGGACCCAGGTTCGATTCCACCCTCCTTGGGCAACTGTCTGTGTTGAGTTTGCGTGTTCTCCCTGTGTCTGTATGGATTTCATCTGGGTGCTCTGGTTTCCTCCCGTGGTCCAAAGATGTGCAGGGTAGATGGTTCGGCCGTGCTAAATTGCTCATACTGTCCAGGGATGTGCAGGCTGGATGGATTGTCTATGAGGAGTGCAGAGACAGGGCGGGTGGGCAGGATGCTCTTCAGACAATCAGCGTGGACTCTATGGGCCAAATGGCCTGCTTCCACACTTTAGGGGTTCTATGATTTGCCAAAGCTATCTGATATTCCCTTTGTGCTCTCCTGATTTCCCTCTTAAGTATACTCCTACTGACCTTATACTGTAGGGATTCACACAATCCTGGCTGTCTATACCTGATGAGCTTTTTCTTGACTAGAGACTCAATTTCTATAGTCATTCAGCATTTCCTAAATCAACCAGCCTTGTCCTTCACTCAAACAGGAACATGCTGTCTCCGAACTCTCATTCCCGTTTCTGAAGGGCTCCCACTTCCCAGCCATCCGTTTACCCTCAAAACTGCCTCTCCCAATCAATTTTCCTGTCTAATACTGTCAAAATTAGACTTACTCCAATTTAAAATTTTAACTTTCGATCAGTTCAATCCATTTCGATAGTTATTTTAAAACTAATAGAATTATGGTCACTTGCCCCCCACTGACACCTCCCTTGCTTGCCCTGCCTTATTTCCCAACAAAGTCATGTATTACTCCTTGAGTAGGTAAATGCACATATTCAATAAGAAAATTTTCTTCTATGCACTTAAATTTCTCCCCATCCAAGCCTATAACACTATGACAGTCCCAGTCTATGTTTGGAACGTGAAAATTCACCACCACATCCACCCTATTATTCGTACAAATAACTGAGATCTCCTTACAAATTTGACTGTCAATTTCCTGCTGACTACTGGGGAGGTATTCAATACCAATCCCAACAAGGTAATCCCTTTCTTATTTTCACAGTTCTGTATAACTTCACTGGGTGATCTCCCAGGAATATTCTCCCCAAGTACTTCCATAATGTTATCAAAAATGCACTGAAGAATGAAACATAGACTCGGATTTTCCTCCACAGATGCTGCTAGACGTGCTGGGCTTTTCCAGCAATTACTGTTTTTGCGCCTGATGGAGCTATCCCTGTAGGTGCATGAAGTGTGATCCAGTAATCAAACAGGAACTGAGGCAGTTTGGTATCTAGTGAAGGTCTAGGCTGTTTCTTTAAGTCTATCAAAGTTTGGACTGCCCTTGCTGTCAGACCATTGGATGATGGATGGTATGAAGGTGTCCTTATATGATGAATACGATATTAGGAAATGCTCAAATTCCCTAACAAATTCTCAAGCAATGGCCAATCCTCTTCTGGGAGCCTGTGTATTGCAAAAAGATGCACACTGTTTTGCAATTGTTGGCCCAGTGTTTGATGAATGAATTCTCTGCATGTCCAACTACTTTGAGAGAGTGTCCACAATGATGAAGGGAGAGGACCGACATAGCCCATGTATAACCAGGTCCAAGGATTACCCAGCCATTCCCATGCATGTGGGGCAGCTGCTAGCAGAACTTCTATCCCAATGGGCACTGCCCCATCAAAGCAACCATGTCTGTATCCAATCCTGGCCACCAGGCCTAACTTCTCTCAACCATCTTCATTTTGGAAATCCCTGGAAGAGTTAAGCCAGTACTACGCAGCAACCTCTGCTCAGGACAATCACTCTCTCCCCCACCCCCACAATATTATGCCTAGCTCTACTGTAATCTGGTCTCTCTGGGTCAATAAAGGTTTCATTTCTGGCTGTGATGACCCTTTGGTTTCCCACATCACCCACCAGCTGTT
Source organism: Stegostoma tigrinum (assembly GCF_030684315.1). Lineage (NCBI taxonomy): Eukaryota > Metazoa > Chordata > Chondrichthyes > Orectolobiformes > Stegostomatidae > Stegostoma > Stegostoma tigrinum. Next base: position 39,813,115 of record NC_081379.1, read on the forward strand.
CCAGTTTTGCCAGGACCAGATCTTGCCATGTTCTAGGTCTGATATCATCACCTGTGACTGACAGCGTATGTGGACAGTTTTAAACTATGATGGACTCTTCCAGTGGTGAATCCACCAGTGCAAGGTTGCTCAATGCATCTGCATTTGTTACTTGTCTTCCTGGACTGTGTTCCCACACATTTCAGGGTTCCAGCCTGAATATTCTTTAACCAAATCCATCACTCTTAAAAGGTTTTAGTATCTGGTGCTTCAAGGAAAGTCAGGCTTTTAATAACCTTAAAAAGGTGCATGCTACTCATTGCTTTTCATCTGCCCCAATGTTATTTTCCTGGGGAAAAAAAAATCCTTTCCACATACTGGGCCCAGTCTTTGACAGCAGGTTCAAATGAGTCAAGTTTCCCAAATAACAGCATGGTGCCAGAAAGACCTACCCCAGTTCAAAGAGACTGTCACAAACAAATTTCCCCTCTCTCTCATCACTGCTGAACTAGCTCCATTAGAGGTCAGTATCCCATCACCAAGTCTCCCTTTATTTACACATAGACAGTCCTTGATGCTGACCATGCTTTCTCAGAGCAAGCAGAGCCTCTGATACTCCTGTTCTTATCTATCAGCCAGGGCTCCCTGACTGGGCCAAGTTAACAGCCCTGATCAGGGAATTCATCTTCTAATGAGATCCACATGGCTGACCTCATGACAATCACTACAATCGCCAATTAGTATACTTTTAGAGAGGTCTGCAAACCTCCCAATGTTACAGGAAAGCACCAGTGTCTCTCAGCATTTCCTATTCAGTTGTCTCTCTCATTCTACTGTATTCATCACAGCTGTAAACCATTTCACTTCTTTAGACTTCCACTGAACTGTCTCATACCCAGCCTTGATTTGTCAGAATTGTCATCTGACATCACTGTGGCATTTATACCCATGAGATTCGTAGGCTTATTTGTCTCCTTCTTAGCTAAATACCTGCATCCATAGAGGTTTAGCTTTTTGCAGTTAAAACACTCATTTCCCCATGCTGAACATGCCTTCTTTAGTTTTATTTGATTACCCCTGCTATATATATAGATGTGCAACTTTACGTTGATCTTTCTGCTGGTCCTTTTGTGGATGCTTACTGCTTTCCTCCAGATTGCTGCATGAGAAAGTTCAAGGCAGCTTTGCAACATAATGAATATGTCTGAGCTGCTCATCCAAATAGGGCACAGATTGGGGATTCTGGACATATTTGTCTGTTCTCCCATATACGTGGTTTAGCGGCTGATTTACAAGCTTCTGCACATGTTTATAACTTCTTTGGGAGTAAGATGGCCTAGGGTAGTTGATGGCCCAGTGGTATTATGGCTGGACTGTTAATCCAGAGACAAAGATAATGTTCTAGGAACCTGGGGTTTGAATCCCATCTTGGCAGATGGTGGAATTTGAATTCAATAAAAAAAATTATGGAATTAAGAGTCTAATGACGACCGTGAATCCATCGTTGGAAAAACCAGTCTGGTTCACTGATGTCCTTTAGGGAAGGAAGCTACCATCCTTACCTTGGTGATAATGGGAACTGCAGATGCTGGAGAATCCAAGATAATAAAATGTGAGGCTGGATGAACACAGCAGGCCCAGCAGCATCTCAGGAGCACAAAAGCTGACGTTTTGGGCCTAGACCCTTCATCAGAGAGGGGGATGGGGTGAGGGTTCTGGAATAAATAGGGAGAGAGGGGGAGGCGGATCGAAGATGGAGAGAAAAGAAGATAGGTGGAGAGGAGAGTATAGGTGGGGAGGTAGTGAGGGGATAGGTCAGTCCAGGGAAGACAGACAGGTCAAGAAGGTGGGATGAGGTTAGTAGGTAGGAGATGGAGGTGCGGCTTGGGGTGGGAGGAAGAGATGGGTGAGAGGAAGAACAGGTTAGGGAGGCAGAGACAGGTTGGACTGGTTTTGGGATGCAGTGGGTAGAGGGGAAGAGCTGGGCTGGTTGTGTGGTGCAGTGGGGGGAGGGGACGAACTGGGCTGGTTTTGGGATGCGATGGGGGAAGGGGAGATTTTGAAGCTGGTGAAGTCCACATTGATACCATTGGGCTGCAGGGTTCCCAAGCGGAATATGAGTTGCTATTCCTGCAACCTTCGGGTGGCATCATTGTGGCACTGCAGGAGGCCCATGATGGACACGTCTGCTTTCCGGAGACACCACTCTCTCCGTGACTCCCTTGTTCGCTCCACACTGCCCTCCAACCCCACCACACCCGGCACCTTCCCCTGCAACCGCAGGAAATGCTACACTTGCCCCCACACCTCCTCCTTCACCCCTATCCCAGGCCCCAAGATGACTTTCCACATTAAGCAGAGGTTCACCTGCACATCTGCCAATGTGGTATACTGCATCCACTGTACCCGGTGTGGCTTCCTCTACATTGGGGAAACCAAGCGGAGGCTTGGGGACCGCTTTGCAGAACACCTCCGCTTGGTTCGCAATAAGCAACTGCACCTCCCAGTCACAAACCATTTCCACTCCCCCTCCCATTCTTTAGATGACATGTCCATCATGGGCCTCCTGCAGTGCCACAATGATGCCACCCGAAGGTTGCAGGAACAGCAACTCATATTCCGCTTGGGAACCCTGCAGCCCAATGGTATCAATGTGGACTTCACCAGCTTCAAAATCTCCCCTTCCCCCACTGCATCCCAAAACCAGTCCAACCTGTCTCTGCCTCCCTAACCTGTTCTTCCGCTCACCCATCTCTTCCTCCCACCCCAAGCCGCACCTCCATCTCCTACCTACTAACCTCATCTCACCTCCTTGACCTGTCCATCTTCCCTGGACTGACCTATCCGCTCCCTACCTCCCCACCTACACTCTCCTCTCCACCTATCTTTTTTTCTCTCCATCTTCGGTCCGCCTCCCCCTCTCTCCCTATTTATTCCAGAACGCTCACCCCATCCCCCTCTCTGATGAAGGGTCTAGGCCCGAAACGTCAGCTTTTGTGCTCCTGAGATGCTGCTGGGCCTGCTGTGTTCATCCAACCTCACATTTTATTATCTGCCATCCTTACCTTGTCTGGCCTACATGTGACTCCAGACCCAGAGCAATGCGGTTGACTCTTAACTGCCCTCTGGGAAATTGGGGATGGGCAATGAATGATGCTGGCCAGTGATGTCCTCATCCCGTGAATGGATATTAAAAAAAATGTTTTTCTCTTAGCAGTTGCACTTTTAGCGTAGAATCTCATGTGCTGAAGATAATTCCAACTTTGATTTCATTTTCGGGTGCCTTAATGCAGTCACATATCTATCAATATGTTCTGTTTTACTTTGAGCTCTGATGTTGAACATATGCTGCTTATAAGTCAGGTTCAAAATGTGCCTTTAATGCTTTGAAAATTGTTGCAACTTTTTTTTCTTTCCTTTGGAGTGATTTACGTGGAATTCAGTTTGTAACAGAGATGAAGGTTTGGCTATTTGTAGCTGCTCCTGTTTGTTCATTTCTTGAGATTTCTTCATTTACAGGAATATGGCACTTTCCCCAAGCCTGCTTGTGGAATGGGCTGGAACTTTGAGGCTTGAAACGGGGATGAGAGGATGAATCTTAAAAAGTAGCAATACACTATAATGTTGTTACTAAAGACGTTTGAATATTTTGTTTGGATTTTCCACTAGCTTTGTCGAATTTAATTTCCCTGCCAAGGTTTACCCTCCCCATTAGAACTGGAGAAAGATACGAGAAGTGCAAGTTGACATTTTGCAGCATCATCTTAATGGAACAGGTAATTTCAAGTAAAGGAGCTTGATTTTCCACATTTTCTCTCTTACTCCTTTCAACCTTAGAGCTGTCCTGTCTCGTCCTTGGAACTTGATCCTAAGTTCCTCATTGAGAACATTTTGTAGGTGGCTGTATACTGTCACTGGCAGAGCTTTCTGTAAATAACTGACAGTAGGGGTGGAAGAATGCTACGGTTCCTGTCAATAAGTGACATTAAGATAACAAGCTTTCACACGTGTAGGAGAAGTGGGAAGTATGCACAAAGGTAATTTGCAATATATGTTATTGAAAACCTTTGATTCATTTCAGATTTCAGATTCTTCTGCTATGTGTTTCACAGGCTCTTTCTGAGATGTCCAATAGATCATCCATTCTTCAGGCTTTGAAAAGAATTGGCCAAGAGCTTTTGCTCAGCTAATGGGCTACAGAAGCCACAATGACACCCTATTAACCCAAGCTGATTTTATGACCTGAGGATCATTTGCAATTGGCCCTCTGCACTACAGTCTTTGTGGTTTAAATATCCCATCTTAACGTGGCAGGGAACATAGTGCCTCACCGAATTTAGGTTACTACATCAGAGGACGGATTTCCATGGCAATCACTGACTACTTCTTCACTAATTGAGTTGGTTGTTGAGTAACGAGGGTGGCGATGTCAGACTGACGACCGCCCCCCCACCCCCGGCCCAGACTCGCAGGCTAGGCCAAGTCACCAGGCCCACGGCTGGGGCCTCCTGGGTACCTGAAGGAGGAGGGGTGGTGGCCTTGGCACAGTTGGCAGTATCTTCCTCAGCGTGAAGGTCTTCTTCATCTTCGTCTTCCAGGTGTTCCAGACGCCTGGCAGGTAGTCTTGTCTGGGAGTGGCAGGGTCAGCCCAACGTGGCTGTCTTCTTCGGCAGAGGCTTCCAGAAGAGTGTTCCAAGTGGGTTGGAGTGGTGGTCTCATCCTAGCTGTATCTTCAGGGTATTCCATTGTTCCTCAATTGGCTTTCCCTGAGCTTGGGAGCCTTAGCTGATCTGTGATTGACTTTATCTTCATTTTACTCTTTTACATTATTAATGTTTGTCTTCAGGCATTGATGTAGGTGCCATCATGGGGTGACTTATGAAACTTTCCACTGTATTTTTCATGTAAAAGTACATGTGGTAATAGATTTCTATTGTATTCTATATTCAAGTATTACAGGTCTCTCACTTTTGGGTTTTGCTATTTAGGAACTTTCTTGCAACACCAGTCCAGGACAGAGTCAGCAGAAAGAAACACAGTCAAAATAACCCACCGTTAACCTTACAACACTCCTGTGACTGCATGTAAATGGGTAACTTCAATGTTACTGCACATAAGGAGTGAAAAATCATTCATTTACTTCACGTGTGAAGTAAACAAATGGTCATATCATCCATTTAACTGGGATTTTATCATGTGATCCTAGAAAGTGCAGACACATATCATTTAATACAATGCTCAATGAATACGCTGGTCAGAATCAATGACCACTTAAGTAACTAAGGGCTGAAGACAACAATAGCAGTGATGCTGAGGAAGTTGGTGAGGGTTTAACTGTGTTTTTCTTCAGCTGAAAGAGTGAAATCGGCAAGAGGTTGTTAATTGAATCAGCAACATTTCTCCTGGAAAATGGCCTCCAAGCATTCCCAGCAAATGTATCTTTTCAGTGTTGGGCCAGATAATTTATTATTATGTTAGTGAGCCAATGAGGGGAATTGAATATGTGCAAATTAAGTGAAAGTTATTTCCTTTTGAATATTTTTTTCAATTTCTATCGTAACGTGTTAATTAATTCTGGTAAGTGCACCTTCAAAATGCTTTTGGTTGGTGTAACTTGAAGTTTCATGGATGATGTTCAGTGTGGATATTTTATGTGCTGCGTCACAATGTAAAAGTATCCAGGGCTAGAAAGAAACAGGAGTAAATGAAGTAAAGCAACACTACAGTTGAAAAACAAATTCCTATACAGGGTATGCCAATGGCAGCTCTAGCATTCATTGCCCATTCCTAAATACCCTTAAGGAGATGGTAGCGAGCCGCTATCTCTACAGTACTACATTAGTAAAGTTAAGGAGGCAGCTCCAGAATTTTGACTCATCAACAATGGAAGAGCAACAATCTATTTTTTAAGTCAAGATGGTTTCTAACTTTGAGTAAACTTGAAGGTATTGTTCCTGTCTGCTCTTTTGTCTTATTCTTCCAGATGGTAAGTATTGCCTATTTGGGAAGACATGCAACAAGTTAATGTAGCGTGTCCTGTGGATGGTATATGCAGTAGCCAGGGTGTTGGTGTGAGTGTGTAGAGATGTCGATGGGCTGCTAGTTATACAGGCTGCTTTTGCGCTGTCAGATGCTGAGCTTCTTGTCGGAATTGCTCTCATTTAGAAGAGTTCTATTCCATTCCAAATGTGTGTCTCATAGATGGCTGAAATGATTTGAGGAAGTTGGGAAGTGAATGCCTTGCAACAGAATACTGTTACAATGGTGATGTTCATATGATTGCATTTTAGGACTGTATCTTTCAACCCATAAGAGATTTATGTTTTGGGAATATACTTCTAAATTTGGAGTAAATAACAGGGTTATGTGTGTCTGAGCTGAAGCACACCTGACTGTAAAAGCTGACTAGGAATTAATGAGGATCAAATAGAAGATGCATGTTGCATGAATGAAAGGGAATATTAAGTATATTTACAATTAAAGGCAATTACAGCTGTGGGTATGTTCAGAACTGAAAGATTTTAAGTCTCCTGAAAGCCTTCGAAACATTACAAGAATGCTGTTCTGCAACCTAGCGTTTTGTTTCTAAGATGAAAGGCTGTTGTAGTCGGTGATATTTAATTAACATTTCTATTTGGAGACAGTAGTAAAGTATTGCGCATTGCCATGAATGAGTTGATGGGGGAAACTTTTTCAGGATCAAGTTCACATAGATATAGGACCATCAGACAAGACACATCAGCGCCCTTCGTCCTGCGTAGCTTGGGTGCACTGAGAGCTGATGGAAGGAGAAATTAATGTTAACCGGGTCTGCATTTCAAACAGGAAAAAAAACTAACGTATTGTTCACTGCTTAGAATTGGGAGCAGCTCATGATAGAGGGTAGCAAAAACAGGAAGGCAGAGGTAGAGGAGGAAACCTACTATAACCTTCATATGAGAGGCAGTTAGCCTGGGAGTAGACTGGGAAAATGCAGTCTGTGTCTGACCAAAGCCAGAACCAGTAATAGACAGACCCTTAGGAATTGTTTACATCACTAAGCCAGAAGGCAGTGAGGCTTCCACATGAGCTGAACTGTCCAAAGTTGTGGGGTGTTAAAAGTTAGCTAGTGTTGTCTTGCTGAATGCTAGTGGAAGGATCCCAAGAAATTTCCTACTTTAGAGACCATGTGGAATTCTGAGGAGAAACCAAAGTGAATTCCTGAGAGCGGTAGCATACTTTAGGTTACTCTCAGAAAAAGTGACTGACCCAACAAGATACTCTTGAAAAGTATAAGGTAACTCTTGGGTGGAACTTGAAGTAAAATGACATTGATAGCATTAGCAGTTAAAAATTATACTGTTAAAATGATTTTTTAAAATAAAAGTGAAATTTGTTTCTGTATAAAAGGGCAAAATGTTGTGGCATTGCTCTTGCGGTTAAATACAGGGTGGTCCAATTTTTCTTTAATTATCAATAGATTTAAGGGTATCAAAACAAACTTAGTCTTCGACCTTTTGTGGTAGCCAGACTTATGTGGCTGTTTCAGTTAAATGTTTGGCTGGTGATGCCTTTGGGGTTTCTAATGGTTGGGGATTAGACGCTGGTAATGTTTCTGTCTGTCAAAGGGAAATGGTTAGAGTGTCTCCTGCGCTGGGGGGGAGGGGTCAATGGAGAGCAGCGTCAACTTTGAGCCAGTGTGTTGCAGGTTCAAGTTTTATCCCATGGACTGGTTTACACGAGTCTCGGACCCTGGTCTGCCAGCTGAAAAGTTGAGGGTGTGCCCCCCTAGGTAAACAAATGTCTGCCCTTTGGCCATTTAATGACCATTAGTAGATTGGCACCCCTCAGGGTCAGGAAGTCCTACTTTGAGTTGGTGCTGGTCAGGTGGGTGGCTTGCAGCTCTGTACTCCTATGTGTACCCGTGTGCACTAGGCAGTAATGATGGTCACTGCTGGCACTACAGGCAGTCCCCAATGGGAATAGCACTGGAACTGAACACTGAGTGGGGTGAATTTCACCGGGGTGAGGTTGGTGGGACCTGTGAGCAGGTAACAAGCCAGCTTAAAAGGCCATGGGTTGGCTGAATGTGTGTATGGGGGTGGGGGTATGGAGAAAGGGGGTGTGTAGGTCAATGAGGGAGTTGTGAAATTGGGGATTTACTCTAACTGGCACAGTGGACCCCCATATATTCCCCACGCCTTGCCTGACACCAGCTAAAGGTGGTGGGCTTCCCCCTCATTATGGGTCTCCCCTGCCACAGGTATAAAGCGATACTGGAGTTTATTAACTGGCCACTTCAGGGCCTCAATAAACCCAAAGTGGCAAGCCATTTGACTTTTCCACTGCCCCCAGTGAATAATTCACATAATTCAAGGCTGGGTGGGTAGGCAGTACGAAGGTCACATGCTGGATTTTACAAACACCCAGCCTGCCACACCTTCAAACCCACCAGTAAGAAATCTGAGCTCCAGCCCCTAGACCTGAGCAGAAAAATCAAAATGACTGAGTAGTACTGAAGCAGGCTGACCCTGACCTTGGCAGTGGGAATGTTACTTGTCATCTATAAAACTAAGCCTGACTGTTCTCCAGATCTCGCTGTATTCAGGTGTGGGTTGCTTCATTGTGGTCAAATGCTCTGTTGATGTCAAAGGCAGTTTTCTCACATCCCTAGGCAATCTAAAAACCAGGTATTCTGTAAAACCAGTGCGGGGACAAACATGAATACTGGGCTTTTCTTTTATACATTGTAAGCATTATTTAAAAGCTAGCTGCTTACTCTGCTTGTGTTGCATGTTTTGTTAGGTTTCAGCTTCAGAAATTATACCCATCTTTGCTCGCTGAGAGGTTCAATACTATGCTTGAGGGTAGATAGGAAGATTGGGATTTTTTTAATGCACTCACAGGACGTGGGCATCTCTGGCTCGGCCAATGTTTAACTGCCCGTTACTAATTGCTCAGAGGACAGTTAAGAGTCAACCACATTGCTGTGGTTCTGGAGTCACATGTAGGCCAGTCCAGGTAAGGATGGCAGACTTCTTTCTCTGAAGGACATTCATGAACCAGATGGTTGCTTTTTTATTCCTGACAATTGACAATGGATTCATGGTTAGCATGAGACGCTTAATTCCAGGTTTTTTATTGAATTCAAATTCCACCATCTGCAAAAGCAGGATTTGAACCCAGGTCCCCAGATCATTGATAACAAAGTGTGAAGCTGGATGAACACAGCAGGCCAAGCAGCATCTTAGGAGCAGGAAAGCTGACGTTTCGGGCCTAGACCCTTCATCAGATGAAACATCAGCTTTTGTGCTCCTGAGATGTTGCTTGGCCTGCTGCGTTCATCCAGCTCCACACTTTGTTATCTCAGACTCTCCAGCATCTGCAGTTCCTATTATCCCCCCAGATCATTGGTTGTGTTTAATAGTCTAGCAATAATACCACTAGGCCGTTGCCTTCCCTAATGGTCTCAAGTGTAGCTGAATTGTAACTTAAGACATAGCTTCTCATCTTTGGCCTGATCAGGCCAGTTTTGTGATCCCAGCAAAACTTGAGCCTGGGTGTTATTTGCTGCCTCTTGCCAGAAGGATGACTGTGAAGAGATGGTTGTCTCTGTGTTTATGAGGTTAGTTTAGTTGAATAATTAGTAAATGCTCGGAGCACAGTTTTGGCTTTATGCTGGAAACAGACTGAAAAGAGCAAGCAGGCCTGAAAAACACATGCCCTTAAGGTCAGAGGCAACATCAAAATGATAAAGCGAAAGGAAACACAGATTAGATGCAGGAAATGGATTCTATGGAACAAGATGTTGTGGCAATAAATATTTAACAAGATACCCATGTTCCTGTAGCAGGTAGGTGCAAGCAGGTTTGTATTGCTTGTCATTTCAGGGCACCACCTGCAATTATCTAACCTAACTTAGTCTGGCAGAGGTGGAGTCAGTTTCAACAGCATGTTCAGTATTTAAACTTTCTTAGGAAGCCTGGTATCTGGGGAATGTTCTGCTGAGTTGTTGACTCCTTTGCACAGGAGAAGTAATGTCATATTGAGGTTCACCTCTTCTCAAGTTGGAACTTCAGCTGAAAGTCATGGTTTATGCCATTCCCCAGAGCTGCCAATTTGCTGCCTGTTTCCTGAACTAAGAGTCAAATCCATTTTTCAGGTAGACTCTGCGTTCCAGTCTCTGCCAGAGTGTTTCTTTGCCGGCTTGGTGGGATTTGGTGAATTTAGTCTTACCACTAATTGCCTGTGTCTGGTGTGCTCAGATAGCCTCTGCTGCTGTTTTACACACCTTTTTCCTTGTTGAATAAAACAGAATTAATTACTGTGGTAATTTTTGGCCAGATAACTTTAAAGATCCCCTGAACTGCCTGTAGCTACATTGGACACAATCACACATGACTTCTGGTTATCAGACCAATCTGCTATCACTGTAGTTTGCACTGCTGCCTCACAGCACCAGGAACCCAGGTTTGATTCCACCTTCGGGCAACTGTGTGGAGTTTGCACATTCTCTCCATGTCCATACGGTTTCCTTCCACATTCCAAAGATGCGCAGGTTGGGTGGATTGGCCATGGTAAATTGCCCAAAGCATCCAGGGATATGCAAGCCATGTGGATTAGCCATGGGAAATGAGGGTCACAGGAATGGGTGGGGTGCTCTCTGGATGGACAGTTTGGACTCAATGCGCTAAATGGCCTGCTTCCACACCGTAGGAATTCTACAAAATAGTGGGAGTTTTGGAGAAAATGGCTGTAGGTTTGGCAAATGAGGATCCTTTAACCTACTTCATGAGTTAAAGGATTGTCAAGTGATTTTGTATCAGTCATTGGCTCTATCTGAGTTTTGTAAAGATTTAATACCACTGTGACCATCATACAGCTTCTGAGCAATGGCATTACGAAATCACAGAGTCTCCAGCAAGAGGAGGCTCCCTTGATGTGACTGGAAGGGACCATTTGGCCAAGTATATGAATCCTGGGGGTGAAGACAGGCATTTGCATAATGTTTGAGGTATGGTAACACTTGATTTAGGTTCTCTCAAGAAATGTTCTTCAGCCTCCGAATCCAGGCCAGCAATTGAAATATCCCTAACCTCCACCTCACTAGTTCAAAGGATTTCCTATCCTGCCCATTTGAGTTTCTGAAACAAAACAGCAGCTGTAAGACAGACCTCTGAAATAAACTGAGTTGAAAATAAATGTGTTGGAATTAAAGCAAAATCAGCATGATCACTCAGGAGAAAATAAAAGTCTTTGTTGTAAAACTGCTGCATCCCGTTGCATAAAAACACTGAATGACTTCAAAAGGGATGGATCTGAAATGCTTTGGGATACCTCAAGGATGTGAAGTGCCTTGTGTGAGTCCAAACTTAAATTTCACTGTAGATAGCTGTTGTATAAGAGTAACTGTTTCTGTTTCCTTTGTGCCCCTGTAGCTACAGATTAGATGTCTCCTCCTGACGATCTTCGCTGCGTGTATTGGTGGCACCTTCCAGTATGGGTTTAACCTGACAATCATCAATGCATCAACGATTGTGAGTCCCGAGCAATGGTCAACTTGAAAAAGTCAGATGCCCCCATATTTATCAAGAGACAACTAAAACTAAATTTATATTTTCTTTCTATTGTCAAAATGACAGTCCATTCAAAAGTTTATCAATGAGACGTGGACTGAGCGCTATGGCACGCAACTGGAGAAGCAGGTCATCACAATGTTCTGGACCTTTATTGTGGCTGGTTATTCTGTTGGAGGATTGGTCGGGGCACTTATTGCGGGACCCATGGCAGTAAGGTTTGGAAGGTAGGAGCTACACCAGGGAAACTCAAACCAATATTGGTTATAATGCCAAGAAGCGTAACAGAATTTACATAAATCGCCATTAATAAAAACTGAGTAGGTCTGTCTAAAATTAGAGACAATGCATTGAAAGTCTGGTTTCCAACTCTCAGACATTAATTCCCATTCATGAAAATTGCTTCTGAGTCAAGTTAGCTGCACTGTTAAATGATTTGCAAGTCTCTGAAATACCCTCCTCTCCCATCATCCACCCGCTCCAACAATAATGTTTGGTGTGAGGATGAGACTTACAGAATCAGGGTGCTTAAATATCTGCATTGAGAACGCTAATGTGTTAACCATTTTATGGAAATTGAGGATAGTCAAGGAAAAATATAGTTCTTTTGATCTGCCTGGGAAAATTCTCGTGAAAATGTTTGAGGGAGGAAATTACTACGGCTGTAAACCCGCACATTTTATTGGTAAACTCTACTTATTGTGTATTCTACCAGGAGAAATTCGCTTTTGCTCAGCAACATTTTCGTACTCTTTGGAGCTTTGCTGACGGTTCTTAGCAGAACAGCAACATGCTTTGAGTTGATCATAGCTGGGAGGTTCTTTTCTGGAGTAAACTCAGGTAATGGGTTAAATACATTCGGGTGTAGAAATTGGCCTGTAGGAGGGCCAGCGAAATGGAGAGTACAGAATTGGCCGTCGTGTATATTCCTGCCTGAAATACCTGCTGCTCAAGTACACTCAACCAGATAAACCCTCTGCCCAATATAAAACACCAAAATATTCCCTTCCTGATATATACAGCCGACCAGATATACACTTCGCCCAATATAAAACACTAATATATTCCCTTCCTGATACATACACCCCAGATATACACTACACCCAATATAAAACACCAATAAATTCCCTTCCTGATAAACACCCACTCGATAGACTTCATACCCACTATCACAGAAGTGTTATGGTACAGAAGGAGGATATTTGCTCCTGCAAATGAGCATCATGACTTAGTCCCTTATTCCTGGTGTTTCTCAGTTAATTCCATACATAGCTATTCCTTTTAAGAAGCACACTCTTCGAAATTACATAAGTTTTAAGAAAATACCTTGTACAGTTCCCACCAATGAGCTTCCCGAGAAACAGTGAAAAGGAAAGCACCTCTTCCCCAAAATTCACCAAACTCCCCCGTTAGCCAACTTTACATCTTGTAGTAAACCTGAGTAAAATCATCTCTCTCCCCCACTGCATTGAATTCTCACTTTGAATCAAATTCGAGGATGTACCCACTGCGTCGCTGACTGTCTCTAGTGAAATCTCTCTCACACTGGCTGTGTGCCATTACTACCTGCCTGACATGTACCCAACCCACTGTCCTATATAAACTCACCTATTATACACTGTACCTCATGTATACACTGTCCCGTATGCACGCCTCCTGATATTCTCCATGCACAATAATATAAACTAACCACTATACACTTTTTCTCCTATCACTCTGATATATACACTGCTCATTATGCACAATGCTTAATGTACTCCCTAACCGATATGCATCTTGCCCAACATATACCCTACCCAATATTCATTTTACCCACTGAACTCCCTACCCAGTATATATCCCACTCAAAGTATACCTGATTGTATATACATGCCACCATTATACACCTGCCCCCCAATACGTACTTGCTTGATGCACACAAAGACCATATACATCTGCTTGATATATTCTCTGCTTGATATACACACCGCCCAATATACACCCCCACCTAACATTTTTCCTGACCAATTCGGGCACTAACCTACATCTGTTCTTTCTGTTGCACCCCCTGCTCAATATGCATCCTGACAAATATACATCCTGTTCAATATATGCTGTGCCCAAAATATTCCCTGTTTGATAGGCTCATACTCCCCAACCAATGTTCCCTCCATCTCATATGCTTCTCATTTGATATTCTTTTTAACCATGCTTTTGGTCTTCTGGTCTAATAACACCTTATAGGGGTCATTGCCAAATTTGGTTTAATAATGCTCTTGCAAAGCATGCTATGGTGCTTAATTATGTTAAAAAGTGCGTAAATTCAAGTTGTTGCAGTTGTAATGCATTTTGCTGTTGCACTGCAAGATATGAGTGCAAAAGCTGTAGCAATGTTGATTGTGTGAGGCTGACGTGAGTCAAGGGACGGGGCTACTTGGCCTGGATGGTGAGATGGTGAGTGAAACAGGTATGGTGACTGGAGAAATGTGTACAAGTGGTCCATTCATAAGGATATGTGAGGTAAATGCACTTACTAAGCTTGTGTAAGGTCATTGAACTATTTTGCAAGATTCACTTGGACCTAGGCTGTTGGCATTCAGAGTGAAGACTATCTGCTCCCACTATCTTTGTAATGTCTGTCTGAAGGTTCAGCTGGTCACCTGGGAATCAGGGACCTCTCTCTTTCAGTCAGCCTCTTGCCCCAGTGTTACCAGCGCTACACTGCAGTGCGTAGGGTCATGCTCTCTGGCTTATTACACCATTTCCAACTCTTTCTTCCTCTTAACTCCTCATTTAGCAGTTCCAGCAGCTTTTGCAGTAACAGTACAATCACGTGTAAGAAATGCAGTCTAGCTTCAAGGACAGCAGATTTGCTTGAAATGAAATATAAACAGAAGATGCTGGAGATACTTAGGAGATCTGTGGAGAGAACAACAGTCACTGCCTTAGGTTAGTGACATTTCATTGGAACTGGTGGTGCAGGTCTTAAACGAGATTGGATCCCTTGATGAAATATCCATGCTACATTTTAAGTTATTAGGCAGCACAAGTTATCAGGCTGCACTCATTGCTACTCCACATCATAGGTCAGTCATAAAAACACAGTCATCACGCCAGGCTTCCAATTTCCCTACTCTGACTCTCCATTGTTAATTTCCAAGCAAAATATGAGCTTGCTATAACGTACCTTGAAATCACAGGTGCAGGTTGAATCGTTTGGAAGTGTTGTGGGTATTAAGTGAATGCAGATTAGAAAAGAATGGCTGATCCATAAGCATGTGATATATTACTGAATGTTTCCTTTTGCTGTGAGGTGTGGGGATGAACATTAATCCCATGTATCTCGGTGAGAGTGCACCGAAGGAAATCCGAGGAATGGTGACCCTGTCGTATGCTCCATTCACTGCAGCTGGATTAGTGCTGGGACAGACCATTGGACTGAGGTGAGTCCTATGTTTCACAAAAGCTCTGCACAACCGGTGAGTCAAGGCACCGAAATCATTTTTATCGTGGGCTCATCTTGAGATTCCTCTAGGGTACTTTTATGATTTTTGGGCTCCATCTTTTTGGTTTTCAAGAGCTCCTGTCTCATTCTTGCTAGCTCCTTCATTTGCATGATGCAGTCGCGTAATATCATGACCTTCAGTATTTGTGTGGATGTGTGGATTATTTGGACTCACCCAGGAGAAGAATAGAAGAAATGATCAATATCCTGAATAATTATCAACGCTCCATTAAATAACACTCAAAGAAAGCACTGATTTCCTCAACATCATAGTGCCCCCTGCAGGCTCTCTCTCTCAATGGCCTAGTGCTTTATTGTTAGACTATTAATCCAGAAACTCAGCTAATGTTCTGGGGCATGGGTTCAAATCCTGCCATGGCAGATGGTGAAATATGAATTCAATAAATACTCTGGAATTATGTATCTCACGATGACCATGAAACCATTGTTGATTGTTGGAAAAACCCATCTGGATCACTAATGTCCTTTAGGAAATCAAACCTGCTTTCCTTACCTGGTCTGGTCTATACATGACTCCAGACCTACAGCAATGTGAGTGACTCTTAACTGCCCTCTGGGCAATTAGGGATGAGCAATAAATGTTGCCTAACCAGTGATGCCCTCATCCCATGAATGAATAAAAATTGAGCAGCAGGAAGGGGAAATGACTGAGCCACATGGGATGGTGTACAGTGATGACTTATAAGTATCTGCCTACTTCAGACTGCAGATTAAGCCATGTTCTCAATGGTATCTAGACAAAAACTGCTTACACATATAGCAGTTCAGAAAAGGAGAAGAAGCAGTTATTAACCTTCTCTCAAACCACCAAACAGTTTAATTTGGAACACTGTACATTTTGCACTTTGCATGTTCACACTTCCTATTTCTAGACTATGACCTGATGCATCTTGAGGATAATTGTACCTCTAACACAGCATTGTGTGCTGAGGAACAGGGATAATGGTGGTTCTTGGCAGCTCCATTCTGAACTGGTCAGGCTCAAAAGAGTTTCTCTACAGGCTGTGACCGATGTGATTGCATGAGTGGCATTCTCCTGTAAACAAGGCTTCATAAATCTACCAGATTGTTGTACAAAATTATTTGGCTCACTAATATCCTTTAGGCAAGGCCACTTACCATCTTTACCTGATCTGGCCTACACGTGACTGCAGAGCTACAATAATGTGGTTGATCATTACCAGCACGGTAGGAGACAGTTCTGTTACTCAGCTAGCAATCCAGGGGTCTGGACGAGTGCTCTGATAACATGAATACAAATCCTACCGCAATCGCCAGAAATCTGAAACGAATTAAATTTGGAATAAATAATGAACACCAAGAATGGTGACTATGAAATGACATGAAATCCACTTGGTTCATTAAGTGAGCAAAGTCACTGATCATAACTGGTCTGGTGTACATGTGACTCCACAACCATGATTGTGGGCTTGATTCTCAACTTCCCTTTGCAATTCCTCAATCATCCATTAATGGTATTAAATCACTGCAATAGTGACTAAAGAGAATAAAACCTGAAGGACAACACAGCATCAGGCACAACAAATCCCTTGGCCCCGCTAACTTTGACTTCCTCTTCACAAGCATCTGGAAACTTGTCACAAACCTGAGAGAGGTGTCTAACAGGCTGGTCAACTAATAACCTGGTAGAGCCATACTTGCTAATTAATGCCTTACAGTTAGTGTTCCAGACTCCTCCTCCACAGTCCTTGGGTATTTCCTGTCCCGTTGGCTTGTGATGGCACAGCTGATTGTTGAGGGTGGGCAGCGTGTTGAGGGGGAGGGTTGACACTGTTGGTGTGACTGCACCACACTGAATGCAGCACTCCTGGATGGCATCTTGAACCTCATCAAGGTCAAATAGGGATGGGCAATAAATGCCAGCTGTGCCCATACTTCATGAACAAAAAGACAATCCCCTGGTGATATCACAGGTGCTGGGCCTGATGGACAGCCCTCTGAGCTTCTTCAAAGCCTTTGTTCACCCAAAGTCAATTTCCTTGAAACCAGGGGTTTGTTAGATAGGCATTGAATTCTGTAAGCCTCCCTTCCCCAGTGTCAAGTTCATTTCTGGCACTGTCTGAGTCATGCATTCAAGAAAAGATAAACTGTAATAGATACCTTCCCTAAATTGCTCTCCTGAATTTGTTTATGTGGAAAATAATTTCTAATTTTCAGATTAAAATCTTTGACACAAATAAATGATCAATAAATGTTAGTTAATAACTGGGAAATGTTCAGTGCACAAATATTTATATATATGTGATTTGTACACATTCTACATTGATATAGTTTTAAGATAGTTCTTTAGAATATGAATATCATTGACAAGGATGATATATCAACAATTTCCCATCACAGATCTCCATTCACTGCTAATCCTTTGCCTGTAGTATGAACACATAGTTGTGTTGCTAATGCAATGTGTATTGATAAGGAAGTAAATTGATTTCACAACCACTGATTGCAGGGAGATCTTGGGAAGTGAAGACTTGTGGCCTCTGCTGTTAGCATCCTATGCAGCTCCAGCAATAATCCAACTCATGACTCTGCCATGGTGTCCAGAAAGCCCCAGGTACTTGCTGATTGACAAGGAGGACAAGAACATGTGCATGAAGGGTAAGTGGTTTGGAGAGGGGGGACATATATTTTTGTCCATTGGTTCCGTGATTTTGGAGATATCTCCAACAGAAGTTATGAAATATCTGCGGAACAACGAACCAGCTCAGCGAGCCAACCAACCACAACATCTACAACCCGAGCTACAAATCTACTCTAAAGCCTGAGAAGTTACCCCAATTCACTCTGTTCCTCCATTAGCAGGCTCTCCACATCAGAGTGGCACGGATTTATTTATTTTTGTAACTATGGTTTGTGAAGTGATTTTCTTTTCATTTATCTAACTACAACGGATAATGAAGATGCTACTTGCTTCCTAGCAATTGAGGGGAAAGAAAATCGATCACTGCATTATCTAAATGCACCTTTGTGGAAATGTTTATGCATTACTTCACTGAAAATATGCTGCCAATTTCCATTCCTTCTGTGGTAGAAAAGATTCCAAATCTTCAAGATAAACAAACAACATGATGGGGACAATTGGCTAACTGGGGACTGTAAGAAGCCTGAAGTGCTTTATTCAAGCTAAGTTGATATTATTTTTCTCAAACAGTTAATTAGATAGAAATATGGTTCAAATTGTAGATATTCCAATGCAGTTTGAAGCAGGATCAGCTCCTCAAGCCTGCTCTACCATTGCAGATCTTGGCTGCTCACCTACCTCAATGCCAATTTTCTACCCTACCCTTGATGTCAGTAGTATCCAGCAGTCTATTGAACATACTCAAAGGGAGGGCTTGCGCAGTTCTTTGGGATAGAGAATTTGAAAGATTCATTGCCCCCTGGGTGAAGATATGCCTCCCTATCTCATTTCTAAATGGCTTGCCCCTTATTCTGAGACTGTGTTCTAGTCCATCCAAGCAGGAGGGATATCCTATCAGCATTTGCTCTGTTTACTGCTTTAAGAGTTTTTTTTGGCTTCAATTAGATCATCCCTCATTCTTTCTAATTTTAGATTAATCCAGCTCTTCAGCTAAAAAGAAAGCCACAATAGTAATTCAGTTGCTTTTTGGATAGTTCACAGGATTGGAGGATTTGCATTCTAGGGAGATGACTGAATAGACAGGGGCTATCTTCCCTGGGGCGCTGGGGGCTGTGGGCTGATCTTATAGAGGTTTATAAAATCATGAGGGGCATGGAAAGGGTAAATAGACAAGGTCTTTTTTTCCCAGGGTAGAGGAATCCAAAACTAGAGGGCACAGGTTTAAGGTGAGAGGGAAAAGGGATCTAAGGGGAAACTTTTTCATGCAGAGGGTGGTGTGTATATGGAATGAGCTGCCAGAGGAAGTAGTGGAGGCTGGTACAATTAAAACATTTAAAAGGAATCTGGAATAGGAAGGATTTAAAGGGATGTGGGCCACATGCTTGAAAATGGGACTAGATTAATTTAGGATATCGGGTTGGCATGGACGAGTTGGACCGAAGGGTCTGTTTCCTGGCTGTGCATCAATATGACTCAATCACTCTAAGGAGGAAGCCTTTAATTGGTAGCTTTGTGAACATCCAGTGATGTAAACATGCTCAGTTCCAGCCACCAACCAATTCTTTTAAACCCTTTTACGGTTAGCCAGAAGCATTCAAAGAAAGGTTACCTGACTAGTATACTTGACAATTTTCTCTATTAGAAGGGAGTGGATTAATATGGTCTGATTGAGACTCTGCTGACCCACACATCGGCCTTTCTATTTCTGTAGCATTGAGGAAATTACGCGGAGACGTCAATTTCACTGCCGAAATGGATGAAATGCTGGAGGAGCAAAAAGCGCTAGAAGGTCAAAAATCAAAGAAACTATGGGATCTCTTCCGAGACCGTTCTGTCCAACGCCAGCTGATCATCACATTTGTTCTGGGTAGTGCCATGCAATTATGTGGGAATGATGCGGTAAGCAAGACTGGGGTCCATTGGAGAACCACCTCCTGAAACGACCCCATTTTTAAATCTTCTTTAATTGTGAACTAAAATGTGAAAAAAAGGCCTGTTTTATAACCAAGGTCAGTAGAAAATGTTGCTGCACTTTTGAAGTTAAGTCACCGCCATTTGTTTGAATTTTGTACACACTGCTGTTTTGTAAGATGTGGGGTAAGGTCAGAAAGGTGGCAATGGCACCAGGATGGGTGTACTGTGAGCTTTGGCCAGCAACAGATTGCTGATTGGTTTGCCCAATTGTGACCAGTTGTGGATGCCAAAGGTCATCAGTCTGACAATAGCTCTCTGACTGGCTCCTGGGCAACTGAATAGTTGGTTTGAGCGAATAGTACAGCGACAGAAGGTCTCCAGTCTGGAAGAAGCAGGTTACATTTCTGTAATAAAAGCACCTAAACCATTCATTTTCTTCCCACCAATTGGTGTAAGCTGCTGGCTTTACCCAGTAACTCAATGACTATAATTAGCGTGCCCTCCTGCAAAGAAGTGAAAGAATCTGGAGCAGACAATCAGAGGACGGAAGGTCACGGCAGGCAAAAAACATTGAATCCTGTTGCTAGGTGCTGTTGAAATTTCTCCAGTATTTTTGTTTTTTTTCCCATAATACCGAACTTTTTTTGTGTCTGTCTGTGTGTTATAGGGGATTTAAAAGGGGATCAACACTCCATCTTGTAGAGTTCTATGTCGAAAGTTCACTTTTGGCCACCATCATAAGATGCTAATTGCCCAGCCTAGCAGTGTGTTCAGGGTAAAAGAGCATAGCAGGAAATACTAGACTCCCGTGTTTATTTTATAATAATCATAGTCATAGAGACCCTGCATGCCACAACAGTCATGAAACCCCTTTTTCTTTCAAACGATCTTGCCTTCTCTCCTTCACAGCATCCCTACAGTGTAGATAGACACCATTTGGCCCATTGTGTCCGCACTGACTCTCTGAAGAGCATCCGTCCTATCCCTATAACCCCTCATTTACCTTTGCTAACCCACCTAACCTGCACACGAGCCAGTTTAGCATGGCCAATTCACACAGGGAGAATGTGCAAGCTCCACGCAGACGGTTATCCAAGGGTGGAATTGAGCCCAGGTCCTTAGTACAGTGGTCCTTAGCAGTGTTAACCACTGAGCTACCGTGCGGTCCTTTCTTGGAGCTCCTGCTGATTTCTCAGTAACTTCAGCCACAATTTCTTCTCCAGTGTCATATCCTCAGCCTAAACGTTAACATTGCGCAGAACATAGTTTGTGTAATGCTGGGCGCAAGGAAGGTGCAGGGATGGGGGCATGGGTAGGGTGGGGGTGCAGGCAGGACTAGTTGGTGAGGACACTGCTGACAGCCTCAAACAGCTTTTCTCTGGGCGGCCTGCATTTCTGGAGACAGGAAAGTGGGACAGGATGGGAGTCAGTCAGGGTGGGGAGGGCGCCGTGGTCCGAAATGGAGCAGGGTCTTAGCTTTCAGTTAATCAGGCCCTGAATGCCTGTCAATGAGCCGGGACCACTGGTAAACTGGGTTTGCTGGGCAGCTTTTGGGAGGCATTGTCGACCAGCAGGAATACATGAATGCAAAAGGTATTTTTAAACACCAGTGGGCTCACGGGTAATGTGTTTTAAGTGACTCATTAATATGTGTAACCAACTTCCTGCTGCTATCTGTTTCAACTCCCCCTCCCATTCCTCAGACGACATGTCCATCATGGGCCTCCTGCAGTGCCACAATGATGTCACCTGAAGGTTGCAGGAACAGCAACTCATATTCCGCTTGGGAACCCTGCAGCCCAATGGTATCAATGTGGACTTCACAAGCTTCAAAATCTCCCCTCCCCCTACCGCATCCCAAACCCAGCCCAGTTCGTCCCCTCCCCCCACTGCATCCCAAAACCAGCCCAGCTCGTCCCCTCCCCCCACTGCATCCCAAAACCAGCCCAGCTGGTCCCCTTCCCCCACTGCATCCCAAAACCAGGCCAGCCTGTCTCTGCTTCCCTGACCTGTTGCTCCTCTCACCTATCCCTTCCTCCCACCTCAAGCCGCACCTCCATTTCCTACCTACCACCTCATCCCGCCTCCTTGACCTGTCCATCTTCCCTGGACTGACCTATCCCCTCCCTACCTCCCCACCTATACTCTCCTCTCTACCTATCTTGTTATATCTCCATCCTCATCCGCCTCCCCCTCTCTCCCTATTTATTCCAGTTCCCTCACCCCATCCCCCTCTCTGATGAAGGGTCTAGGCCCGAAACGTCAGCTTTTGTGCTCCTGAGATGCTGCTTGGCCTGCTGTGTTCATCCAGCCTCACATTTTATTATCTTGGATTCTCCAGCATCTGCAGTTCCCAATATCACTCCTGCTGCTATCTGCTGGAGTTCCTGTGTTGAGCCCTTCCTGTGCCAACACTTAAATATGAGATAATTTATTCACTTCTGAAAATTAGATGTAGATGTTCCCAATTGATTCCCCTCGTCTCCAAATAGCCACTATGCCTGCTCTGATGGGCTCCATTCAATTCCTCCCTCTGTGTATGTGAGCACAACCACATACAAACTTCACCAATGTAAGTCTTGTTATATGTAAACACTAGAGTATCCACCATTTATATCTGTGGAAGCAGCCACCATTGTAGTAAAAGCAGGTACAGTATAGAATACAGTATCAGCTTTTCCTACAATGTGGTGAATAAAAGTACAATAAAAGTATTTTATTAATATATGACTGTGAGTTTATAGTTGGGCTTCAAATTTTATTTATACCTACCTACTCATTGCAAGTTTCTTGTATTAATAGAGCCTTGTTGTGTTTTGTTGGGTTCAAGAAATTTGACACCTTTTCTTCCTACTAGACATATACATATGCTGTGTATATATTCAGTGCTGCTGGAATTCCTGATGAAAAGATTCAATATGCCACTATTGGGACTGGGTGCTGTGAATTTATCACTTCACTAACAAGTGTATGTATTGATTTAATTCTACTGCGCTTCTCAGTGAAACTATTTCAGTCTGATTTCTTCATTATGTTTAGTGACTTAACATTTGCTCATTTTAAACTCTTACGTTCCCTTTTCCCTCTACCAGAATCAAAGGCGTTGGCTTGTGAGCTGCATCTTTGATTTTGACTCCTGATCAGCTGGTGTATCTAATATCATAACACTGCAAGTTTCCCTCCCTTTCTCAGAGTCTAAAGGGCAACGCACAAATGGAAATGCGTTACCTTAATGGTAATGTGCAAGCTAATGCAATGGTTCTCAAACTGGAGCCTGCTGATTTCTGAGAATCTGTGGAGTTTCCATGGATCAGGCAAAGGGAAGTGAAATGTGAGCCAAGGGGCTGGTATCAAACGCGGCCATTACATGAGCAAGAGATAGATTTCTGAAGAAGGGTCCAGATCCGCAACGTCAGCTTTCCTGCTCCTGTGATGCTGCTCGGCCTGCTGTGTTCACCCAGCTTTACACCTTGTTATCTCACTACATGAGCAAAGCAGTCTGGGTCACCCAGGAGGAATATACACAAGGATAGACAGACAATGCAGTGAGAAACAGGCACACCTACCTCACTTATTGATATGGAAATAAATACCCAATTTCCTAAACTCATTATTAAAAATTGCTTACATTCAGCATTTTCATATTACAAGTATTGTAGCATATATGTAGCATAATTTCGACTGGGGGGAAACAGGACCATTGATCGATTTGAATTCTAAATTCAAAATTAGTCAGTTTTAACCAGATAAAGTTTGAGAGCCATAACTTAGATTATTTTATCTGCAGGATAATGAACGGATTGGATTTGTACAAGATATTGCATAATCTGTGTAATTACATAATAGCACATGATCTGCACACTAGCCTTTAACAGATTGTAAAAGGTACACAAATAAATTTATCCACCAATCCCAGGCAACTAGCTAACACAGTGTGGAGCTGGAGGAACGCAGCAAGTCAAGCAGCATCAGGGGAGCAGGAAAACTGGCATTTCGGGTCGGGACCCTCCTTCAAGAATCTGAAGAAGGGTCCCGACCCTAAACGTCAGCTTCCCTGCTCCTCTGATGCTGCCTGACTTGCTGCGTTCCTCCAGCTCCACACTGTGTGATCTCTTGCTACCTCCCAGTCAACTAGCTCGTGAGAGGTCTCAGCCATATGTCGCCTTGGTTGTAATTTTTAAATGCTTTCAGCGGAAGAGGTGAAACCTCATTTGTCAGTGTCTGCTCTGGCTGGCACTAACAGATCTGACGGGGACAGACAGGCAAGACTCAACTCCAAATGGCCTCAACTCAAACAGTTCAGAAAATGGTGAGTTATGAAGAAAGGAGTGGTAGAGAATGTAACATAAAGGGCGTGATTGTCAGGGGTACCGGGAGTATCTTGATCAATGGAGAGAGAGAACTGGGATGAAGATGGAAGAATCCTGGTGACAGGGATAAGGGAAGCATGGAAAATGTGACAGCTGGTATGTAGGGTGGGAAACACAATTAAGTACACCGGGGAGAGAGAAAGACAATGGTGATAAAGAAAAAAAGCGAAAGAAGTGTGAGCTTAAGGCTGACCATGGGCATCTGAATGGGTGTAGGATCAGAGGGAAGAGCAGGAATATGAAAGAAGATGGTGTATGAGCCAACAGTCATAGCTGGATACTGAAGGGTGGAAGTATTTCCAGAGGAAAGGGGTAGGCCATCTACAGTGACAGGGGGAAAGGTGTAGAGAGGGAGGATTGAGGGCAAATGAATTAAATGACCGCTTAGTAATAGAATCACAGAGATGTACAGCATGGAAACAGGCCCTTCGGTCCAACTTGTCCATGCTGACCAGGTATCCTAAGTTAATCTAGTCCCATTTGGCCCATATCCCTGGAAACTGAGTGTCTCATGCTTCCTTCTCTCTTATTCAGTAACATTTCAGAAAATGTTGAAATGTGTCAGATGTTGCTCAGCACCTGTTTGAAATGAATGGTGATGGTGCAACCCCCAGACTCCTATGTGGTGACAGTGGGGAAGGGCCAAAGTTAATTCTGCAGCTTATCCAGCCATGTCTTCTCTCCCTTTCTTCCTTGCAGTATCTCCAATCATAGGATGTGTGTTCCTGGAGGTTCAGAAAGAGGCAGATGTACAGAACTTAAGGAACAACCAGCATGCGGGTGACAGAGTCGGTGATTGGTGGGGGATCTCACAGATTCTGCCTCGTTTATGCTTGTTATTTCTCTGAACACAGCTCTGCTGTCACTAGCTGAAATATTTCTAAACACCTTTTCCCCATATGCTGTACGCTAAAGGTTGAGATATAGATTTGCGATGGTGGATTTCTGAGATGCCACAGCCAAGATCCACCAGACAACATAGGCTTCTCACCCCTGTGCCTCATACTAGAGAAATGAATGAGGTCAGCAAATGCAGAATCAAGGAGCAAGTGACAAAATGGAAAAGAAAGTCATGGTGATTTTAGTGCGGGCAAGTTCAATAGAACAATAGATAAAATTGCAGGTATAAACAAAACTCATAGAGGTATGGTAATAATGTCAGTAGGCTAGTAATCCATATCCTTTGAGGTTATAGGTTCAAATCCCACCCTACCAGGTGGTGACATCCAGTAAGATGCGAGGGCATTGTAGCGCAGTGGCAGTGTCCCTACCTCTAAGTCTGAAGGACTGGGCTCAAGTCCGACCTTCTCCAGAGGGGTGTAATAACATCACTGAAGGGTTGATTAGAAAATAAAATTGCAGAAAGGGTATGCATTTGACCAATGAAGTTCAGCTCAGGTAATTGCGAGACAGTACAGTTTGGTCGGAAGAACAGTGAGGTCAGTTATTATTTGGGAAAGTCCAGGATGAAGTGAGGCAGGAAATAAAGGTCTTTGGAGTACAAATAGCACCAATCATGGAAAGTTGCACAACAGGTTAGCAGGGTCACAAGAAAAGCATGACACCAGACCTTTATTGCTAATGGGGCAAAATTAAAAGATCGGGAAGTTATCCTAAACTTGCATCCAATCAAATAACAATGTAAATGTTGCTGTAGTTGTAACATCACAAATAATAATGACATTGAATCACGGGAGAGGGTACAGTGAAGATCTACAGCAAAGACGTTAAAAATGTGAGGGGCTGCTGGCTCTCTTTATTGTTGTGGAAAAGATGGCTGAGGGGTAACGTAAGAGAGGTATTTAAAATCACAAAGTGTTTGGACAAAATGAATACAGATGGAACCTTTCCTGTTGTGGGAAACAGCATAACTAGAGTTCATCAATATGATAAAATAGTATACTGTATGGTATGTGTATACTTTAGTGTATATGCCTGTATATACAATAATTGTATCATTCTATGTAATAAAGGACATCCATTAGTCCTTTTGATTATATCTTATGCTCATCCATGATGTTTATATGACCGATGCAGCTGGACAACTAAATGTTTTTGGATTTCCATACTTTTCCAACTTTTCACCATTTAGTAAGTATCCTGTTCTATCCACTTTAAGTTGAAGGTATGCAACATTGTATTTGTATGCATTGAAATGTATTTGCCTCAGTTTTGCACTTTCACTGAAATAATATTTCTTTGTAATGTTATGCTCCAATGGATTGCTTGCAATTCTACCGATCTTTAAGTTATTGATAAAAATGAAGCCTTCTACTCCTTTATCTCAGTCATTTATAAATACAGCCAAACATTGAAGACCCAACACAGGTCCCTGCAGGAAGGCATCAGTTACATCCTGTCAATTAGATCCCATACCCATTATCCTTTCTCTTTGTCTCCAGCTGCTCAGCCAATTACTTGAACAGGTCAGCAATTTTCATGCAACACTACCAACTTCCACAATAGCTAACAGTCTCTTTCAATATACTTTATCCACTATCCGCTGAGAGTTTAGTTACATGCTACTCAGAGACATTCCACTGTCCTCCTTAAAGTTACCTCATCCAAAAATGTAATCAACTTCATTTGGCATTACATTCTCTTCTGTAATCCATGCTCGTTCCTTCTAATTAATGGGGTGAGAAGGCCTAACAGATTTGTCACTGGACTAATCAGTCTAGAGATTCCAGTAATGACCTGCGGTCCCATGTTCAGAATCCCACCAAGGGGAAAGATACATCAATTTAACTGAATTCAATAACAATCTGGAATTAGGAATAATAATGATAGCTTCGAAACCATTGTCTGGGGAAAAACCTATCTGGTTCACAAATGGCCTTTAGGGAAGGAAACTGCCATTCTTATCTGGTCAGGTCTACATGAGACTCCATACCCATAACAATTTGATCAACTCTTAACAGCCCCATGGTCAATTAGGGATACGTTAATTGAATGAATAAAAAAAACTAGACTGACACTGGCCATGACCTGATGTTAAGCAGGTGGCCCAAACAAAATTATGAATCATATCAAGTTTCAGAACCAAAGCTCAATTGCATCATGAGGCTGTGTGAAGTTTGGAACAGATTGTGCACTGAAGTCTATGCTCAGCTGTTATCCAACTGGTGTAAGAGACAGATCTGCAGTGCACTTTGTTACCATTTGTTTGTGCCAAAGAAAAGGGGTATTGACCTATTCTAATAGTGATTTTCTTTCATTAGAACCTGTTTATTGATCGGATTGGGCGCAGGATGCTGCTGATGGGAGGTTACAGTTTGATGGTTGGTTCGGGAATACTGTTTACCATCTCTCTGACTCTCCAGGTGAGTCACAAACCACCCTCCCCATCACACTTCAAAGTAAGAAGTCAGTCGCAGTGAGCGTAAGGGAATTTTTAAAAATTGTGTAAATCAGGTTGGTGTTGGGGCTTTCAGTGGGGGCATGGGGAAGCAGAGCATTATCCTAATTCTTTGCTGTGAGGCTGAATGAAGCACACTCACCCTGGGATTGCATATTCTAGTGTTTTCCAGAGCGTGTGACTCATCTGAATTAACATGGGATTAGGGAACGAATGTTTTATTATTATTTTAGTTTAGTGAATGAATTATCACCATGACTGCATTTCTGACACTCCTCTCTGGGATGCCACAGGGTTTGGAATAGCTGGCTCTGGGTCAGCTTCCTCTGGATTTGCTTCTTCTGACCTCACTTCCTCCAGCATGGAGGCTTATTCGCTCCTGTCACTCACCTTCTCATTGCCCCTCCAACCAGGGGCCACTGCTCTGCATGGTTGACCTGCAGCCAACTGAGGGTCCTACATAGTCAATTGAAGTCCTCACTTAAGAACATCAGGCTACTGATTACCTCAACAATAGTCTAATTTGCATTTGATTTCCTTAAAGTGGAGAAGGCCTACATTGGGATGGCTTCCATAATTCAGAATGCAAGACTTGCTACCTGGCCAGCAATTAAAGACCTAGTTCAATGCACACTTAGATTGTGACCATCAGAGTGATAGCAGCAGGCCATCAGTGCCAGCTGCAGCTTTCTAATCTCGTCCTGAAGTGGTGCTCGAAACACAGCCTCCTCACTCAGATAAAAGTAACTTACTGAGCCTCGCTAACACTGTCACTTAATTGCAACTAATAAACAGTGAGAGGAAGGGCTAAACACTACATATTTTAATTTGACTCTCTATATGTGTCGACCCAGGACAAGATCAGCTGGATGCCATACTTGAGCATGGCCTGCATCTTTGCCTCTATTCTAAGCTTCGGAATTGGACCAGGTAGGTGGCCTGTTATGAATCACTCTTATAATATCAAAAGGATCAGCTCCTTATCAAGAACCACCTCGTATGAGATGCCCTGACAACAAGAGCAGTTAGTGTGCTTTACATCAGACACTAGGTGCTTTACACACAAACATACGCTGGCAGCATGAGTTGGCTAACTGAGGATTTCCTTGAGTGATGGCCTCCAACTTAATTAGCACCTTCCAGCAACATGTCTGAACTGGCAGCTGGTGGTGAGCCAGTGAGAGCCAGGCAGGAAATGACAGCAATTTCCAGCACAGGCAGGGCTGTATCACCGCTGAATGTCTCTCTTGTGTAAAGAGACAACAACTCCTATTGTAAAGCGCTGAGTCATAGAATCATGCAACATGGAAACAGATGCTTCAGTCCAACTTGTCCACGCCAACCAGAAGCCTTAAATTAATCCAGTCCCATTTGCCAGCATTTGGCCCATATCCGTCTAAACCTTTCCCATGCATGTACCAATCCAGAAGTGTTTTAAATGTTGTAATTGTACCAGCCTCCACCACTTCCTCTGGCAGCTCATTCCATACATGCACCACCCTCTGTGTGAAAAGGTTGTCCCTTAGTTCCCCTCTCACCTTAAAACTATGCCCTCTAGTTTTGGACTCCCCCACCCTGGAAAAAAAGACCGTGGCTTTTTATCCTTATCAGTGCCCCTCTTGATTTTATAAACCTCTATAAGATCACCCCTCAGCCTCCGATGCTCCAATGAAAATAGCCCCAGCCTCTTCAGCCTTCTCCTATTGCTCAAACCCTCCAACGCTGACTATGTCCTTTTAAATCTTTTCTGAACCCTTTCAAGCTTAATAACATCTTTCCTATAGCAGGGACGCCAGAATTGAATGCAGTATTCTAAAAGTGGCCTAACCAATGCCCTGTACAGTCACAACATGACCACTCAATGCCTATATTCAATGCACTGACCAATAAAGGCAAGCAAACCAAATGCCTTCCTCACTATCCTATCTACCAATGAGTCCACTTTCAAGGAACTATAAACTTGCACCCCGAGGTCTCTTTGTTCAGCAAGGATCTTACCATTAAGTGTATAAGTCCTGCCCTGGTTTGCCTTTCCAAAACACAGCACCTCACACTTATGTAAATTAAACTCCACCAGACACTCGTCGGCCCATTTACCATCTGATCAAGATGATAAAATGTGAGGCTGGATGAACACAGCAGGCCAAGCAGCATCTCAGGAGCACAAAAGCTGACGTTTCGGGCCTAGACCCTTCATCAGAGAGGGTCAGTGGAAGGAGGGTTGGGTTCCCGGTTGAAGAAGTAGGCATGCAGGCGAAGACGGCGGAAAAACTGCTCTATGTCCGACCGTGACTGGTATTCGTTGATGTGTGGTTGTAGGGGGACAAAGGTGAGCCCCTTGCTAAGGACTGGCCGTTCGTCCTCAGTCAGTGGGAGGTCTGGGGGGATGGTGAAGATTCGGCAGGGCTCAGTGTGGCTGTCTCCTCTGGGGTTGCAGGCTGTGGAGGTTGTGGGCGGAGCGATGATGTCGTCGGCCGTGGGCGGGGTTCCGTCGGCCGTGGGCGGGGTTCCGTCGGCGTCGGCCGTGGGCGGGGTTCCGTCGGCGTCGGCCGTGGGCGGGGTTCCGTCGGCGTCGGCCGTGGGCGGGGTTCCGTCGGCGTCGGCCGTGGGCGGGGTTCCGTCGGCGTCGGCCGTGGGCGGGGTTCCGTCGGCGTCGGCCGTGGGCGGGGTTCCGTCGGCGTCGGCCGTGGGCGGGGTTCCGTCGGCGTCGGCCGTGGGCGGGGTTCCGTCGGCGGTGGGAGGATCGGGGTGGGCGGCAGCAGCTGAGGTGAGGGTGGTGTGTGGGCTGTAGTACCTGGACGTGGAGGTGGTGACTGCAGCAGCGGTTCCGGAAGTTCTGTGGCCGGCGGAGGCCGATGTGACGTCATCGGTGGGGTCTCCGGCCGTGTCCTCATGGTCAATGGCGGCGGGTGCATGGTGGGGGAGGGGCAGGGACAGAGTCGGGATTTGGGAGGCGCAGGAATCCTCTTGTGGGTGGCAGGGGCCCGTGAGTTGGTTGTACTTAGGATTTTTGGTGTCCAGTAAAGCTGAGTGGAACTGGGTGTTCAGTCTGTGGATCCTGCGGAGGATAAAAAACAGCAGGGGTCCCTTGCAGGTCTGGGAGAGGGAGGCTCTGAGCTGGGGCAGGCTGGATTGCAGTGTGCCTCTCTGATGAAGGGTCTAGGCCCGAAACGTCAGCTTTTGTGCTCCTGAGATGCTGCTTGGCCTGCTGTGTTCATCCAGCCTCACATTTTATCATCTTGGAATCTCCAGCATCTGCAGTTCCCATTATCTCTGATACCATCTGATCAAGGTTCTTTTGCAATCTGAAATACCTTTTTTCACTGTCCACTACAGCCACCAATTTTGGCGTCAACTGTAAACTTACTAACCATGCCTCCTAATCCAAATCATTTATATACATGTCAAAAAACATGACTTAGCCCTGATCCTTGTGGCACACTGCTAGACACAGTCTGAAAGATAACCCTCCACAACCACCCTCTGTCTCCCACCTTCAAACCAATTTTATATTAAAATGGCTAGCTCTCCCTGGATTCCACATGATCTCACCTTGCTAACCAGTCAACATTTCACTATAATAGTCTAGGAAGAAGATCCACTGAGTGGGAATCTGGTATAAACTCAGCGACAATCAAATGAAAATGATAATCAATATCTATTTTACTCAAAACCATTGCCTAGGCCAACAGCATTGCTTAATGGCATGTTACTGTTTACACATTACATATGAGAAAAGCTCTACTGACAAATTCATTGGTAGAAATCAGTTATAAAATATTTTTCATTCAGTAAAATTACATTGTGTGCAAGAATCTATGAAGTTCTTCACAGCAAATGTCTATGTCCCCATCAAAGGGAAAGGAACTGGATATATAACCTTTTTATTTTCGCTTATGCTGCGGGATTTCTTTCTGGTGACCAGTAAATAACCAAAACCAAAGGAGTAGCAATGATATTCCAGCAAAAATTATTCAACGTAGTATGACATGAAGCAGCTGGTTCCAGATGGTTAATGTGTTGTTTGGTTGATATTTGCAAAATACATGTAAACACAAATTTTGCTCAAACTAACTTGGAGTTTCTGGATATTGCCAAGAAATTGTTTTCTAACTTTCTCAGTTGTTAAAATCTATAGAAGGTGAATGAACAACTTCCTACAATCAATTTTAAATGGTACTTAAAGGGACAGCTATTTTCTTGGATGGAAATGTTTGATTTAATCCGATTTTATTTGATTCATTTACTGTTATCATGTACTGAGATACAGTGACTAGTGCTGTTTTGTGTGCTATACAGGCAGATTCTACCATACAAAATGTGTCAGGGTAGCAAAACAGTGTGCAGAATACAGCGTCACAGCCGCAGAGAAGGTGCAGAGAGAGAGATCAACATTAACATTTGAGAGGTCCATTCAAGAGTCTGATAACAGAAGGGAAGAAGCTGTTCTTGAATCTGTTCATACGTGTGTTCAAACTTTTATATCATCAACATCTTATATATCAACATAACCAGGGTGGGAGGGGTCTTTGATTATATTGGCTGCTTATCTGAGGCAGTGGGAAATATTGATGGAATCAGCAGATGGAAGGTTGGTTTGTGTGACGGACTGGGCTGTGTTCACGACTCTTCTGTAGTTTCTTGATTTCAATTGATTTGATTCATTGTTGTCACACAGAATGATAGAATCCCTACAATGTGGAAGCAGGCCCTTTGGCCCAACAAGTCCACACCGACCCTGAGCTTCACACCCAGACCCATCCCCCTGTAACCCACTTAACCTAAACACCTCTGGGCACTACAGGAAATTTAGTGTGGCCAATCCACCTAGTCTTCACATCTTTGGACTGTGGGAGGAAACCAGAGCACCCGGAGGAAACTCACGCAGAATTGGGGAGAATGTGCAAACTCCACACAGACAGTCACTCAAAGGTGGAATCGAACCCGGGCTTCTGGCACTGTGAGGCCTCAGTGCTAACCACTGAGCCACTGTGTCACCCCTACATGTGCCTAAGTACAGTAAAAAGTTTTGTTTTGCATGCAGTATAGACAGATCGCAACATACAAGGACGTACAGAACATAAGGATATTTAGACAGACCTAGGCACATGCAGTTACGGCTGCACAGGAGGTGCACAAAAGCAAGACCAACATTAGATTTGAAATTAGAGAGAGTCCGTTCAAAAGTCTAATAACAGCCGGGGAGAAGCTGTTCTCAAACCTGTTGATGCGTGTGTTTAAGCTTCTTCCTTGCGATCTTGGGACAAGCAGTTGCCGTGATAGGATGCTTTCTGTGGTACATATATAAATTGATAAGCATCCTTGTGGACATTGTGAATTTCCTTAGCCTCCTGAGGACGTAGAGGTGTTGTTGTGCTTTCTTGACCATCACTTCAATGTGGGTGGACTGGGACAGACTGTTGGCGATCGTCACTCCCAGAAACTTGACGGTCTTGACCATCTCCACCTCAGCTCCATTGATACAGACAGGGGCGTGCCCTCCTGAAGCCAATGACCAGCTCCTTGTTTTGCTGACGAGATGGTTGTCTTTACACTATGCCGCTGGGCACTCAATCTCTTTCCTGTATTCTGTCTCATCGCTGTTTGAGATCCAACCTACAGTGTTGGTGTTGTCAGTAAAGTTGCAAATGGATTTGGGGCGGAATTTGGCCACACAGTTGTGAGTGTGTAAGGAATACAGTAGGGGCCTGAGTACACAGCCTTGCTGTTGTTTGAGGATTATCATGGAGAAGGTGCTATCACCTATTCTCCCTGATTGCAATTTATTTTTAGACTGTATTGATGCTGTCGAGGAATAAATTTTGAGGTAAACGCCCTTCTCAGTTGACATAAATGACTTTAAATTAAACATGGGGGCACCTTATTAAAATTTGTAACTAGCCCAACGATGTGAGTAATTAATCACAATGAAGAGTGGAATTGGTTTGAGGATATAGGTTGGTA
The DNA here is from genome assembly GCF_030684315.1 of Stegostoma tigrinum. NCBI lineage: Eukaryota > Metazoa > Chordata > Chondrichthyes > Orectolobiformes > Stegostomatidae > Stegostoma > Stegostoma tigrinum. The sequence goes on from NC_081379.1 coordinate 39,846,362, forward strand.
ATTTGGGTAGATAACTGACAAATAAAGTTCAGAGAGGAGTACAAGGAGGGCTCTTGTGATACAATGTTCCTCAGGGTCAGGAGGCCTGGGTTCAAGTCTCACCTTCTCCAGCTTGTGTGATAACATGATCTAATGGCTGATTATTAACAAACACAGAAATTAATGAAGGAACTCAGAAGGTCTGACAGCATCTGTGCAGATAAAGTAGAGTTAACGTTTCAGGTCCAATGACCCTTCTTTAGAACCTCAGTTGACTAAATAAGGTTTACAGCAGAGGACACTTGAACTAAATGGTGAAACTTTAGAAGACTAGATCAGCAGTGAAGGCCATAAATCTTTGAAGATGATAAAAGTTGTTGAAGCACAAAGTGTAAGAAGCTCCATTTTATAAAAAGTAATTGAATACAAAAGCAACTGTGAGCACAGAAAAGTTTGAAATGTGAAATGGAGAGTGGTTTTATAGTTAAAGACTAAAAAAAATGCAGATGTTGGAATCCAAGGTGGACAGACTGGAGGCTGGGAGAACACAGCAGGCCAGGCAGCATCTAGAGGAAAGGTCTCAGGTATTGGCCTTCAGGACTATTCACAGCAAGCTTTTGTTAAACATGCAAAACCACAACCCTCCTCTGTTAATATTGAATTGCCTTTTGTCATTTTGAAATCTGAAGGAACTCTTAACAGCCCTGTCATTTCATCCATTTCACCGTGGAAGGTATGCAGCCTGAAGAGGGGTAGTACCTGAGGGGTAGCTCCTTTCCTCCACATGCTGCCTGGCCTGCTGTGTTCTTCCAGCATCCTGCGGTTTTATAGTGGTAAACTGGTAATCCAGAGTTCCAGACTAATGTTCCAGGGATGTGAGCTTGAATCCAATGTTTGAATTCTGCAAAAATCTGGAAATAAAAGATTATCTAATGATGACCGTGCAACCATTGTCTAAAATAGCCCATCTGACTCATAAATGTCCTTTTAGGGAAAGAAATCTGTCAGTTTCACCTGCTCTGACTTCTCTATGCTGTTAGACCTATGGCAAGGTGGTTGACAATTAAATACCCTCTAAAATGGCATAGCAAGCCATTCGTTCAAGAACAGGAGATAGACAATAATAAGTACTGATTCAGCTAGCGAAGCCTACAGCTGATGAACAAATCTTAACAAAAGGTGTTTGCAGAGTTTAGCGACACACTGTCTGAACTCCACAGTGAAATGGATGAAGTGACAAAGCCATTAGGAATTAGTTCAGATTTCAACGTCACAAAAGGCAATGAAATGTAAACCAAAGATGGTTGCGGTTTTGCATGTTTAACAAAAGTTCGCTGCGAATAGTCAGCAGAGATACACGGTTGTGGATTGATGGCAAGCATGATATTTTACTGCTGAAGGCTGCAAACTTCAAAGGACCCACTCTGCATGATTTAATCTTTTGGTATTGAGCTAAAGGGGAAAAATAAATTTTACTATCCCCTTTTAACTGTCTGTTGGATTCATATTCCCAAACTGGATGGTAGAGGTGGAAGTGGTGCTTTTGAAAATCTGGTAACCCTAGCTACATTCAATTTGAAACTGTGTGTTTCTCACCCCACAGATGCTGCCAAACCTGTTGAGTATTTCCAGAACTTTTTTATTTCAAGATTACATTGTAAAGCATTTACTGCACAGACAGACCATTTAAACCAAATGATCTGTGCAGCTGGTTATGTCCCACACCAGCCTCCTCCTACACTCCTACATCCAGTCCAATCAGCAAAAACTGTCCACACCCTTCTCCCTTATCTATCTTCCCTTAAATAAATCTTTGCTATTTTTCTCAAGCACTCTGAATGATGCCAAGTTTCACATTCTAACCAGTCTCTCGGTTTTATCTGAATTCCTTTCCAGAATTATTGCAAACTGTCTCTTATTTTCTGGCCTCTATTTATTGACTCTCCGCAAGGGGAAATATCTTCTCCGTGTCTGCTCTATCAAAACGTCCCATCATTTCAAAGATCTCAGATCACCATTGGTCTGCTCTTTTTAAATTCTGGCCTATTCAGTCTTCCACGGTTTCTCTGGTAACCATCTTGCAAACCATGAATGTCATTGGACACTTCACTGGATAAAACATTGACTCTTTCACTAACAAGAGCCCACCATACTTTAAAAGATTGCTGTCAGAATCCCCACAGCATGGAAGGACTCATCGAGTCCACACTGAGCCTCCAAAGAGCATCCCACACAGACCCATCCTCGTTCCCTAACCCTATAACCCTGCATTTCCCATGGTGAACCCACCTAGCCTACATGTCCCTGGACACTATGAACAATTAAGCATGGCCAATCCACCTGAGGAGCACCTCTCTGGTGCTGTGAGGAAACCGGTGCTAACCATTGAGCCGCTGTGCCACCTGGTAGAAAGGGTGAACAGAAGCAACTGTGAATGGTTTGATTTTTATTTGACATCTGACCCACATTTCCCATTTTGAGGTTGCCTTCCACTTACGTTTCTCCCCTCCACGTTTTTCTCCTTTGTCCTTCAAGCCTTCCAACTCTTGCTCCTGAGTGTTTCACCCAACTGTAGGGAGTTTCATCTTGATTCTACCCTCACTGCACTCAGCAATGATAACACTGTGTGCGACGTCTCTCTCCATACCTGAGCGGATGACATTGAAGAGGATAAAAATCGACTCGGGCGGGGGCTGGATGCATCAAATGTGCGGTAATCCAGAGGTAGTATATGAAGAAACACGTTGCCAAAGATTTGGGTGCAATGTGCATGTCTCTACATGTAAGTGGATTGTAGCAGCTTGAGGGGAAACCTGCCATCATCTTCTCAAGGAGAGGCAATGAATGCTGTTTTAACCAGTGAAGCGCATTTCCTAGAATTAATTTTAAAAATTCCACTGGTGTTGTACAGAGATCATTGTAACCTGAGTAGGAAGTAGGAGGACCCTGTTAAGGAAATGCTACGCCTCTGTGATTTCTGTATTTATCGCTAAGGGATGGGTCCTCCATGTGAAAAATGATGAGGGTGACTGGTGGAGCAAAATTAACTGGGCATTCGTGGGCCTGACTTTCCATCTGTAACTGATGTTGGTAAGGTTGTTGTGGGAAGGTACTAGATTCCATCAGGTCACATGCAGGTCCCATGAGTGAATGTGGAAAACTGTTGATCCATCTGCTGTTCCTATCTAAGCGGGAATAATCTGGATTTGCAAGGGCCCAAATCAGAGCTGTTTCAGAATGGGTAAGGGTGTGTTCTAGCAATTCCACCCCATCCCCACCAATCCCCCCACCCACTCAATCTATAGGTAGGTGCTCAGGCTGGTTGCATGTCTTAATTCTTTGAAGAGGTGACCAAACACGTGGATGAGGGGGGAGCAGTAGATGTGGGATACATGGATTTAAGTAAGGTGTTTGATAAGGTTCCCCATGGTAGGCTCATGCAGAAGGTAAGGAGGCATGGGATAGGGGGAAATGTGACAGATTGGATTCAGAATTGGCTGACCCTTAGAAGACAAAGGGTGGTAGTGGATGGAAAATATTCAACGTGGTGCTCAGTTACTAGTGTACCACAAGGATCTGTTCTGGGTCCTCTTCTATTTGTGATTTTTGTAATGAAGGAGTGGAAGGGTGAATTAGTGAGTACCCAGACGATATGAAGGTGGGTCGCATTGTGGATAGTGCGGAGGGATGCTCTAGTTTATAAAGGGACATTGATAGGATGCAGAGCTGAGCTGAGAAATGGCAGATTGAGTTTAACCCTGAGAAGTGTGAGGCGATTCATTCTGGAAGGACAAACTTGAAAGCAGAATACAGGGCTAACAGAAAGATTCTTGGCAGTGTGGAGGAACAGAGGGATCTTGGGGTTCATGTTCACAGTTCCCTGAAAGCTGCCACGCGCATGGATAGAGTTGTTAAGAAGGTGTATAGTGTGTTAGCTTTCATTAATAGAGGGATTGAGTTCAAGAGCCGTGAAGTTATGCTGCAGCTATACAAAAGCCTGGTTCAACCACATCTGGAGTATTGTGTCCAGTTCTGGTCACCTCATTACAGGAAAGATGTGGAAATGTTGGAAAAAGGTACAGACGAGATTTACCAGGATGTTGCCTGGAATAAAGGGAAGGTCTTATGAGGACAGGTTGAGATGCTAGGGCTTTTCTCTTTAGAATGATGAAGGACGAGAGGTGACTTGATAGAGGTATAGGTAGAGTAGACTGCCAGAGACGTTCGTCGAGGATGGAGGTAGATATTACGAGGGGGCATAGTTTTAGTGTGAATGGAGGTAGATATTATGAGGGGGTATAGTTTTAAAGTGAGTGGAGGTAGATATAGGGGAGACGTCAGAGGTAGGTTCTTTACTCAGAGAGTGGTAGGGGCGTGGAATGCATTGCCGGAGAAGGTAGTGGAGTCGGCCTCATTAGGGGCATTTAAGTGGCTATTAGACAGGCAAATGGTGATGGTATAAGGTAGAGGTGGAGGTTAGATAGAACTTAGGTTTAGGGTAAAAGTTTGGCCCAACATCATGGGCCGAAGGGCCTGTACTGTACTGTGCTGTTCTATGTCATACATGAAATAGTATTGGTACTCAGCTGTCCCAAGCTGTGCAGGAGACTTTCCAGTAACTGTGGATTCTGGCAGAGATCAGTGTTGGAGAAGACATCTCAGGATTGGGGTCTGTAGAAATTCACTGGAATGTTTCCACGTTGTTCAGTGTCACTCCCTACACCGATACACTCTCTGTATCTCCGTTACCATGACTATATCGTGTGAAGATTGTTTGTCCTCTGTTGAATATCATATTAATGCTCACTACCATGTTTGTTGATTGCCTCTTTACCCTTAGCCGGAGTTACTGGAGTCATTCCAATGGAGATCTTTGACCAAACTGCACGGCCTGCAGCCTACATGATCAATGGTTCCCTGCTCTGGATAAATCTTACTATTGTTGGCGTGCTTTTCCCGTTCATTGTCGTAAGTATCTTAAACATAGACTAAATCTAACTTCATATTGTGACTCTGTTATGAAATAATTTCTAATAAAACACTCCCTTGGTTGTGCAGTGTGCCTTTTCCGGGTCTCTCCTTCTAACACACTTAGTAAATCTTCTCCGTTTAAAATGGAATCTTCTGTCTCCCTCACCTCAGTTCCCCCAAGATCCATGTTTAGCAGTTTTTACTCTTCAGTCAGCTTCGAGGTTTTGGTAGATATTGGTGTCTGGGTGATTTGCCATCTATGTCTGCTGGGATTTGAGTCAGTCTTTTTAAGGCCTGGGCATTGCAATGAGGTGTGGTCCAGGCCTATGAAACGTATGAGCATGCAGGAGTACTGATGTATCATCCTGTCACTCCTACTGCTGTGAGCTAATGATATATAAACAAGGCTCCCTGAACAACAGGAGATGGAGACAGAGCTCCCCCCCCCATTCTTAGACAATAGATAACATCCACTGGCATATATCATTGCAGCATAGATCAGTCATATTCGAAATGATCAGCACTCTTCACTTGCGTGTATGATCAATGAAGTCGAACAGATATTCTTTTCCCACAAACATAGGGAAAAGGGTTGTGGTATCACACAAGCCAGAAGGAGGCCATTTTGATCCATTGTGGCTCTGATGGTGTTTTTAAAACAAAACACTACCTGAATAGTACTGCTCTTTCCCCACTGCCCTTTTCACGTACACATCTAACTCCTATCCGAAACTACTGTAGAGACAGCTACAACACTGTCAGATGGTACATTCCAGATTATATCAGTTTGTTGAATCAGAAAAGGGTTCTGCTTGTCTCCAGGGATTTAAAATAAGGGGTAAACCATTTAAGACTGAGATGAGGAGGAATTTCTTCATTTGGAGGCAGGTGAATCCTTGGGATTTGCTCCTCAAAGGACTGTGGAGGGCGATCATTGAGACCATTCAAGAGAGAGATTGATAGATTTCTACATATTAAAGATATCACGAGAAACCCGGGTAGTATGGGAGTATTGTGTTGAAACAGAGGTGCAGTCTTGTTCTAATTAGAAGCAGGCTCAAAGGGCCGAATGGACTACTCATGCTGCTATCTCCTGTGTGCTTGCATTGTCTGGTTCTTTTGCACATTACATTAAATCTTTATCCTTTTGTTATTGACTCTCCTGTCAGTGGAACCAGCTTGTTTCCCATCAGCCAAACGAAAACATCTTCAGAATATTGAATACCTCCACTCATTCGTTCCTTCATCTTCTCTGGATGGTCCTTTTCAACTCAACAACAGCTCAGGGGAGCAGCCACTTTGTAACGCATTCCACACAGCAATGCCCTGACCAGTAGCAACCCTTGCCAATCAATCAGCACTTTCTACTCACGCAGTACCTTGGACGTTTGGTATTCTTGCGATTGTGTCCTGGTTAATGCGAGATAGCACACATCCATTTTTGGCAATAATCAGATATTTCAGGACCATTGTCACCAAACTTAAAGTGCCCAGTTAATGTGATTCAATTTGAATTCCTGTCTCTATCATTAGCTGAGGTCTCTAGATTACCAATCCAGTAACTATGCTGCAGTTTTCTATCATCAAGTTCACTGGCTATTATCAAGGTTCACAACATTTATTATCATTTGGGAATTTGGATGTTAAAGTACAGTTAAGATGGATTTGTGGCTTCAGTTCTGAGAAGGTACCCTATTTTTCAATTCAGAAAGTAATTTGGAACAGTAATTAAATACAATATTTAATTGTGTATAATTTAGGTTAAGTGCCTACAGAGATATCTGTGAAGTTAATTTTTGAAGAGTTTACCATGCCGAGTTTCATGACATATGAAAAAATGATGAGGGGCCACTTAGAGTTTTGAGTTCAGCATAATCAGGTTTCAGTTCAGAAGGACAGTTCCATCCTAGTAATAGGGGAACTTATAAAAAAAAATCTAGGAATCTTTTGGTAGAAGTCTCCTGGAAGGCAGACTGAAGTGAAATGGAATTTAAGTCCTCAGAACTGGAAAGAGGTCTTTAGTTGAGCAAAACTGGAAAGAGTCAGTTTACTGAGAAATTAAAGAGTTAAGATCAGTGTGGTACTTCACCAGCATCTGCAAATATCCAAAGAAGATATTGCTGGGAACATAGTTGAAGCTTTATCGTTATTATGCACATTAAGACCTTTCTGAACTGGCTCATATATAGGATTTGTTTATTCCTTTTGCTAAGGAATACCTGCAGCTCTGTATCAATATGATCAGTGACTGACCACCACGGGAAACAAACTGTGAAAAAAAACACTGAGATAACAAGGTGTAGAGCTGGATGAACATTTCGGGTCGAGACCCTACTTCAGAAAAACTCGACCCGAAACGTCAGGCTTCCTGCTCCTCTGATGCTGCTTGGCCTGCCGTGTTCATCCAGCTCTACACCTTGTTATCTCAGATTCTCCAGCATCTGCAGTTCCTACTATCTGTGATAAAAAAAACTTATGTTCAAGCCAGGTTTCACTCTGGGATCTGACTTGTCTTGTAGCACGACCGGCTGCGATCATAACATGGCTTTTCCAAAGAACTTTAACATTGTATGGCATGGAGCCATGGTCCACAAAAGACCATAGGATTTTACCTTCAGGGAGAGGCTATGTGTCGTTTGAAGATAAACACTCCATAAGTGTGGAGCTTGGTGAGGAGGCATGTCTCCAGTAAAACTCCTATATCCAGTACAAGGGCTGAACCTGTGCTGTTGGCTTTATTCAGCACTACCACTCTGCTCAACAAGCTCATTGACCATCCCTAGAACTTTAAGATAGATACCCAGAAACCCCATGGGGAATTCAAGAAGGAATGCCTTTCCCAAAAGAGTGGCGAGAATGTAGAACCCAACAAGCACAGGGTGTCAGTGGTTAAAGCAAGTAGTATTGATTTAAGGGAACGTGATACAAAAATATGAGAAATAAATTGGAATACGATGGCTAATTTAAAAGGAAGTGCTTCGCCATCCAGGGGTCCGAGGGGTCATATTCTCCGATGCATATCGTATGTAAAATTGGAAGGGTCAGGAATGTAGCTGGTTTAGAATGGTTACAGAGAAAGGGAAGGAAGAGTGAGGATGACATATGACAGAGGTTGAGGAATTAAATGACAACATGGTTTATAGAATTACACAGTGCAGAAGAGGCCCTTCGGCCCATCACGTCACACTGACCCATGAGAAACGCCTGGCCTTCAAGTTCTTTCCATTTAACAGCACGTGGCCCATAGCCTTGAATGCTGAGACATGCCATGTGCTCAGTCCAATGCTTTTTAAAGGAGGTGAGGCAACCTGCCTCTCCCACCCTCCCAGGCAGTGCATTCCAGGCTGATGTAGAATCCCTACTGTGTGGAAGCAGGCCATTCAGCCCACTGGGTCTACACTGACCCTTTGAAAAGCATCCCACCCAGACCCCACCCCCACCGTATCTCTGTCACCTTGCACTCCCCATGGCTAACCCACCTTAGCCTGCACCTTGGATGATCTGGTGCAATTTAGCCTGGCCAATTCCCCTAGCCTGCACATCCCTGGACACTAGAGGTAATTTAGCGCGGCCAGTTCCCCTAACCTGCACATCCCTGGACACTAGTGGTAATTTAGCACGGCCAATTCCCCTAAGCTGCACATCCCTGGACACTAGGGGTAATTTAGCACAGCCAATTCCCCTAACCGGCACATCCCTGGACACTAGGGGTAATTTAGCACCGCCAATTCCCCTAACCTGCACATCCCTGGACACTAGGGGTAATTTAGCACGGCCAATTCCCCTAACCTGCACATCCCTGGACACTAGGGGTAATTTAGCACGGCCAATTCCCCTAACCTGCACATCCCTGGACACTAGGGGTAATTTAGCACGGCCAATTCCCCTAACCTGCACATCCCTGGACACTAGGGGTAATTTAGCACGGCCAATTCCCCTAACCTGCACATCCCTGGACACTAGGAGTAATTTAGCACAGCCAATTCGCCTAACCTGCAAATCCCTGGACACTATGAGTAATATAGAACGGTCAATCCACCATAACCTGCACATCCCTGGATGCTAGGGGTAATTTAGCATCGCCAATTCCCCTAACCTGCACAATCCTGGACACAAGTGGTAATTTAGCACGGCCAATTCCCCTAACCTACACATCCCTGGACACTAGGGGTAATTTAGCACGGCCAATTCCCCTAACCTGCACATCCCTGGACACTAGGGGTAACTTAGCACAGCCAATTCCCCTAACCTGCACATCCCTGGACACTAGGGGTAATTTAGCACGGCCAATTCCCCTAAAATGCACATCCCTGGACACTAGGGGTAATTTAGCATGGTTAATCCACCATAATCTGCACATCCCTGGATACTAGGAGTAATTTAGCATGGCCAATTCCCCTAACCTGCACATCCTGGACACTAGGGGTAATTTAGCATGGCCAATTCCCCTAACCTGCACATCCTGGACACTAGGGGTAATTTAGCATGGCCAATTCCCCTAACCTGCACATCCCTGGACACTAGGGGTAATTTAGCATGGCCAATTCCCCTAACCTGCACATCCCTGGACACCAGGGGTAGGCCAATTCCCCTAACCTGCACATTCTGGACACTAGGGGTAATTTAGCACAGCCAATTCCCCTAACCTGCACATCCCTGGACACTAGGAGTAATTTAGCACAGCCAATTCGCCTAACCTGCAAATCCCTGGGCACTATGAGTAATTTAGAACGGTCAATCCACCATAACCTGCACATCCCTGGACGCTAGGGGTAATTTAGCACCGCCAATTCCCCTAACCTTCACATCCCTGGACACGAGGGGTAATTTAGCATGGCCAATCCACCATAACCTGCACATCCCTGGACACTAAGGGTAATTTAGCATGGTTAATCCACAATAATCTGCACATCCGTGGACACTAGGGGCAATTTAGCATGGCCAATTCCCCTAACCTGCACATCCTGGACACTCGGGGTAATTTAGCATGGCCAATCCACCATAACCTGCACCTCCCTGGACACTCGGGGTAATTTAGCACGGCCAATCCCCCTAACCTGCACATCCCTGGACACTAGGGGTAATTTAGCACAGCCAATCCCCCTAACCTGCACATCCCTGGATACTAGGGGCAATTTAGCACGGCCAATTCCCCTAACCTGCACATCCTGGACACTAGGGGTTACTTAGCATGGCCAAATCCCCTAACCTGCACATTCTGGACACTAGGGGTAATTTAGAATGGTTAATCCACCATAATCTGCACATCCCTGGATACTAGGAGTAATTTAGCATGGCCAATTCCCTAACCTGCACATCCCTGGACACTAGGGGTAATTTAGCACGGCCAATTCCCCTAACCTGCACATACCTGGACACTAGGGGTAATTTAGCACGGCCAATTCCCCTAACCTGCACATCCCTGGACACTAGGGGTAATTTAGCACGGCCAATTCCCCTAACCTGCACATCCCTGGACACTAGGGGTAATTTAGCACGGCCAATTCCCCTAACCTGCACATCCCTGGACACTAGGGGTAATTTAGCACGGCCAATTCCCCTAACCTGCACATCCCTGGACACTAGGGGTAATTTAGCACGGCCAATTCCCCTAACCTGCACATCCCTGGACACTAGGGGTAATTTAGCACGGCCAATTCCCCTAACCTGCACATCCCTGGACACTAGGGGTAATTTAGCACGGCCAATTCCCCTAACCTGCACATCCCTGGACACTAGGGGTAATTTAGCACCGCCAATTCCCCTAACCTGCACATCCCTGGACACTAGGGGTAATTTAGCACGGCCAATTCCCCTAACCTGCACATCCCTGGACACTAGGGGTAATTTAGCACGGCCAATTCCCCTAACCTGCACATCCCTGGACACTAGGGGTAATTTAGCACGGCCAATTCCCCTAACCTGCACATCCCTGGACACTAGGAGTAATTTAGCACGGCCAATTCCCCTAACCTGCACATCCCTGGACACTAGGAGTAATTTAGCACAGCCAATTCGCCTAACCTGCAAATCCCTGGACACTATGAGTAATTTAGAACGGTCACTCCACCATAACCTGCACATCCCTGGATGCTAGGGGTAATTTAGCATCGCCAATTCCCCTAACCTGCACAATCCTGGACACTAGTGGTAATTTAGCACGGCCAATTCCCCTAACCTACACATCCCTGGACACTAGGGGTAATTTAGCACGGCCAATTCCCCTAACCTGCACATCCCTGGACACTAGGGGTAACTTAGCACAGCCAATTCCCCTAACCTGCACATCCCTGGACACTAGGGGTAATTTAGCACGGCCAATTCCCCTAAAATGCACATCCCTGGACACTAGGGGTAATTTAGCATGGTTAATCCACCATAATCTGCACATCCCTGGATACTAGGAGTAATTTAGCATGGCCAATTCCCCTAACCTGCACATCCTGGACACCTAGGGGTAATTTAGCATGGCCAATTCCCCTAACCTGCACATCCTGGACACTAGGGGTAATTTAGCACAGCCAATTCCCCTAACCTGCACATCCCTGGACACTAGGGGTAATTTAGCATGGCCAATTCCCCTAACCTGCACATCCCTGGACACTAGGGGTAATTTAGCATGGCCAATTCCCCTAACCTGCACATCCCTGGACACTAGGGGTAATTTAGCACGGCCAATTCCCCTAACCTGCACATCCCTGGACACTAGGGGTAATTTAGCACCGCCAATTCCCCTAACCTGCACATCCCTGGACACTAGGGGTAATTTAGCACGGCCAATTCCCCTAACCTGCACATCCCTGGACACTAGGGGTAATTTAGCACGGCCAATTCCCCTAACCTGCACATCCCTGGACACTAGGGGTAATTTAGCACGGCCAATTCCCCTAACCTGCACATCCCTGGACACTAGGAGTAATTTAGCACAGCCAATTCGCCTAACCTGCAAATCCCTGGACACTATGAGTAATTTAGAACGGTTAATCCACCATAATCTGCACATCCCTGGATACTAGGAGTAATTTAGCACGGCCAATTCCCCTAACCTGCACATCCTGGACACTAGGGGTAATTTAGCATGGCCAATTCCCCTAACCTGCACATCCTGGACACTAGGGGTAATTTAGCACAGCCAATTCCCCTAACGTGCACATCCCTGGACACTAGGGGTAATTTAGCATGGCCAATTCCCTAACCTGCACATCCCTGGACACTAGGGGTAATTTAGCACGGCCAATTCCCCTAACCTGCACATCCCTGGACACTAGGGGTAACTTAGCACAGCCAATTCCCCTAACCTGCACATCCCTGGACACTAGGGGTAATTTAGCACGGCCAATTCCCCTAAAATGCACATCCCTGGACACTAGGGGTAATTTAGCATGGTTAATCCACCATAATCTGCACATCCCTGGATACTAGGAGTAATTTAGCATGGCCAATTCCCCTAACCTGCACATCCTGGACACTAGGGGTAATTTAGCATGGCCAATTCCCCTAACCTGCACATCCTGGACACTAGGGGTAATTTAGCACAGCCAATTCCCCTAACCTGCACATCCCTGGACACTAGGGGTAATTTAGCATGGCCAATTCCCCTAACCTGCACATCCCTGGACACTAGGGGTAATTTAGCATGGCCAATTCCCCTAACCTGCACATCCCTGGACACCAGGGGTAGGCCAATTCCCCTAACCTGCACATTCTGGACACTAGGGGTAATTTAGCACAGCCAATTCCCCTAACCTGCACATCCCTGGACACTAGGAGTAATTTAGCACAGCCAATTCGCCTAACCTGCAAATCCCTGGACACTATGAGTAATTTAGAACGGTCAATCCACCATAACCTGCACATCCCTGGACGCTAGGGGTAATTTAGCACCGCCAATTCCCCTAACCTTCACATCCCTGGACACGAGGGGTAATTTAGCATGGCCAATCCACCATAACCTGCACATCCCTGGACACTAAGGGTAATTTAGCATGGTTAATCCACAATAATCTGCACATCCCTGGACACTAGGGGTAATTTAGCACAGCCAATCCCCCTAACCTGCACATCCCTGGATACTAGGGGCAATTTAGCACGGCCAATTCCCCTAACCTGCACATCCTGGACACTAGGGGTTACTTAGCATGGCCAATCCCCCTAACCTGCACATCCCTGGACACTAGGGGTAATTTAGCACAGCCAATCCCCCTAACCTGCACATCCCTGGACACTAGGGGTAATTTAGCACGGCCAATTCCCCTAACCTGCACATCCCTGGACACTAGGGGTAATTTAGCACGGCCAATTCCCCTAACCTGCACATCCCTGGACACTAGGGGTAATTTAGCACGGCCAATTCCCCTAACCTGCACATCCCTGGACACTAGGGGTAATTTAGCACGGCCAATCCCCCTAACCTGCACATTTTTGGACTGTGGGAGGAAAGTCACACAGACATAGGGAGAATACGCAAACTCCACACAGACAGTTGTCTGAGGGTGGAATCAAACCTGGGTTCCTGGCGCTGTGAGACAGCAGCGCTAACCAACGAACCACCGTGCCATCCCTGGGTAAAAATGATTTTCCTCTCATTCCCCCCAAACCTCCTGCCCCTCACACTGAGCCCATGTCTCCTTGTGACTGACCCTTCAACTCAGGGGAACAGATGCTCCTACTCCCTACTGTCCATGCTCCTCATAATCTTGTACACCTCAATCAGATGGTAGCATAGAGCAAAAGGGGGCAGCAATTAGACTAAAAAAGTATAAAAATGTTTCAGGAGAAGGTGTGAAAGGTAGCAGCAGAGTCATGATTACATTTCAAATCTGTGCTTTTCCCTCTTTCAGGAAGGATTGGGCAGTTTCTGTTACATCCCATTTCTTACCATCAGTTTACTCTCTGCTTTGTTCATCGGATTCTTTCTGCCAGAAACGAAAGGCAAGACACTTCTGCAGATTTCCCAGGAGTTCCACAAATGCAATTTCGAGGCTCAACCGAAACAGATGGAAACAAAAATGTGAAATTGATAAACTGACCGTGTTGCTATCGGAGGCTGTGTGTCTCTGTGGTGTTATAAATTTGCTTCCTTCTCTTGCCTGGCTCTTGTTTTTCTCCTGGATGATTGTTTTTCTACTTCAGTAACTTAAACCAAGTGTGGTTTATTTCAGCTGTTTCTGCAAGGTTGCATTGGGTAAGGTATTGGATAAAAATAGGCAATTATGAATTCCTGACAATAATGGGAGGTTGCCTTCTGCCGGTGGGAATAATGGGAAATTAGGGCCTGCTGTTGTGTTTCTGCCCCCTTTGGGAATTCCTCTCCTTCAGAGTGCTCTTTCTGCCTCTGTCTCTCTCTCTCTCTCTTTCAAATCCCGGAACTGCCAGCAGGAAGCTGATAATGAGTACCTGAGAGTAGCTGCATAGGCTTGACGGTGGGTTCCCTACACAGGAGGGGAGGTGGGGGGCAGGGGAGCGTGGGTCCCCTCTCCTTCCATTTCATCTCAGGACACCCTGGTTAGAACCACGGCTGCCAGGGGAGACTTGCAGAGCAGTCCGCCATTCGGCATGTGGAGGGTCCTCTTCCCATTTTACGTCCGTTGCAAATTGTTCAGGAGCTAAAGCTACCAACTCTGGATGGATGCACCCCGGGGGGAGGGGGGGAGGGTTCAATTGCCAAGCGTCCAGCCACCTGGATTGGCCAAACAGCTGCAACTGTGTCATTTCAACAGCTTTCTTCGAGAAAGGAAAAGTATTTTATAAAATGACAACGGGCGTTGACAGAGTGAATAGCAAGGGTGAGGGGAGTGCAAAACTAAGGGGCATATTTTTAAGGTGAGAGGAGGAAAATTTAAAAGGCACATGAGAAGCAACTTTTGTTTTACACAGAGAGTGGCTCATGTGTCGAGCGAGCTGCCAGAGGGAGTGGTGGATGCAAGTACCGCCACAACACTTAAAAGACATTTGGACAGATGTATTAATATGAAAGATTCTGAGGGATATGGGCCAAATGCAGGCAAATGGGACTAGTGTAGTTTGGGAACACGGACACCATGGGCTGGTCGGACCAATTTCTTAATGATTCAATAGTAAAATGATTCAAATTTCTATGAAATTTTAAAACAAAGCTTTTCCTTGACCATCAAAACAGCAATTTTCGAGAACTGAATGAGAATAAAAACATTGGACTCAAAGCGCATTTGCACATTGTACATAAATTGGACATGATGTTGATATGTACACAGTACATGTTATGATCCCAGCTGATGTTATTGCTTGCACAAGCCAGATCCAGGAACTTGGCTTGATAGATCACAATTTGATTTTTGCTGGTCTTAACAAAGTGCTCTGTCCACAAAACACCGGCACACAATGCTGCAGATTTTCCTTCAACAATAAAACAAAAGCTTACTAATGAAAGTGATAAAGACAAAATTGAATTGACCAAACCATCCACTTATAACAAAAAAGATCAAAGATTTTGAACACACAGTTAAAGCATTGTGACCAATCCCAAAATAGTCAAAGATTGAAAAGAAGCAAAACAGCTTTTGTGTTGGTACTCAGCATGCACCACTGGTACAGAACCCAAAACGCCATCAACCAACACTCACACCAGAGTCCCTGCATTTCCTGGCGTCGTCTTGCAGAGGTTGCAACGAGGTTAGCCACTTGACCTTATAGCATATGAGTTCCCTGATTGGGACTGTTAACTTGGTGCAATCAGGGAGCCCTGGCTGACAGATATAAACAGGCATGTCAGAGGTTCTGGTCACTCTGAGAGCTGTCTCTGAGGGAACTGGATCAATGTCAAAGACTCTCCCTGTGTCAATAAAGGGTGACGAGGTGACAGGATATGGCCTCTGTGGAGGTTTCTCGCATTACACACCGTCTTAGTCTGGGAATAACGTTAATTCTTCACTCCATACTCAGCCGATTGGAGAGTTTAGCGACGAGGAAACATAAAGATCACCTCCAGTGCATTAATATCTTGCTTTATTTTCTGTGTTTCAAGATGGCACTGGACTGTGGTGACACTAAACAAGTCTTTTCACTGTATATGTTTGCAAGTGACAATAAATAAATCTAATCTAACCTAACCTAATCTTTCCTTCTCAGGAACAGTAGTCTATACAACTATTCGATTCCAAAGCCCCTACAGGACTATCCTATTCAAAGCAAAAAACTGAAACTCAAAATTATTTAACTAAGCAATTGGTCTTTCTCATAAACTTTTCCAAAAATAATTTCCAAAAGTCTAGAACAGAGCCTGGGAGGGGGGGGGGGGGGAGGGGTGCTGGGCACTGTTCTTCTTGCCAAAGGAAGGGTATGCTTGCAATGTAGAGTGCAAAGGTTCTTCAGAGATTGAGGAGACTGTGTCTGTATTCTCTAGAATTTAGAAGAATGAGAGATGATCTCATGGATAGATACAATATTCTGACTGGGCTCCACAGGGTGGATGCAGGAATGATCCTTTCCAGTTGGAACAAGGGGATGTAATTTCAGGATAATGGGTAGGCCATTTAGGACTGAGATGAGGCGGAATGGTTTGGTATATCTGTGCAATTTTCTGTCATTGAGTATGAGAGAGACAGATTGATAGATTTCTAGACATTGACAATAGCAAAGGATGTGGGGATAATGAGGGAAAATTACAGTACAGATCAGCAATCACCTGGTTGAGTACTGGAGCTGACTCAAAGGATGAATGGCTAACTCATGCCCCTACAATATTTTCTATGTTCCTACTTGGGTTCTTCTGATTTTTGATCAAGCTGGGATAGCATCCTTCTCTGCCTGTGCCCAGATATTCAATAGTGTCACTCTATGTATGTGTTAAAGACTTACAGCTCCACAAGAGATATGACATGCATTTATCCACACTCATTCATTGTCATAGAGTCATAGAGCTCAGAAATAGGCCTACGGGCCAAACATGTCCATGCCGAATGTCACTGCCAAACCATCCTTGCAGGTCAAATTATGTAAATTAGTTACAGTTGTTCCAAACTTCCACTCCTATGTCTCATGGTCTTATAGGAAACAAGGGCTACAGGGAGAGTGCAGGGAAGTGGAGTTGAAATGCCCATCAGCCATGATTTAAATGGCGGAGTGGTCTTGATGAGCCGAATGGCCTTACTTCCACTCCTATGTCTTAAATGCAGGTCGAGGATTACATGCAGGCTTTCAAATCTTCAACATTCACAGGGTCAATGGCAATCTCCAGGAAGACCACAGGTCGAAAAGTAGATGCAAATTAGAAGACAATTCAAATTTGAACTTGAGATAATGGGAACTGCAGATGCTGGAGAATCCAAGATAATAAAATGTGAGGCTGGATGAACACAGCAGGCCCAGCAGCATCTCAGGAGCACAAAAGCTGACGTTTCGGGCCTAGACCCTTCATCAGAGAGGGGGATGGGGGGAGGGATCTGGAATAAATAGGGAGAGAGGGGGAGGCGGACCGAAGATGGAGAGAAAAGAAGATAGGTGGAGAGGAGAGTATAGGTGGGGAGGTAGGGAGGGGATAGGTCAGTCCAGGGAAGACGGACAGGTCAAGGAGGTGGGATGAGGTTAGTAGGTAGGAGATGGAGGTGCGGCTTGGGGTGGGAGGAAGGGATGGGTGAGAGGAAGAACAGATTAGGGAGGCAGAGACAGGTTGGACTGGTTTTGGGATGCAGTGGGTAGAGGGGAAGAGCTGGGCTGGTTGTGTGGTGCAGTGGGGGGAGGGGACGAACTGGGCTGGTTTTGGGATGCGATGGGGGAAGGGGAGATTTTGAAGCTGGTGAAGTCCACATTGATACCATTGGGCTGCAGGGTTTCCAAGCGGAATATGAGTTGCTGTTCCTGCAACCTTCGGGTGGCATCATTGTGGCACTGCAGGAGGCCCACGATGGACACGTCTGCTTTCCGGAGAGACCACTCTCTCCGTGACTCCCTTGTTCGCTCCACACTGCCCTCCAACCCCACCACACCCGGCACCTTCCCCTGCAACCGCAACTTTCCTAACACTTTCCAACCCAACCTTAAATTCACATGGACCATCTATTATACCTCTCCTTCCTTCCTGGACCTCTCTGTCTCCATCTCTGGTAACCACCTTGAAACTGATATCTATTTCAAGCCCACCGACTCCCACAGCTACCTAGACTGTACCTCCTCCCACTCACCTTCCTTAAAGAGTGCGATCCCCTATTCCCAATTCCTCCACCTCTACTTCCAAAGAGAGGCATTCCACTCCCGGACATCCCAGGTGTCCTCATTTTTCAAGGACTGCAATCCCCCCCCACCGCAGTGGTTGAAAATGCCCTCGACCACATCTTTCGCGTTTACCACACCTCAGCCCTCACACCTCCTCCCTGCAATAACAACAAAGACAGAATTCCCCTTGTCCTCACAAAGGTAAACATTGGCCTCTCTTCCTTGAAAGGACCAGTTTAGTAACTGGGAATGAGGAAATAGCCGAGACATTAAACAGTTATTTCGTGTCGGTCTTCACAGTGGAAGACACAAATAACATGCCGAAAACTGATGGAGGACCTAGAAACTATGACTGTATCGGTGCCGCCTCTTGCTCCCCAGAGGAACTCGAACAGTTCATCCACTTCACCAACACCTTCCACCGCAACCTTCAGTTCACCTGGGCCATCTCCAGCACGTCCCTCACCTTCCTGGACCTCTCAGTCTCCATCTCAGGCAACCAGCTTGTAACTGATGTCCATTTCAAGCCCACCAACTCCCACAGCTACCTAGAATACACCTCCTCCCACCCACCCTCCTGCGAAAATTCCATCCCCTATTCCCAATTCCTCCGCCTCCGCCGCATCTGCTCCCACGATGAGGCATTCCACTCCCGTACATCCCAGGTGTCCAAGTTCTTCAAGGACCGCAACTTTCCCCCCACAGTGGTCGAGAACGCTCTTGACCACATCTCCCGCATTTCCCGCAACACATCCCTGGCTCCCCGCCCCCGCCACAACCGCCCAAAGAGGATCCCCCTCGTTCTCACATGCCACCCCACCAACCTCCGGATACAACGCATCATCCTCCGACACTTCTGCCATCTACAATCCGACCCCACCACCCAACACATTTTTCCATCCCCACCCTTGTCTGCTTTCTGGAGAGACCACTCTCTCCATGACTCCCTTGTTCGCTCCACACTGCCCTCCAACCCCACCAACACCCAGCACCTTTCCCTGCAACCACAGGAAATGCTACACTTGCCCTCACACCTCCTCCCTCACCCATATCCCAGGCCCCAAGATGACTTTCCACGTTAAGCAGAGGTTCACCTGCACATCTGCCAATGTGGTATACTGCATCCACTGTACCCGGTGTGGCTTCCTCTACATTGGGGAAACCAAGCGGAGGCTTGGGGACCGCTTTGCAGAACACCTCCGCTCGGTTCGCAATAAACAACTGCACCTTCCAGTCGCAAACCCTTTCCACTCCCCCTCCCATTCTTTAGATGACATGTCCATCATGGGCCTCCTGCAGTGCCACAATGATGCCACCCGAAGGTTGCAGGAACAGCAACTCATATTCCGCCTGGGAACCCTGCAGCCCAATGGTATCAATGTGGACTTCACCAGCTTCAAAATCTCCCCTTCCCCCACCGCATCCCAAAACCAGCCCAGCTCGTCCCCTCCCCCCACTGCACCACACAACCAGCCCAGCTCTTCCCCGCCACCCACTGCATCCCAAAACCAGTCCAACCTGTCTCTGCCTCCCTAACCTGTTCTTCCTCTCACCCATCCTTTCCTCCCACCCCTACCTACTAACCTCATCCCACCTCCTTGACCTGTCCGTCTTCCCTGGACTGACCTATCCCCTCACTACCTCCCCACCTATACTCTCCTCTCCACCTATCTTCTTTACTCTCCATCTTCGGTCCGCCTCCCCCTCTCTCCCTATTTATTTCAGAACCCTCACCCCATCCCCCTTTTTCTGATGAAGGGTCTAGGCCCGAAACGTCAGCTTTTGTGCTCCTGAGGCGCTGCTGGGCCTGCTGTGTTCATCCAGCCTCACGTTTCATTATCTCAAATTTGAACTGATGAGCTGGACAAATACAGCAGGCTAAGAGGAGCAGGAAAGCTTTTCTGAAGAAGGATCCTGACCTGAAACGTCAGCCTTCCTGCTCCTCCGATGCTGGCTGGCCTGCTGTGTTCATTCAGCTCCACACTATTATCTCTCACTGCAGCACCGGCAGTTCCTACTACATCAAATTTGAACTTGTTCCCTCATATTAATATTTAGTTGCATTGAGTTGTGTGGGAAATGAAGGGGAAATAGCATCTGATAGAAGCCTGGTGTGAAGCATTTTTAATAATTTTGTGAAGAACTTTCACACTTTAGAAACAATAAGCCATTCATAACATTTATAAATCAGTTGTCATTCTCCATTGGTTTATATGTGATTAAAAAAAACAAAGTTTGATTTTTGAGATTTTCTACCTCTGATTGAGCAGGGTTGGTATATTAAAATTTCCACAGGTCTGCACTGTTCACTACAGGGTCTCCTTACCGCTGGAATTTCCTCGTGTCACCGCCCCCTGCAGTCTGGAGGAGTCCAGTGTATGGGAGGGTGAGTTTATCACCGCCCCCTGCAGTCTGGAGGAGTTCAGTGTTTAGAGGGAAGGTTTATCACCGCCCCCTGCTGTCTGGAGGAGCTTAGTGCCAGGGAGATGGGGGATAATCACCGCCCCCTGCTGCCCGGAGGAGCTCAGTGCCAGGGAGATGGGGGATAATCACCGCCCCCTGCTGCCCGGAGGAGCTCAGTGCCAGGGAGATGGGGGATAATCACCGCCCCCTGCTGCCCGGAGGAGCTCAGTGCCAGGGAGATGGGGGATAATCACCGCCCCCTGCTGCCCGGAGGAGCTCAGTGCCAGGGAGGTGGGGATAATCACCGCCCCCTGCTGCCCGGACGACCGGGCTGGCGCCAGGCGGCGGTGGTGAAAGACGGCGGCGAGTGAGGTCGCTGCTTTGCGGAAGATGTTGTCGGAGGATCGGCAGCAGGTAGGGACCTGGGCCACCTCCCCCCGGGGGGGAGAGAGAAGGGAGGGGGTAGGGAAGTGGGAGGAGTGAGGGGGCAAGAAAAATCGAAGGATGGAGGAGGTGAATGGGGTAGGTCCTTTCGCCTTTATTACAGTGTTTTCCTACAGATGTAAGGGAGAGGAAAAAGGGACTTTAGCCTATTGCAATACCTAACTCTTCCAATCCAGTTCTCTAGCAATGGCCCATAGCATTGTAAGTCTTGGTGTCACAAGTACACATCTAGATACTTCAATTTTATGAGAGTCCCCGTCTCTACCACTTTTATGGGCAGAGTACCAGGTTCCCAACACCTTCTGGTTGAAAAAGTTTATTTTTACTTCACGTCTCGTCTAAACCTCCTGCCCCTCATTTTAAAGCTGTGCCCCCCAGTCATTAGTCCCTCTATCAATGGGAAAACTTCCTTCCTTCCTGCCTATCCTGTCTGTGCTTCTCATAGTTTTATTCATCTCATTCATGTCCCCTCGGTCTCCTGTGCTCTAAGGAGAACAATTCCACTTTGTCCTAAGGCACTGGCCCTAGCCCCCCACCTCTTCCTCCGTTACATCTATGTATCGGCACCATCTCGTGCTCCCATCAGGAACTCAAACAGTTCATCAACTTTCCTAACACTTTCCAACCCAACCTTAAATTCACATGGACCATCTATTATACCTCTCCCTCCTTCCTGGACCTCTCTGTCTCCATCTCTGGTAACCACCTAGAAACTGATATCTATTTCAAGCCCACCGACTCCCACAGCTACCTAGACTGTACCTCCTCCCACCCACCTTCCTTAAAGAGTGCGATCCCCTATTCCCAATTCCTCCACCTCTACTTCCAAAAAGAGGCATCCCACTCCCGGACATCCCAGGTGTCCTCATTTTTCAAGGACTGCAATTCCCCCCACCCCCCCCACTGCCGTGTTGAAAATGCCCTCGACCACATCTTTCGCGTTTACCACACCTCAGCCCTCACACCTCCTCCCTGCAATAACAACAAAGACAGAATTCCCCTTGTCCTCACAAAGGTAAACATTGGCCTTCTCTTCCTTGAAAGGACCAGTTTAGTAGCTGGGAATGAGGAAATAGCCAAGACATTAAACAGTTATTTCGTGTCGGTCTTCACAGTGGAAGACACAAATAACATGCTGAAAACTAATGGCAAGAAGGTGAGAGCAGGTGAGGACCTAGAAACTATCATTATCACTAAGGAGGCAGTGCTGGGCAAGCTAATGGGGCTAAAGGTAGACAAGCCTCCTGGCCCTGATGAAATGCATCCCAAGATACTAAAAGAGGTGATGGGGGAAATAACACATGCACTAGTAATATTTACCAAAATTCACTGGACTCTGGGGTGGTTCCTGCAGATTGGAAAACAGCCAATGTGATGCCACTGTTTAAAAAAGGAAGGACAAAAAGCTGGTAACCCCAGTTAGCTTAACTTCAGTCGTGCGGGGGAAATGCTTGAGTCTATCATTAAGGAAGAAATAGCAAGACATCTGGATATAAATTGTCCAATTGGGAACGTCCAACATGGGTTCATGAAGGGTAGGTCGTGTTTAACTAATTTGGTGGAATTCTTTGAGGACAAAATCCAGGATCATTTCATGCAGGTAGATCAAACCATACTTTTGGCAGCGGAGCTGAGTGGCAGCAGTCGAATTGCGCTCTGGGAAGGTGAGTGAACTGATATATTTGGGCAGTTTTGTGTTGAGAAGGTAAGGATTTTTTTAATCATGTGCTGGTAAGTAGAGTGGTTGGTAATAGATTTTTCATTTCATTTACCTATTATTTGATATTATAGTCGGACTAAGTTAAGCTTAAGAGTAAAAATAGCAGGAGATCCCAGACCTGTGTTATGCTCCTCTTGCTCAATGTGGGAGCTCAGGCTGATGTCCCTGACTCCTACACGTGCAGAAAGTGTGTCCAGCTGCAGCTCTTGTTAGACCGCATGACGGCTCTGGAGCTGCGGATGGACTCACTTCGGAGCATCCGCAATGCTGAGGAAGCCGTGGACAGCACTTTTAGCAAATTGGTCACAGCACAGATTAGGATTGCTGAGAGAGAAAGGGAATGGGTGACCAAAAGGCAGAGAAAGAGCAGGAAGGCAGTGCAGGGTTCCCCTGCAGTCATCTCCCTCCAAAACAGGTATACTGTTGGGGGTGATAGCTTACTGGGGGAAGGCAGCAGTAGCCAGGTTCATGGCACCACGGCTGACTTTGCTGTACAGAAGAGCAGGAAAAAAAGTGGAAGGGATTATAGTCATAGGGGATTCAATTGTAAGGGGAGTAGATAGGCAGTTCCGTGGTTGAAAACAAGACTATCAAATGCAGGTTGCCTCCCGGGTGTATTGGCCAGGGATGTCTCAGATCGACTACAGAACATTCTGAAGGGGGAGGGCAAACAGCCAGTTGTAGTGCTGCATATAGGCACCAGTGATATAGGAAATAAACGGGATAAAGTCCTACAAGCAGAATTTGGGGAGTTAGGAACCAAATTAAAAAGTAGGACCTCAGGTAATAATCTCAGGATCCCTACCAGTGCCACGTACTAGTCAAAGTAGAAATGAAAGAATAGCCAGGATAAATGAGTGGCTTGAGAGATGGTGCAGGAGGGAGGGGTTCAGATTTTTGGGACCTTGGGACCGGTTCTCGGGGGAGGTGGGACTATTACAAATTGGACGGTCTACACCTGGGCCGGACTGGAACCAATGTCCTTGGGGCTGCATTTGCTAACGCTGCTGGGGAGGGTTTAAACTAATGTGGCAGGGGGATGGGAACCAAATAAGGAGGTTAGTGGACAGTAAGGAGGTAGTAACTAAAACCTGTGAGGAACTAGATAATGACATCAGTGTGACTAAGGGAAAGAGTAGGCAGAGAGCAGATGATGAATACAAACGGACAGGTGGTTGAAGGGGAATTTGATTTAATGTGAGAAGTGTAGTAGGTAAGACAAATGAATTTAGGGCTTGGATTAGTACCTGAATATGATGTTGCTATTACTGAGACTTGGTTGAGGGAAGGGCAATTTTGGCAACTAAATATCCAAGGTTATAGATACTTTAGGTGGGATAGAGAAGGAGGTAAAAGGGGTGGAGGAGTTGCATTACTGGTCAAAGGGGATATCACAGCTGTGCTGAAGGAGGGCACTATGGAGGACTTGAGCAGTGAGGCAATATGGGCAGAGCTCAGAAATAGGAATGGTGTGGTAACAATGTTGGGGCTGCACTACAGGCCTCCCAAACGTGAGCATGAAATAGAGATACAAATTTGTAGACAAATTATGGAAAGATGTAGGAGCAACAGGGTGGTGGTGATGGGAGGTTTTAACTTTTCCAACATTGACTGGGATTCACTTAGTGTTAGGGGTTTAGATGGAGCAGAATTTGTAAGGAGCATCCAGGAGGGTTTTATGGAGCAGTTTGTATGTAGTCCAACTCGGGATGGGGCCATACTGGACGTGGTATTGGGGAATGAGCCTGGCTAGGTGGTTGATATTACAGTAGGGGACTACTATGGGAATAGTGATAACAATTCCACAAGTTTTACAGTACTCAAGGACAAAGATGAGAATGGCCCTAAAGGAAGAGTGCTAAATTGGGGAAGGCCAATGATAGCAAGATTCAACACAAGCGGGGAAATGTGGATTAGGAGCAGCTGTTTGAGGGTAAATCCACATTTGATATGTGGGAGCCTTTTAAAGAGAGGTTGATTAGAGTGCAGGACAGACATGTCGGTACGAAAATGAGGGATAGAAATGGCAAGATTAGGGAACCGTGGATGACAGTGAAATTGTGCGACTAGCAAAGAGCTAAAAGAAGCATATGTAAGGTCCAGGCGACTGAAAACAGATTAAGCTTTGGAAGGATATCGGGAATGTAGGACCAATCTGAAACGAGAAATTAAGAGGGCTAAAAGGGGTCAGAAATATCTTTAGCAAACAGGGTTAAGGAAAACCCCAAACCCTTTTATTCGTACATAAGGAGCAAAAGGGTAACTAGAGAAAGGGTTGGCCCACTTAAGGAAAAGGGGGGGAAGTTATGTGAGGAGTCCGAAAATGAGTGAGATTCTTAGTGAGTAATTTGCGTCAATACTCACTGAGGAGAGGGACATGACGGATGTTGAGGTTAGGGCTGGATGTTTGATTACTCTAGGTCAAGTCGACATAAGGAGGGAGGAAGTGTTGGGTCTCCTCAAAGGCATTAGGGTGGATAAATCCACAGATCCAGATAGGATCTATCACAGGTTATTGAGGGAAGCGAGAGAGGAAATAGCTGGGGCCTTAACAGAGATCTTTGCAGCATCCTTGAGCACGGGTGAGGTCCTGGAGGACTGCAGAATTGCTAAGATTGTTCCTGTGTTTAAGAAGGGTATCAAGGATAATCCAGGTAATTATAGACTGGTGAGCCTGACCCCAGTGGTGGGGAAGCTGCTGGATAAGATACTGAGGGATAGGATCTATTCCCATTTGGGAGAAAATGGGCTTATTAGCAATAGGCAGCATGGTTTTGGGCAGGGAAGGTCACGTCTTACCAACTTGATAGAATTCTTTGTGGAAGTGACAGAGTTGTTAGATGAGGGAAGGGCTGTAAATGTCATATACATGGACTTCAGTAAAGCATTTTATAAGGATCCCCATGGTAGGCTGATGGAGAAAATGAAGTTGCATGGGGTCCAGGGTGTACTAGCTAGATGCATAGAGAACTGGCTAGGCAACAGGAGACAGAGAGTTGTAGTAGAAGGGGGTTTCTCAAAATGGAGAACTGTGACCAGTGGTGTTCCACAGGGATCCGTGTTGGGACCACTGTTGTTTGTGATATATGTAAATGATTTGGAGGAAGGCATAGGTGGTCTGATCAGCAAGTTTGCAGGTGACACTGAGATTGGTGGAGTCGCAGATAGTGAAGGGGACTGTTGGAGAATGCAGCAGGATATAGATAGATTGGAGAGTTGGGTGGAAAAATGACAGATGGAGTTCAATCTAGGCAAATGTGAGGTGATGCATTTTGGAAGGTCCAATTCAAGAGCGAACTATATGGTAAATGGAAAGGCCCTGGGGAAAGCTGATGCACAGTGAGATCTGGATGTTCAGGTCCATTGTACCCTGATGGTGGCAATGCAGGTCAGTAGAGTGGTCAAGAAGACATATGGCATGCTTTCATTCATTGGACACGTATTGAGTACAAGAGTTGGCAGGTTCATGTTACAGTTGTATAGGACTTTGGTTTGACCACATTTGGAATACTGCGTTCACTTCTAGTTGCCACATTACCAGAAGGATGTGGATGCTTTGCAGAGGGTGCAGAGGAGGTTCACCAGGATGTTGTCAAGTATAGAGGGCACTAGCTATGAAGAGAAGTTGAGTAGATTAGGATTGTTTACATTAGAAAGATGAAGCTTGAGGGGGGACCTGATTGAGGTCTACAAAATCATGAGAGTTGTAGACAGGGTGGATAGCAAGAAACTTTTTCCCCAGAGTAGGGGACTCAGTTACTAGGGGGGTCAGGATTTCAAGGTGAGAGGGGAAAAGTTTAAGGGAGATATACGTGGAAAGTTCTTTACGTAGAGGGTGGTGGGTGCCTGGAACATGTTGTCAGCGGAGGTGGTAGAGGCGGGCGTGATAGTGTTATTTAAGATGCATCTAGACAGATGCATGAATGGGCGGGGATCAGAGGGATACAGATCCTTGGAAAATAGGTGACAGATTTAAATAGAGGATCTGGATTGGTGCAGGCTTGGAGGGCCGAAGGGCCTGCTCCTGTGCTGTAATTTTCTTTGTTCTTTATTACTTGCACGGTGGACAATGGGGAACCTGTGGATGTGGTGTATCTGGATTTCCAAAAGGCATTTGATAAGGATCCACACCGCAGACTGCTACATAAAGTTGCACGGTATTACAGGTAATGTATCGGCATGGACAGAGGATTGGTTGACCAATAGAAAGCCAAGAGTGGGGGTAAATGGGTGTTTTTCTGGTTGGCGGTCAGTGGCTAGTGGTGTGCCTCAGGGATCGGTATTGGGACCGCAATTGTCTACAATTTACAAAGATGATTTGGAGTTGGAGACTAAGTGTGGTGTGTCCCAATTTGCAGATAACACTAAGGTGAGTGGTAGAACAAAGTGTACAGAAGACACTGAAAGTCTGCAGAGGGATATAGATAGTGTAAGTGAGTGGGCAAAGGTCTGGAGATGGGGTACAATGTTGATAAGTGTGAGGTCATCCATTTTGTTGGGAATAACAGCAAAATGGACTATGTTTTAAATGGTAGGACGAGGGGACATAGCCTCAAAATAAAGGGAAGCAGATGTAGGAACGAGGTCAGGAGGAACTTCTTCACCCAAAGGGTTGTGAATCTGTGGAATTCCCGGCTCAGTGAAGCGATTGAAGGTCCACACTGAATGTGTTTAAGGCAAGGCTAGATAAATTTTTGAACAGTAAAGGAATTAAGGGTTGTGTTGAGTGGATGGGTGAGTGGATCTGAGTCTTATAAAGATCAGCCATGATCTTAGTAAATGGTGGGGCAGTCTCGAGGGGCCAGATGGCCTACTTCTGCTCCTAGTTCTTATGTATCACCCCATTAACGTCCAGATCCAAGGCATCATTCTCCGCCACTTCCGCCACCTGCAATCTGACCCCATTACCAAAGATGTATTTCACATCCCATCCTTCTCTGCCTTGCGGAGGGACCACTCTGTCCGTGACTCCCTTGTGCGCTTCACACTCCTCACGAGCCCCACCACCCCTGACACCGTTCCCTGCAACCGCAGGAGGTGCTACACCTCCCCCCAACCCCAACCCCAACCCCAACCCCAACCTCTATCCCAGGCTCCCAAAAAACCTTCCACATTAAACAGATGTTCACCTGCACATCGGCTAATGTGGTCTATTGTATTGGCTGTTCCCGATGTGGCCTCCTCTACATCGGAGACACCAAGCGGAGGATCGGAGACCGCTTTGTGGAGCACCTATGCTCGGTTTGGAACAAATGACAACACCTCCCAGTTGCGAACCACTTCAGCTCCCCCCTCCCACTCCCTGGACGACATTTCCATCGTGGGCCACATTCAGTGTCACAACGACGCCTCCCGGAAACTGGAGGAACAGCACCTCATATTCCACTTTGGAACCCTACACCCCAATAGTCTCAATGTGGACTTTATCAATTTCAAAATCTACCCCCCCCCAGCCTCCTTGACCTGTCTGACTTCTCTCCCATCTACCCGCCCCTCGCTCCTCACTGACCAACTCCCACTTCCTATCTACATTCACCTACTAGCTTCACCCTGCCTCCTTACCTCCCACCTTATTGCTCCTCCCACCTCACTGAACAACCCCCACTATCTACCTATTCTCACCTTTACTAGCTTCATTCCCACCCTCTTGACCTGTCCATATTCTGACCCACCTATCTGTTCCACTATCCACCTTCTATCACTGTCCCCTCCTCTCTATTTATTTCTGAGCCCCCTTCCCCTACCCCATTTCTGAAAAAGGGTCCTGACCCAAAACATCAGCTTTCCTGCTCCTCGGATGCTGCTTGGCCTGCTGTGTTCATCCAGCTCCACTCCTTGTTATCTCAGACTCCAGCATCGTCAGTTCCTGCTATCTCCAGTCTGTCCTATTTCTCTTCATAACTGTAACTCTCCAGCCACCCTGCTGGTAAAAACAGGAGAAAAAAACCATGGATGCTGGAAATCAGAAATAAAAACAGAAATTGCTGGAAAAGCTCAGGTCTGGTAGCATTGGTCAAGTGAAATCAGAGTTAATGTCTCTGGTTGAATGACCCTTTAGAATAGTTCTGAGGACTCGACCCGAGCTATAAATCCACTCAAGAACCTTAAAGGAACTGATGACATTTCCCGCAACACATCCCTCACACCCCGCCCCCGCCACAACCGTCCAAAGAGGATCCCCCTCGTTCTCACATGCCACCCCACCAACCTCTGGATACAACGCATCATCCTCCGACACTTCCGCCATCTACAATCCGACCCCACCACCCAAGACATTTTTCCATCCCCACCCTTGTCTGCTTTCCGGAGAGACCACTCTCTCCGTGACTCCCTTGTTCGCTCCACACTGCCCTCAAACCCCACCACACCCGGCACCTTCCCCTGCAACCGCAGGAAATGCTACACTTGCCCCCACACCTCCTCCCTCACCCCTATCCTAGGCTCCAAGATGACTTTCCACATTAAGCAGAGGTTCACCTGCACATCTGCCAATGTGGTATACTGCATCCACTGTACCCGGTGTGGCTTCCTCTACATTGGGGAAACCAAGCGGAGGCTTGGGAACCGCTTTGCAGAACACCTCCGCTCAGTTCGCAACAAACAACTGCACCTCCCAGTCGCAAACCATTTCCACTCCCCCTCGCATTCTTTAGATGACATGTCCATCATGGGCCTCCTGCAGTGCCACAATGATGCCACCCGTAGGTTGCAGGAACAGCAACTCACATTCCGCCTGGGAACCCTGCAGCCTAATGGTATCAATGTGGACTTCACCAGTTTCAAAATCTCCCCTTCCCCAACTGCCTCCCTAAACCAGCCCAGTTCGTCCCCTCCCCCCACTGCACCACACAACCAGCCCAGCTCTTCCCCTCCACCCACTGCATCCCAAAACCAGTCCAACCTGCCTCTGCCTCCCTAACCCGTTCTTCCTCTCACCCATCCCTTCCTCCCACCCCAAGCCGCACCCCCATCTACCTACTAACCTCATCCCACCTCCTTGACCTGTCCGTCTTCCCTGGACTGACCTATCCCCTCCCTACCTCCCCACCTATACTCTCTCCACCTATCTTCTTTTCTCTCCATCTTCAGTCCGCCTCCCCCTCTCTCCCTATTTATTCCAGAACCCTCACCCCATCCCCCTCTCTGATGAAGGGTCTAGGCCCGAAACGTCAGCTTTTGTGCTCCTGAGATGCTGCTGGGCCTGCTGTGTTCATCCAGCCTCACATTTTATTATCTTATGATGGCATTGTTGTTAGGTTTGCAGATGGTGCAAAGATACCCAGCCAAGGAAGGATGGGTAGTGTTGAGGATGTAGGAAGGTTGCTGAAGGACTTGGATGGACTAGGAGAGAGGGAAAAGAAGGGACAAGTGGAATACAGTGTGGGAAAGTGTGAGATTATGCGCTCTGGTCAGAAAAATAGAGTCTAAATGGGGAAAGGCTTTGGAAATCTGAAGTATAAAGGGACTTGGGGATCCTAGTTCAGGATTCTCTTAAGGGCAACATGCAGGTTCAGTTGGTAGCTCGGAAGGTAAATGTTAGTATTCATTTCAAAAGTGCTAGAATACAAGAGCAAGGTGTACTGCTGAGGCTGTATCAGGCTCTGGCCAAACTGTATTTGGAATATTCTGAGCAGTTTTGGGACCCCGTATCTAAGGAATGATGTGCTAGCCTTGGAGGGGTTCCAGAGGAGGTTTACAAGAATGACCCCAGGGATGAAGGGCTTGTCATGTGAGGAGCAGTTGAGGACTCTGAGTCTGAATGAGATAGAGTTAGGAGGGAGAGGATGGGATCTAATTGAAATGTTCAGAATCCTGAGAGGCCTGGGTAGCGTGGATGTGGAGATGATGTTTCCATTAATAGGAGAGACTGGGACCCAGGGGCACAGCCTCCAAGTGAAGGGACGGCCGTTTAGAGCTGAGATGAGGAGGAATTTCTTCGGTCGGAGGGTGGTGACTTTGTGGAACTCATTACTGCAGAGGGCTGTGGAGGTGAAGTCATTGCGTGTATTTAAGGGGAACTCATTACTGCAGAGGGCTGTGGAGGTGAAGTCATTGCGTGTATTTAAGGTCGAGATAGACAGGTTATAGATTTGTAAGGGGATCAAGGGGAGAACGAAGGAGAATAAGGCAGAGAAACCTATCAGCTATGACAAAATGGCAGAGCAGATTTGATGGGCTGAATGGCTTATTTTTGCTCCTGAAGCTTATGGTTTTACGGTCTAAGTGTATCACCTCTTAAATATGAAGACTGAATTCCAATTGCCACTGATTCAGCACATTGACTGACCTGTCTATGCCCTTCTGTAATGTAAGGCTATCCTCTGCCCTATTTACCACTCCATGTAGTTTTGTACTATCCTCAAAGCCTCCTACGTTCAGTTTTAAATTGTTTATATAAACCTCAACAGCAAGGACCCCAGTGCTGATCCTAGTGGAACCCGCTGGACACAGGCTTCCAGTCACAAAAACAACCCTCGACCATCACCCTCTACGACCTGCCATTTCAAACAGTTCAGGGCCTGGTTAACCAACTTTCCTTCGATCCCATGGGCTTTCCCTTTGCCATCAGTGCACCAGGTGGGGCCTTATCAAAAACCTTGCTGAAGTCTAAACAGATAACATTGAAAGCATTGCCCTTATTGAGAATTAAAAATCGTCAGCTGTACACATTTAATGGTGACTTTGGCCCTCATAACTAATTTAATCATATGTACCTCCTTGGTCAAATTCCACTGTACTTTCTTAGCACTCCCTCAATGACAGACGTACGTCAATACAAGAGTAACTTATCCTAGTTTATCCATATTTTCTGGAGCCAAATCTTTTCCATCAGAGAAACTGCGGTCCCTACTACTACTAGCAATGTCAAGCAATTGGATGCATAGCTCATATTCCACTCTCATGCTGACCTCACTGAAACTTGAATACTGCTTAAAAAAAACTCAGTATGTCTGGCACCATCTGTGGAGAGAAAAAAGGTTAATGTTTCTGGTCTGATATGACTCAATGGTCCAATATGTAGGAGGAGGGATGTGTGGGTGGGGAAGGAGAGAAAGGTTGAGTGAGTGGCACTGTGTGGGGAGGGAAGTGCTGGAGGTGGTAGGGAGTGGGGGAAGGATTGAGGGTGTTGGGCCATCTTAGGATGGAGGGAGGGAACTGCTGAGAGAATGAAGGTGGTTGGGGAAAGGGTTGAATGAGTGGGACTTGTTGGGGAATGAGGGAAAAGTGGAGTGATTGGGTAGGGAGGATAAATGGAATGAGTGAAGTGAATTAGGAGGGAGAAAGGGGTGAAGAGTAAAGGGTGAGTCAGGAGGAAGTGTAAGATTTATGAGAGTCTGGGGTGGTTGGTCAGGGAAATGTTTTGAACGAGTTGGAGCTACATGGGAGGGGAAGGAGGGCATGAGTGAGGAGAGGGGATTTTTGAAGAGGTTGTGCTAAATGATTGAATACATTGGAGAGAAATGGGTTGGCAAGAAATTTGTTTATGGTGGGGAGGGAGGAGCAGATTACACTGGGTTGTTGCAGGGCAATGTTTTCACCATGGAACATAGAGAGTTTAGGTGAAACATACAAGAGTGCGTTATATAATTTTAAAAATTACGAAGTACCTTAAAACACATTTTTATGTGTGTTCGGTGTAATAGGTAAGCTTTAATAATTACATACTGAATGTTTCTGTCTTGCTTTAGGAATGTTTGGTCTTGCTAATGTCTAGGTTCGCATTAATTTTTAAATGTAGCTTCTACCTATTTGTTCATTGAAAGGGTACATCATAGGCAAGACCAGTCTCTGTTGTCCTTGGAAAAGTTCTGGGGAGTGAAAATGGGGCCATATTAAAAAATAGTTTGTGAAACTCTTTTGTATTTCTTTGTTTCCCCTTGCCTGTACATAAGCCAACAAAACAAGCTGGTATTCCGTTGTTACTGTGGTTGGTGGCTATTGTGGCATCTGAGTTTCTGACTCTGAGATGTGAACTTAATAGCCTTGAGCTGGATCTTACTGAGAGTTGGAATCTGTAGCTTACTCCTGGTGCCAGGTGCTAGTAAGGACAGGAAATGGAGAACAGGACAGATCAATGTGTGGCTGAGGAGCGAGTGCAGGGAATAGGAATTGAGATTTTTGGATCATTGGGATCTCTTCTGGGACAGAACCCACCTGTACGAGAGGTAAGGGTTGCAGCTGAACTGGAGGGGGACCGATATCCTGGTAGGGAGATTCTCAGAAGCTACTCTGGAGGCTTTAGACTGGTCTGGCATGGAGTGGTGGCGCTGTGAAATGTAGTGAGGTGGGAGGGAAGATTGGGGCTGGTACAGAAGTTAGAGAGCCAGTTAAATAGACAAGGCATGGTACAGCACAGCAGAAAACAAGGGAAGACTGATGAATTAAAATGCATTTATTTTAAAGGAAGAGGCCTGACAGGTAAGGCAGATGAACTGAGGGCATGGAGGGAACGTGGTACTGAGGTACCAAAGTTATTATAGAGATGTGGCTGAGGGATGATCAGAACTGGCAACCTAGTGTTCTGGGGTGCAGACAGTATAGGAATGATTGAAAGGGAGGCAAGAGAGAAGAGGGAGTGATGCTTTTGATGAGGAACAACATCATGGGGGATATTCCAGGGGGATCGACCAGTGAACTGTGCTACAGCAACCCTGCAACAAACAGTGGGAAATTGAGGAGCAAAAATGTAGGGAGATCACAGATAACTGTAAGAATAATAGGGTTGTAATTGGAGGGCATTTTAACTTTTCAAACATTGACTGGGACAGCCATGGTGTTAAGGGCTTGTGTGTTCACGAAAACTTTCTTAATCAATATGTGGATGGCCCTACTAGAGAAGGGGCAAAACCCGACTTTCCCTTGGGAAATAAGGCGAAACAAATGATCGAGGGGTTCTGGGTGAGCTCTTTGGGATCAGTGAACATAATTATATTAGTTTTAAAATAGTTACGGAAAAGGATAGATCTGGTCCAGAAGTTAAAGTTCTAAATTGGGGTAATTTTGATAGCATTACACAAGAACTTTCAAAAGTTGATTGGGAGAGGCTGTTCACAGATGAAGGGAAGTTTAACAAGTGGGAGGCTTTCAGAAGTGAGTTATCAAGTTCAGGGGCAGTATGTTTCTGTTCACATGAAGGGCAAGGCTAGCAGGGGTAGGGAAGACCGGATGTCTAGCTCTGGTCAAGAAAAAGAAGACGCATATGTCAGTTATGGATTGCTGGGATCAAGTGAATCCCTTGAGGAGTAAAGGTGGTATAGATATACTCCTCAAGGGAAATCAGGAGGGCAAAAGGTACACATGAGATAGCTTTGGTAGATAAAATTAAGGAGAATCCAAAGAGATTCTTCAAATATATTAAGAGCAAAAGAGTAACTAGAAAGAGAATAGGGTCACTTAAAGATCAACAGACACGGGTGAGGTGCTGGAAGACTGGAGAGTGGCTAATGTTGTGCCATTATTTATGTAAGTCTAAGGATAAGCCGTGCAACTAGAGACCAGTGAGCCTGATGTCAGTGGTAGGTAAGTTGTTAGAGGGAATTCTGAGAGGTAAGATTTATGTGCATTTGGAAAGGCAAGCACTGATTAGGGATTGTCAGCATGGCTTTGTGTGTGGGAAATCAAGTCTCACAAATTTGAAGTTTTTGAGAAGATGACCAAGAAGATGGATGAAGACAGAGTGGTAGACATTGCCTACATGGACTTTAGTAAGGCATTCAACAAGTCTTTGCATGGTAGACTGGTTAGTAAGGTTGGTTGGATCACATGAGATCCAGGGAGACGTAGCCAATTTGATACAAAACTGGCTTGACGGTGGGAGACAGAGGGTGGTGGTAGAGGGTTGATGTTCAGACTGGAGCCTGTTACCAGCAGTGTGCCACAATGATTGGCACTGGGTCCACAGATTTTTGTCATTTATACCAACGACTTGGATAAAGAATATGGGAGGCATGGTTAGTAAATTTGCAGACAACACCAAAACTGGTGGTATAGTGAACAGTGAAGAAAGTTACCTAAGATTAAAATGAATCTTAATAATTGGGTCAATGGCCCAAGGAATGGCAGATGGGTTAATGGAGGTTATAGATTAGTATAGGTTAATGCAAAGTGTTGCGCTTTGAAAGTCAAACCAGGGCAGGACTTGTAGAGTTAATGGTAGGGCCCTGGGTAGTGTTGTTGAACAGGGAGACCTAGGGGCTCAGGTTCACAGTTCCTTGAAGATGGAGTCGCAGGTAGACTGGGGAAGGTGAAGAAGGGGTTTGGTACACTTGCCTCCGTTGGTCAGAACACAGTGTAGGAGTTGGGATGTCATGTTAGAGCTGTATAAGACATCGGTAAGTCCACGTTTGGACTACTGCATGCAACGCTGGTGACCCTGCCAAACGGAGAATGTTATTAAACTGGAAAGGGTGGATAAAAGATTTAAAAGAATGTTGCTGAGATGAGAGTTTGAGTTACAAGGACAGGCTGGATAGACTGGGACTTTTTGACCCCTGAAAGGTAGGAGACTGAGGAGTCAGTGGTTTATCAAATTATGAGGGGCTTAGATAAGGTGAATAGCCAAAGGCTTTTCCCCAGAATAGGGGAGTCCGAAACAAGAGGCCAGGGTTTAAGGTGGAACGGGAATGATTTAAAAGGGACCTGAGGGGCAACTTTTTCACACAGAGGTTGGTGCACTTATAGAGCGAGCGGCCAAAAGAAGTGGTGGAGGTGAGTACAGTTACAACATTTAAAAGGCATTTGGACTGGTAAGTGGAGAGGAAAGGTTTAGAGGGTTATGAGCCAAATGCAGGCAGATGGGACTCGTTCAGTTTTGGAAACCTGGTTGGTAAATGGTCCGTTTCCATGCTGTATGACTGTAAGACTCTATGACTGTATCTGGTGAGCCTCCCCTGCCAGTTCAAGAGCTCTCTTGCATTCTACATCTGTCTCTTTTTGCCGTTTCCAGGGCTGTGATCCAATCCTGCCATGTCACCTTATTGCCTTTGCTTAAAAGCTTGACCTTGATTTTATTGTTCCCTCGATCTCTTATGAATTTTTATCTGAATGGGTCACTTTCTAAGTTTGTGCAACACCCATGGTGACGAGAAAGGTTCTTTAAGACTGTAATCTGCAACTGGCTCCATTGGCAAAAGACAGTGCCGTTAGATTCTTAGTTGCGTGATGACCCAAGTCCAGAATCTCATTATTTCAGGACAGTCCATAATAATGTGGTCTTGTGGCAGTGATAGTTAGACTCCAGCTCAAAAACATCTGACCCAACATGATTTGAAAAACAGTTAGTTTAATCTCATACTGCTCACTTCCAACCAAGTGTGTAACTTTTGTTTGCAATTACACCAGTCTTCTTTGTATTTTTCAGTTACACATCATACTGACTCAATGTGTACATTATCTCAGTATAAAGTGCAACCTTTTAAAATGTTCAAACGTCCTCAGAACCAACTTTTAGGAGTTTGAAAATGTGACACAATTTCTCC
This sequence comes from Stegostoma tigrinum, assembly GCF_030684315.1. Lineage (NCBI taxonomy): Eukaryota > Metazoa > Chordata > Chondrichthyes > Orectolobiformes > Stegostomatidae > Stegostoma > Stegostoma tigrinum. The sequence goes on from NC_081379.1 coordinate 39,882,545, forward strand.
ACATAAATGTAAAACAATCTGACCCCATCTTGGCAGTTTTCTGTTATATATTTCAATTGCACGCTGCCATTATTGATTCATTTAATTTACGCCTTCCCATAATAGAGGCTGTACACCCTGTCAGTGACACCCAGCTTTACCCCAACGTCATTTCTCTTGAGCTGTTCTCTGTAAGAAAGTTAAGGCCACCATTAGATCAACCATGATCTTATAGACTAGTGCAGCAGGATTGAAGGGCTGAATGTATTTTGAATCAGCCTGTTCAGATATGATGCGAGATATTTCTGGCTTAGTTGGGACTCGAACCCAGACTCTCTGGTCCTAGCACAATGATGAGGAGCCCCCTTCCTATACTCGTATTCCTGTTTTAAAGAAATGTCAGGCTGGTCCAGGGGGAAGTTGTTTTCCTTTTGAAAGCCTTTTTCTCAGCAAAGAAATTCACCAAAAAATTTAACGTAATTTTCTAATTAGCGTGACATTACGACACACATTTAGAGCAGGTGGGACTTGAACCCAGGCCTCATGGTTCAGGGGAAGGGGCACTAACACCACAGCACAAGGAGGTCCCAGCAAAGCAATTGTTGATTCTGTGATAATGATAAGTAAGGCTGATGAGTACTGAAGGAGGCGCACTATGTGTTGTTGAATAAATGGAGGGTTTATTGAAGTTTGGATGGTCTCCATAGTATGCTTCAGGAAAGGGAACCATTAAGATGCTGATGTTCCATAATACATTCCAAACTAGGAAAGGGAATCAGAAGTGTAAAAAGCATTCTGGCAACATATTAATGATTTATTAATAACATTATTAAAACCTTGGCAGTGATTGAAAAGCAGCAGAAATGAGTGAGATTCAGTCTATTTGAAGTACCTCTGGTGCAATATGATTACTTTTATATTTAGTCTTCCTTACCATTAGGTAGTCATCAATGCTTGGCCAAGTGGGTACACTTGATCAACCATTCTCACTTTGGCAAGTGAACAAAGTGAAGAAAAGTGATTCAACAGCATTTGATCTTTTAAGTTTTAAAACTACACAATAGTTTCCACAAAATGTGCCAAAATATTTTGGAAACATCTTTCAAATGAAGGAATAACAAGGTTGTAATTCAGTTTCTTCTGTTACCTCAAAGGCACACATATAACAAAATGACTGTTGTTTTGACTTTATGGAACAGGGAATACTCCCCGTGTGTAATGAAGCTTAAAAATCTCAACTCCTGATGTTTTCAAACTGATGCTGTCCTGTCCCTGGATCTGACACTGCACCCACTGCTCTCACTGTAAAAGTTTATAGATGGAATTGGTAAGTTATATGCACAGTATTACTGTCAAGTTTTGTGCGTCCGACAAAGGAGATGGTTGAAGTGAATGGTTCCTATATATCTCGCGCATGCTCTCTCTCTTGCCCCCCCACCCTCTCTCTACCGCCCCCTCCCTCTTGCTGTCCACCTCACCCTCTCCCTGTCTCTCTCCCTCACGCATACAAATACTCTCTCTCTCTGATTTTTAAAAAAGGCATGTGATTAAAATAAGAAGAATGTAGAAAGATAATTTTGAAACTAAGTTACGAAAAGCAATTTGCAGCATTACTCAGGCAGCGGGATTGTAATTCCTGACTTGATGACTCCAGCTCCAGTCATCAGGTACTCAGGGCTCACACACAACACACAGTTATGCACGTCCACCTCACTCTCACCTTGTGGTTTCCCTCTCCATATGCCTGCAGTTATTTAGCTAAAAACACTCAAAATAACACCGTACAACACAATAATTCACATTCTTCCCTCATCCTTGCAGGGCCGTGGATGTACGCTACAGAAATAGCAGAGCAAACCAGTGACAGACAAGAATGCATGTCCCTCCCGCAACTGTCAGACTAGGAAGAGGGGGTGGGATGTTTATGTGGGGAGGGAGAGGGGTTGATGGGTGGGCAAGGTTTCAGAGGAATTCTGCTGCAAGGAACCCAAATGAGGACGTTGGCAGGACAGCGTACAGGAGAAAGCTGATGGGCATGTTTGCAGAGATGCTGGTGGAATTGGTTGGCCTGTGTTACAGATATCTTCTTTCTCTTGAGAAGCATGTAGAGGCCTGGGTTCCAGTTTGGTAGAAAGGATATGGAGCAGAGCTTGTCCCCTTCTCATGGCTTCTGTGTGTTCCTGGCATCCTGGAGGCCCAGAGACACAGCCAGAGCTGTCTCCATTTGTGTCACAGCCTTTGAATGAACAGAAAATCCACTCCACTGCTCTCCTGTGAGGGTGCAGCAACACACTCTTTCAAATCCAGGAACTCCCTGACTGAACCTCTGAAGATACTCCTTAGACTTTTCAGACAGCTTCCAATAGCTTGCAGTAGTCCTTTAAGTTCACTGTAGCTGCTAGTTGGGTGCCTAACTATAATACAAAAGGCCCAGACTTCACTCTTAAAAATTTGCAAGTGTTGTGGAAATTTATTGAATGGGCCTGTGTAATCCAAATCTGGAAAAATGCACCCAGGTAATTACGCACTAGGCTGTGCAACATCAGGATTTCAGCAAGTCAGTTGCATCTGACACTTGCATAGGATGTTCACCAGATCAGTGTCCTTGGGCGCAATTGCCTGTTGACAAAAGTTAATCCAATTTGGATAATGGGCGAATTGTCTAAATGCATGGCCATGCACAAGGAAATTGAAATGGGCTGCTAATTGGGGATATTGATGTTGCTGTGCAGTTTAGGACGCATGCTAGCTGATGACATCCTCAGTGTGCACAGGACGCACAACGGCATTTTGAGACCACAGATACTGCACAGCGTTCATGCTTTTCTTCTGTCACCATTAAAACCTTTTTCTTTGTGAGAAACCAAAGCTTTTCTCAGTTGTTGAGGCATTGGGAGATGCTCATTGACCACCAACCATTCCTCTTTAATAAAATAAATGGGATAACGTTGAGGTGCAGTTGAATGACTAATTGTTGAGAAAGATTGGATGGTAAGGTTCAGTATAATTATAGAGAAGACGTAGTTATTGAAAAGCAATTTGAGTTATTGTCCATAAAAAACATTGAATACTTTATCAAGTACTCTGTTGCAACTTTTGTCACGTCACCTTAAAATGTTTAGATCAGTTACATGCAAAACAATGTTCAGCATGTTGGTAACTTAACCACATTTTAACACATACATTAACAAAATTGTAACAAAAATAGACCACACAATAAGGTTGTGGCTGATATGTTTGTGTTTTGAATTCTACATTCCAATCTTTCCTTGATAACTCTTGATTCCCCTTCTGTAATAAGAATCCATCCACCTGTCTTAAAAATATACATTGGCCCTTTCCCTCGTACCTTCTGAGACACACAGAGTTCTGAAGTTAATGGCAGTTTGAAGATTTTTGTGTAGATGTCAATGGTTGAAACAACCTAACGTTTTCAAGGTAGCACTGTGTGCTGATGGAAATGGTAGGTTGAATGGAAAAGGGGCTAAAATAATAACTTTAACTTCAGAATAAAAGAGAAATACTGTGGATGCTGGAAATATGAAATAAATATAAAGTGCTAGAGTAATTCAGCAGGTCTGGCAACACCTGAGGAGAGAGAAATAGTTAATGTTTTTTGTCCAGTACGGCATTTCTTCAGAACTCAGTTGCATGCTGAAGTAAAGTTCTGAAGAAATATCTGTCCTACACCTGCATGCTGGCTTTTCCAAAAGCACAGGGTTTCATATTTAACTGTGTCTGATTGTACTTCAGTGACAATAAATCAATCAATGAAAAGTTTTGTTCACGAGCGGTACAGGCAGATCTTAGTAAGCAAGGATGTACAGATCCAATGTTGTAAAAAGACTTGGACAGAGGTGTACAGGTTACATTACACAGGACATGTGCTAGGCAAGATCAGCACTATTTGAAGCTAGAGAGTCCATTCATCGGTCTGAAAACGGCCAGGAAGAAGCTGTTCCTGAACTGCTGGTGTGTGTGTTCAGACTTCTGCATCCTCTGCTGACGGAAGAGGTTGTAAGAGATCATTACTGGGGTGCAGTAGGTGTTTGATATTGGTAGCCTTTCCACAGCAGTGAGCTCTGTAAATGGAGGCCATGGATGATTGATAAATCAGGGAAAAAAGAAGGGAAAATAATAGGAAATAAAGTGAAGTGAATGTGTAATCTTATCTCAGTTCCTACTCACTACAGACACTAGAAAGCACAGATCTACTCTCTGTTATTAACCCCACTTATTGGAGATGTAAGGATTATTGATATTGGTCAAAATAACCTTACATCTGTGACACAGTAGTGTATTGGTAATTTTACTGCTCAAGAGACCCTGAAAATAAATCTGCCATTGGAAACCAAGCCTCACTAAGCGAAAGTGAACCTACCATCAATTGTTGTGTAAATCCACCTGTTTCACTGATTTCCTTGAGGGAAGGAGATCTGCCATCTTTGCCCAGTCTTGGCTTTAGGTCCACAGCAATGTGGTCAACTCTTTACGTCCTTTTGAATTTGACATCTGAAATTTCCAATTTGGCCATGTTAGCCCAGCTGAGAAACAATTGCTGACATTGCCAGTGATGCCCACAACTCAGATGGGAAAAAAGCATGTTTAAAAAAATGAAACAACACCTTTCGGGACCTAAGGACATGCTAAAACCTTTTTACAGCTGATGGAGAACTTTTGAAGTGTAGTCATTGTTTCATGCAGGAAAATGTAGTAGCCAGCCCCCTCTGTAGAGAATAACCAGATAGCCTGATATGTTGATGTTGGTTGAGAGATAAACATAGGCCTGGGTTATAGGGAAATTGCCCCCTCTTTGAAATCATGTTCTGGGACAAGAGAAGAGGGCCTCAATGTCGCATCTCTAAGTTGGTACCTTTGACAGTGCAGCATTCCCTCAGTACCGTAGTTGAAATATCATCTGAGATGATATGGAGTCTTTAAAATAGGACTGCCCTCTGCCTCACAAGCAAGTGTGCTGCTGCTGAGCTAATGCTGGCATGCAGAGTTTGGTTCCATTTAGACGGTATATTGTCAAGTGCTTTTGATAACAATTCTTAAACTTATGACTGCGTCTCCCTGTCTAAGACCATGCTCACTTGCTCACTGTTCTTTCACTACTGGGTGGAATCGAGGCCAGATTAAAAGGTTGAAACTCTTTTTTTTGTCCTCATTATAATTGTCCTATGATCATAAATGAGAAGTTAGTTTTACAATGACAGTCAGTATCTTTTAGACTGCAAGGAATTAGAAATGCCCTCATTTTTATTGGGTTGTTTACATATTGTGACTTCTATTTGGGTTCTCCAATTATTTTCATCTGTTTATGGAATGTGGGTGTCACTAGTTGGGCAGCTTTTATTATTCATCCACGTTTTTCTGGAAATGGTGGTGGGGAGCTGCTTGAACCGTTGCAGTTTTTGGAGTGCAGGGTGCACCTTCAGCGCTGCTAGGAAGCGAGTTCCAGCATTTTGACTCATATCACTATTCTTCTGTTGTTACTATGTCACGAAAGGATGCATTAGAGGGGGGATTGCAGTGTTAGTGCTCCCCTGCATCTACTGCATTTGTCCTTCTAGCTGATAGGAATCACAGGTTGGAAGGTGATATCTGAGGAGAATTGCTTTAATTCATCTTGTAAATGGTACGTTCATTTGTAATTGTGCCTCAGTTTTAAAGGGAGTGAATGTTGAAAGTGGTGGATGTGGTGCAAATCAAGTTACCTGCTTTATCCTAGATGGTGTCAAACCTTTTGAGAGTTGCTTGCCCTGCACTCATTCAGGCATCGCAGTCTTGACTTGTGCCTTGTAAATGGTGGACAGACATGTAAATCAGGAGATTAGTTAATTTCAGATTTCCTAGCTTGACGTTGTGACCACTGTATTTCTCAGCCTGGCCGAGTTCAATTTCTGTTCTCTAGTAATGCCCAAGATGTAACTAGTGGTATATTTATCACTGATAATGTTTTTGAATGTCAAATAGTGATGGTCAGATTCTGTTTGGTTTGAGATGTTTTCTATATTACCCTCTGAAAGTGTTTTTCTGTTAGCCCCGCCTGTGATTGATGTCTAGTTGTGAGCGAGATTTGGGTTGATGCAGATTTCAGGAGGTCTCGTTATCAATAAATATTACCTTTCGTTGAACATTGTCTTCTAGCCCTGTACAGGATGAGACTTTACACAGGCTTTGGATGGAACCATCTCTAGTGGTTTTGGTGGTCCTGTGATTTTTTGTCATTGATGATGTAAGACTACTTGATTTACATATTAACATTAACCCCTCACACTACAGTGCGTTCTGAGCTGACGTGTTAGTGCAGTTGTCAGAGTGCTACTTTGTCTTTGGTTGAGTCATAGCTTCACATGCTTGTTCAGGTGGATATAATGTCTAAGTTCCTAGAATGCTGGCAAAGCAACAGAAGAGTAATTCATCTCATCACGATTGTAAACAACTTATCGAGTCGCTTCTTCATTGTGGGACTTTGCTGTACATAATTGGCTGTTGACTCTGCCATAACAACAATGAAAACATATTAGTAATCCATTGACTGCAGGTTATTTCTTGACCTTCGAAAGGTCCTATATAAATTGAAGCTTCATCTTGCATTTGACCCAAATACTGAGTGCAAATGTTTAATGGTATCGTGTTCTTGAGACCTTGGGTTCCATTCATGGATGGGATTGTGGGCATTGCAGGCTAAAACAGCATTTATTGCCCAGCCGTGTTGCTGTGGGTCTGGAGTCACACGTGAACCAGACCAGTTAAGGATGGATGCTTCCCTCCCTAAAGGACATCAGTAAAATCAGATGTCTTTTTTCGACAATCGACAATGGCTTCGTGGTCATCATTAGGCTTTTAATTCCAGATTTTTATTGATTTCACATTCCGTCAGCGATGGTCGAATTCGAACCAAGTCCCCAGAACATTACCTGGGTCTCTGGATTAATATTCTAGTGATAATACGGCTAGGCCATTGCTTCCCCTTCATTATTTAAAAAAGAACAAACAATAATTGCAATTGCCAATAATTCAAAAACAAATTGTTTTTCAAAATCAGTTTTTGATACGGCTGATGATCACATGTTGTTGTTGTTGTAAAGAAGTACTGACAATGATCATCATTTGTAAAAGTAAAATAATGCAATGCTGGGAATCTAAAATAACATGGAAAACGCTTGAACTATTTGGCATGTCCAGTTATTTCCAGTATTTTCTGTTGATTGTTTGATAACTTGAATAGGGTCCTCAGAGTTTAAGCATGGAGGAGATATCATCCACTATGTTGTGTGGTATTTACAAGTGTTTGTAAAATCCTCGAATAGAAGTGCTTACGTAAGCCTGTTTATTTTGAATCCCTGCAGCCACAGATCAGATGTCTCCTCCTGACCATCTTTGCTGCCTCTATTGGTGGTACCTTCCAATATGGGTATAACCTGTCTATCATCAACGCACCAACAATCGTAAGTATAGGCCAATGGTCAATTTTAAAAGATCAGCTGTTTCCATACTTGTAGAGGCAAAATTAAGACTAAATCTGTGTTTTCTTTACTTCAAAATGATAGTTTATCCAAAAGTTTATCAATGAGACGTGGACTGAGCGCTATGGCACGCAACTGGAGAAGCAGGTCATCACAATGTTCTGGACCTTTATGGTGGCTGGTTATTCTGTTGGAGGATTGGTCGGGGCACTTATTGCGGGACCCATGGCAGTAAGGTTTGGAAGGTAGGAGCTACACCAGAGAATGTTAGGGTTAAATGCCAACTATCATACGATTCACTGCGTAGAAATATCTTCCTTTTTGTGCTGAGTGAGATGTAAATGGGAGTGCAGCACAGAGTGAAAGCAATACCAAGATGATGAAAAAGAAGTTCAGAACAAGTAAATTGCTGACCAGTGCTTGCTTTTTATTCATTCTTCCAAAATGAACAATGTCTTTTCTTTTGAGTTTGATTCTATCTTTGACGTTTTTTAGTGAACTGTGGATAATGGATTTGTCCCTTGGAATGTTTCTTATTTGTTGAAATGTATCTCTTCAGCACTGTCTGGGATATCCCCTTAAATATTTGCAATTACATCCCTGTTGACCTGTCTCTCTAAATTGCCAGTTCATTCTCGCTAGCTGTGCTTTCATGCTTTCAATAGTAGCCTAAACTGCATGTAAAATTCAATCATATAATGGTCACTACTACCCAGGACAGCTTTCGTTATGAGGTCAGTATTAATCCTATCTCATTGGCGAAGACCAGGTCTAGCACTGCCTGCTCGCTAGTTTGTGCCATCACCTGCTGGTCTAAGAAATTGTCCTGAAAGCTTTTCATGAATTCCTCATCTAGACTACTTGTTCTTATTTGATTTCTCCAGTGTGTTGGTACCCCCAGTGATAATTCTCATACCCTTTTGACAAGCTCTCATTATCCTGTCATACCATGTGGTTACTGTTTAGGGGCAACTCTGACAGGTAACCCCTCAACTTTATCATTCTTCATTGCCCCTAGATTGCTTCTGTATCCTGGTTTCCTGAATTTAGGTCATCCCTCTCCATTGTACTAATATTTAGAATGCTAAATGCGTTCAAGTACTATGCCTTAAGTTTAGTGTTTTTACCATTTTTATAACTTATATATTTGTTGACTTATTTTATTTTGCAAATTATTTCAGCTTACACATAGTACTGCAAACGCATAGCACAGTATTTTAACTGGTATATTTGTTTTTTGGGCAAAAAAAAAGACTTGGTTGGCGGGTTTCATTTAGACATTTCCTTCCCCAGGAAACCAATGTATAAATCCTTCGAACTTAACATTATTTCACATAAAGTCGCAATTTGGAACACAACCGTAGCTTTACATGACGACTTCCTATAATGCCAAGGGATCCCCATGAAAGAGGAGAAGGTATTCTAGTTAATTCCTCAACCAAAAGATGGCTCCCCTGACGGTGCAGCACTCCCTCAATACTCTTGTGTATTAAAAATATATACTCTTATAATTCAAAAAGGAGTGTTGTCTGGTATTGTCAACTGGAGTCCCTGGAGTAGGATTTGAATCCACAATTCTGGATGGGCTGGATTAAGTGCAGCACATTGCAGCAGGAAACCAAGTGGCTGGGCCCTCCTAATTACAGGAGAAGACCTGAATCACACTCCCAATTGTGGAAAAACATCCTCTTAAGCCAGAGAGCTGGAGGTCTGAGCCCGTATTTCCAGAGGGGATGGCAATTAAGTTCATTAAGGATCCAGTATCAGGCAAGATCCTTGAGTCCTGAACCATTTAGTGGTGACTCAAGGATTAAATAGTAGCTGCACGGTTTTTCCATGCCTGCTGAAGGCCTTCCAGTAAATTCTGACAATTGAGCCTCTAGGGAGAATGAGCAACCTGGCCATAGCACCGTGGTACAGGGGACCATTCCAGAACAGGGAGAAAAGTAATTGTAACCAGGGATAGTATACTCGGGAGAGTAGACAATGTTCTCTGTGGCCAAGATTGAGAGTCCCAAAGGCTTTGGTGCTTGCCTGGTGCCCAGGTTCAGGAAGTCTCTTCTGGGCTGCAGAGAAACTTGGAGAGGGAGGGGAAAGATCCAGTTGTCATGGTCCTCGTAGTTGCCAACAGTATGGATGGAAAGAGGCTCTGTTGAGGGAATATGAGCAGTGAAATTAAAAAGCAGAACCAAAAAGGTAATAATCTCTGAATTACCATCCGAGCCACGATCAAATTTGCAAAGGGTCAACAAGATTAGGGAGAGAAACATGTGGCTCAGAGTTTGGGTGGGGGAAAAACAGGTTAGAATTCACGGGATGTTGGTATCAGCGCTGGGGGAGGGGGGTGCTGTTCCAGTGGGAGGGGCTCCACCTGAATCATGTTGGGACCAGAGTCCTGGCAAATCGTATAACCGTGGCTATGGATGGGGTCAGGATCAAAATTGAAGGCAAAGGGCCAAGTGGTAATGCTGATTAGTGATGGGATTAATTGTTACCAGAAAATTAAAAAGAAGGGATAGAATGTGTGACTGTCATCTTGTACAGAGAGGACAGAGGGAGTGGTTTACCTTTTTAGTGAAAAATGAAAAGAAATTGATAGCCAGAAGTCATCTATGGTTGAAAGGTGTGGAATCTGAATGGGTAAACTTGAGGAACTGCAATGGAATTCTGTACAGGCCTGTCAGACCACATTTGGAATATTGTGAGCAGTTTTGGGCTCTGTAGCTAAAGATGGATATGTGAGCATTGGAGGGATTCCTTTGGAGGTTTGCAATGATGATCATGGGGATGAAGGGCATGTCATATGAGGAGCAATTGAGGATTCTGGGTCTGTAGTCATTAGAGTTAAGAAGGCTGAGGGGGAATCCCATGAAACTTAGGGAAAACTGAGAATAGTGTGGATGTGGAGGAGAGTAGGACCTGAGCACATTGCCTCAGAGTGAAGGGATGACCCACTAGAACTGAGATGAGGAGGAATTTCTTCAGCCAGAGGGTAGTTGAATCATTGGAATTCATTGTTGCAGGGGGCTGTGGAAGCCAAGTCATTTGTGTGTATTTAGGATAGAAATAGATAGGCTGTTGATTGGTAAGGGAATCAGGGGTAATGGGGAGAAGGCAGGAGAATGGAGAAACCTATTAGCCATGATTGAGTGAAACAGTGTCTATGAGCTTAATTCTGCTCCTTTATCATGGTTTAATGGAGCCACAGGAGTGAGAGTGGTTGGGGCCGGCGGTGGGGGTGGTTTTTACTGAGTGGAGGGGATGGAGCTTTCCATTGTGATGAAGGTACTCTCTGCCCGATAAAACACCTGGCATTGGGAAGGAGGTTTGAGATGCAGATACTTGTCCCCCACCCTTTCCTCCAACTCCCCTGATCCTCTTCCATGGTTCTCACCTCTCCATCCCACCCTGAATTCTCTCCTCTTTGGTCTAGGTTAGCACCATGATCCTGGACCCTCTGGCTGCCAGCTACTGCTGCTCCCAGTACAGGCACGAGGAGCTTCTGGCCTCTGATTAGCTCTCAGCGGGCAGGACTTTGGCCGCTGGAGGTCTTTGATTGCGTAGAGGGCTTAATTCAGTGCCTGAAGGGCACATGATTCCACTGGACATGACCTCTCCCTGCTCACAGAGCTGGTGGGGCTTACCCGCTGGGGATGGGACTTCCTGCCAGCGCTACAGAACCCTGCCCAGAATGTGCAGTCACCGAAATGACACGGACTACAGATCAGATCTGGGATCTTCCACAGCACCGCATGGAGGATGAATCAGGAATAAATCCAAGTGCCCCTCAGTTCCATTGAAATAAGTGTGATAATTGGAGTGTGAATCTAATTTCCTGAGTGTAATTTATTGCAGATGTGATTATGATAAGGTGGAGCTACTTTCATCATATTTTACTAACTGACTGACTTTCATTGCTTTCTATTTTTAGGAGAAATTTGCTGCTGCTGAGCAATGTTTTTATACTGGTTGGTGCTTTGTTAATGGGATTAAGCAGAGCAGTCAAATCCTTTGAGATGATTTTAATTGGGAGACTCTTTGCCGGAATAAACGCAGGTATCTTTTGTCTAACAGTTTAAGATTGCATTCACGCTGATTCATGCAAAGTAGTCATACACGGGCATCAATGGAATGGGCCAGAGTGAGAGGGAGAAAGAAATTTCTCCAAGCTGTTGTTATTTTAGAAGTCATTTAAAGTTCAGCATTGCCGTTTTGGAGGCCCTTAACTGCGTATCGTTTTTTGTTTGGAAACACTCCAGCTGATCAAAGGTTCTGTACTTCAGCTCAATTGAGAATTATCTTTATGTGGTGGCATGGTGGCTTAGTGGTTAGCACTGCTGCCTCACAGCGCCAAGGACCTGGGTTCAATTCCAATCTCGGGCGACTGTATGTGCGGAGTTTGCACATTCTCCCTGTGTCTGCGTGGTTTCCTCCAGGTACTCCGCTGTATTCCCACAGTCCAAAGATGTGCGGGTTAGGTGGATAAAAGGGTAGGAGAGGATGGGTCTTGGTGGATTCTCTTCAGAGGCCGTGTGTACTTAATGGGCCAAATGGCCTGCTTCCACCCTGTAGGGATTCTATGATAATGAGTGTTTACAGAGCTATCTGCATTGCCCTGTGCTAGTCAGTTGTGGAGCAATGTACTACCTTGGGGTCTTGTGCTGGGAGAAACAAAACTATCACACGTAGAATTTGGTCTGGTACTTGGCACAGTTTGGGTTATAATTAGTTATGGTCACTTCAGAAGAAGTGGAGAGCAGAATCATTTGGGTTTTGCCCCAGTGTTCTCAATCCTCTGACACTCTGAAATAGCACATCTGAATGGTGAGCAAACGTCTTGCCCCTCCCCAGAGTTAAAGTGGCTGTCGACTCACGGTCTTCAAGCTCAAACTCCAAGAACAGGCAGCATTAGAATATAAGATAACAAAGTGTGGAGCTGGATGAACACAGCAGGCCAAGCAGTATCTCAGGAGCACAAAAGCTGACGTTTCGGGCCTAGACCCTTCTTCAGAGACCTCTCTGATGAAGGGTCTAGGCCCAAAACGTTAGCTTTTGTGCTCCTGAGATGCTGCTTGGCCTGCTGTGTTCATCCAGCTCCACACTTTGTTATCTTGGATTCTCCAGCATCTGCAGTTCCCATTATCACAGCATTAGAATATAACTGCTTTATTATTCGGTAGTTTTGAGAGAGCTGTGGATGAATGAAGGCAGAGGGACAAAATGTAAGCACCACTATTTAACGCAAGGTGATGCCCAAACTATAATCCAGTACATTGTAGGTGAGGGTTATAGGCTGCATTAATGCACTGTTATGGACAAAAATGTCCAATTTCTTTATCCTTTCATGGAATGAGATTGTCATAGACAAGGCTAGCATTTGTCCATCTTTAATTGGCCTTGAGAATGTGGCTGTGAGCTACGTTTTGAATCTCTGCTGTCCATTGCTACAGATTTGTTAATCCCTTTAATCTTGGCTCTCTCAAATTCCTTTTTTGTTTTGCTGTGAGGTGTGGGAATGAACATTAACCCCATGTATCTCGGTGAGAGTGCACCAAAGGAAATCCGAGGCATGGTGGCCCTGTCGTTTGCTCCATTCACTGCGGCTGGGATAGTATTGGGACAGACCATGGGACTTGGGTGAGTCATGTTTCCTCCTCAGTGAAGATAACTGTGTATTCTAGAGATTAAGGCTTTAGTGTAAAGTTTGTTTCGTTTTCATCTGTTCCCAGGGGAGGCAAGTTGTTGTTGTAATGAAACCTGACCTTCCATCTTGTGCACATTTCCAATATGTAGACAATACCTTTGCATTTTTTGCATCTACAGCTGTGTGTAGGGATTTTATCACATTTGTCTCTCTCCATCCAGTGCTTAGATTCATTTTTGCAATGAAGCAATTAAATGTAGTCCCTTTTTTTGACGTGCCATTTGAGAAAACTGTGATTGGTTTCTCCGCTCTTGTCTACCCTAAACCTATCTTCACCACTCAGTATGTTTTTATCTACGTGTGCTGTAGGATGACCGTGATCAGTCAGGCCCTGGCCACTTGGTCAGGTGGTAAACTTGATGAAGAAAGGGAATATACCAAAACTATCCTGCAGGACAATATTTGTCCTGATCAGCAAGGATTAAGGAAATTTGCAAATGGGCAAAGCCCACCACCATCAGACCTGGAATATGCCTGGTCACATTAACCTGGGAAGGCAAAGCACTGTAAATTAAAATATCAAACAAGTTAAGGTAACCATTTGATGCTGTTGCTGTGCAGTGGTTACATGAGTGGCAGGGTATTACTGTCAGTCCAGAAAGACCTTCTGCCTATCTTACAATCCTAAAATAATCACTAAGACTCCAACTGTGACTCATTTAATCTTGGTAGAAACAACCAGTGTTCACACACTGGGTCCCATTCTCCACAAATAGAAACAATATGTTCAAGAAATGTGTCTCTTTTGAGTTGCTTGGGATTTCTGCATGGCAATGTCTTGGCCAATCAGATTGACATCAGGCTTATGGGCAGGCAATGCCATAACGGTAATATTATTGGACTACTAATCTAGAATCCCACACTATTATTCATGGCTTCAAATCCCACCATGGCAAATAGTGAAATCCAAGTTCAATATAAATCTGTAATTAATTAGTCTCATGGCATCCCTGTAACCACTGTGTATTGTCTCGTGTGTCACTGTGTAAAACTCATCTGATTCACTGATGTTTGGGAAGGAAATTTGCCATCTTTACCTGAATGGTCTTCTCCAGATCCACAGCGTGGTTTTGCTTGACCTCTGGGAAAATTAACAATCAGTACTGGTCCAGACAATGACACAGGCATCCCACGAATGAGAAAATATTCAACTTGTCCTTCTACCAACATCCTTTTCTCCTGCAATGTAAATTGCTGTGTTTGTTTGAAATTTGATATTCTTGTGTTTGTCCTTATGAGTGCAAGACATAAAGCTTTGATAACATGCCATGTTTTAATCTGTTATTAATTATACATCAGGCAAGGAAATATTTATTACATAAAAAAATCCCAGGTAAAGGTAATGGTGTGCTTGAATACAAAATATGAAAGATCCTTTTATTTTGTACATTCACCTCAGACTGGGAAATGACACAGAGCAATAGCTGCACCTAGCTGTCGCTTAGATACAGGGGTTTAGAATTCATTCCCATACCTCTGAACAAATGGGAAATTGAAGTTCCATGACTTACAGTCAAAAGGCCAGACAGGTCTAGACATTCTTATTTTGCACAGGACTGTGATTCCTTGCTGAGTGTCTGTTATACTCTAGATAGACTATTTGAGGTTTGTTTAGATCCATGCCTCTACTTCACTATCAGGTTCTTATTATTCGAACACCAATAACATCAGAACCTAGTTTTTATGCTGTATACTAACTATAATCCATTGTAGGATTTCATTGTTTCTGTCCATGTTTCAGAATACGTTTTTAATATATTCCTGTTAGTGCAGTAATGTGCCATTATTCCTAGTGTTATGTCAATAACCATCAGTACATCTATCTCTACAGTGTAAAAATTGTTGCATAGAAAAGTATTCTCCATACTTGTTATTGTCTTTTGCATGATATCTGTATCATT
This sequence comes from Stegostoma tigrinum, assembly GCF_030684315.1. Lineage (NCBI taxonomy): Eukaryota > Metazoa > Chordata > Chondrichthyes > Orectolobiformes > Stegostomatidae > Stegostoma > Stegostoma tigrinum. Next base: position 39,897,604 of record NC_081379.1, read on the forward strand.
GCAGTTAGATTATTTATTATTGACTAGTTTGGTAACAGTAAATGTCATGCAGCTGTCGCTATGAGCCAGTTCTTAGTCAGAGGTGAATGCTTTCTAGGAATAGAAAGTAAGAGGATCTTTTGATGCCTTCACATTCAATGGCCAACCTGACTCCTTTTATCCTATACCTGGGTCTGTGATGGGATCTATATTGTATTTACTGCTCACAGCTGATAGCGTGAAGTACAAGGTGTAATCTTTAGGAAATGAAGTCATTTCCTCATGCTAATTACAGAGAGATTTTGGGTACCGAAGAATTGTGGCCTTTACTACTGGCATCCTGTGCAGTACCATCTCTGATTCAACTCCTCACTCTGCCATGGTGCCCAGAGAGCCCCCGGTACCTGCTGATTGACAGGGAGAACGAGAACAAGTGCATGAAAGGTAAGTGAGTCACAGACGGAAGAATGAATACTTTGTGCACATTGGTTCAGAGTTTTTGGGAGTGGCTAGTGTTGATGTTCTCGAAATCATTACGCAAAGCAGGCCTTTCATTATTTTAAAACACAGAGCTATTTGTATTTTCTCTGCTCGGCTCTGCTCTGTACGTGTTCTTTCCCCAAAACCTCTGTCCAAAGGGCCTGTAGCCCTCTGACATCCCACTCGAGTAAGCATCAGTAAAGTCACTGTAATCTCAGAAAACCATAGGGTTGCTCTGTAGTTGGAGAGAGACAAGTGATTATGGTTTAACTTGAGGGTCATCACACCTTGGGGGCAGGAGAGAGGTTGAGAAAGAGGGACCTTCATGGTAACCTCGTCCAATGCAGGAATGGAACCCACACTATTGGTTTCACATATGCGGCTTGCCAAACTGCCTATCAGCCATCATCTCATCCTGATGTAAACTTCATTTTTAAAATCCATACAGAATCCTGCACTTTCCTTGATAGTCGGGGTCCTCTGGACATGTTGGTTCCATTTTCAGTTTCACAGGGACCTGTTGGCCTGCACACACTCTACACTAGCAAGCTGCTTAGGAAGCACAGTCACACATTGCAGGATGCAGCAGGGATAGTTTGCATGCATGGAGTTAACGCTTCGGGTCCGGTGACCCTTCCTCAGAACTGACCGAAGGGTCACAGTTCTGAGGAAGGGTCACTGGATCCGAGACGTTAACTCTGTTTCTCCTTCACAAATCCTGCCAGACCTGCTGAGCTTTTTCACCAACTTTGCTTCTGTTCCTGATTTATAGCATCCTCAGTTCTTTTGTTTTTTAACTGCCACTAATGGTGTGTTGAGGTGTTCTTTAATGCAGGCAGACTGCTTCTCATGCTTATTACTTTGGGATGGAGGAGAATAAGAAGGGACATCTTGGTGAATAGCACAATGAGATGTCAATGTGGCAAACACGCTGCACATTTATTCAACCAAAAGGCTACGTCAGCAACTTCTCAGTCCAGTCAAAATAGGGACTGCTGTTAATCAGAGGGTGCTGGTACTGCCAGCCATGGGCACAGCCTACACATTGTCAACTGACTTTGTCGAGGCCAGTCGTCTGCTTGGGACTCTCATCGTCAAAGAATCTGTCCTATGCCAGCCCAAGGTGTGCTCAGTGGTCAATCCTGAAAGACCAGCACAAGCAGTCTGGGGGCTCACAAATTCCCAGACGGAGAGTTGCAAACACAGGGGTTTGGTCAGTCATGCCTAGAAGCTGCTTGTTGAAGATGGTCACAGGTCTAGGTCTCATACAGTCTGGGGATTTAGTCCATAGAACCTTCAGAAGGGTTCAAAGTGGAGCATGTAGGGATGGAGGGGAGAGTTACTGCCAGCACGGGGTTGAGGAAATTAATGCCAAGGGCATTTGCAGAGGTGGGGATAAGGACAGGGTCAGCTGGGAAACTCAAAGTGAATTGGGAGGCAGGGGTAGGTGAATCAGAATTGGAGATCGTGGTGAGCCGTCAGATGATGGTATTTTCTGACTCGCCATTGGAACTTACAAATTGAATTTGAATATCTCAGTAACATGGAAGTTAGCAGCAATGATGTTTCAAAAAAGGCCACTACTGGCTGAAGGAAAATCACTGTTTGTCCAACCTCCAAGGACATGTGAGATCCACACAACGTCACTTCCTCATCAGTCATGTAAGAGTAACAATGGTCTGTAGTGAATGCAGTGAGGAGTAGAATGCTTGAAGTGGGAAGGATGTCAGATTGCAGTCAGCACTCATAGAGAGTCATACAGCGTGGAAACAGACCTTTCAGTCCAACCAATCCATGCTAACCATGTTCCCAAATTAAACTAATTCCACCTGCCTGTACTTGGCCCATGTCTCTCCAGAGCTTTCTTATTTATGTACTTATGCAAAATATCTTTTAAACATTGTAACTGGATCATCTGCGTCTGGAAGTTTATTCCGCACATGGACTACACTCTGTGTGTAAAAGAAAAATGCCCCTCATGTCCTTTATAAATCTTGCCCCTGTCACTTTAAAAAGATGTCCCCCAGTATTGAAATCCCACACCCTTGGGAAAAGACACCTGCCATTCGCCTTGTACATACCCCTCGCCATTTTAAAAGCCTCTATAAAGTTATCCCTCCACCTCCTTCACTCCAGTGAAAAAAGTCTCAGCGTATCCAGCTTCTCCCTATAACTGAAACCTTCTATTCCAGGCAATATCCAGGTAAATCTTTTTCCAATTTTCTCTTGCTTAATAATATCATTCCTATAACAAGGCAGCCAGAACTGGAAACAGTACTGTCCTTTTCTATGATGTGGTGGTCACTCAGCAAACACAGCACATTCGCCAAGTCGCTGCACAAGCTGAACGTGAATGTCAACGGATGATGGAGACGTGTCCAGATTGTCTCACTGTATGGAGAAATGTGCTCAGCCCTCATCTGCAGGACAAACCACTCCTGACTATTCTGACAGCTAAGAAACTCTTGTGTTGCTGCTATTCCCAATGCACATCTGTTCCATTGAAAGCCATGGGCCCTGCCCTTCATTGCAGTTTGGTTGCTGTGGCTGCCTACCTAAGAAGGTGAGAACTGAAACAGGAGGAATGGAGCCAGTAGCAAGCCCAGAGCAGTAGCAGGCCAGTGCAGAGGACGAGGTCACAGCTACAGGTGCAGAAGGATGCATCGGGAGCAGAGGAGCCCCAGAGTTTTCTGGCCCCACTCTGTTTCCTAGGGCTGAGTGAGGCGCAGTGTCCACACAGATCCCATATGTCCTGGGACTGGCAGAAGTTTGCTGGATGCTAGAAGGCTGCAGGCGAGGGAGGTCATCCTCTCCTTACAGATCTGAAAATCACTGCTGTTGTGAACATGGATTTTTGAGTGTCTCCCCTCCACCAGGGAGTGATGGGAGACCTGTGTAGGATCTCTCATGCTTATCACCTATGTGTGCACCCATAATGCATCAGGATGGTGACCAATGCCATTTCCAGCTGGTTTTGATTACCAATGCGGTCAGTGCTGCAGTCTGGCCAGGAGGGTTCGGGAGCATAGCTGGCTTCCCCCAGGTACAGGGTGCCAAGGGCTGCACACACGTGGCACTGAGACATACGCTGACACCTATCACAACTCTCTGCATTTCATCAATGGGAAAGGGTTCCATTCCGTGAATGTTCAGCTAATCTGTGGAGGTGTGTGCCCACTACCTTGCCATCTGCCATGACTCCTACATCCTGAAGCACTCTCGTGAACGTGGTGCGTTTGACATTCTGGGTGCCTTTCAAGGCTGGTTATTGCGGGCGAGGCTACGCTCTGTGGCTGTGGTTCATGGCACCTCTGTGCAACCCCCCGATTGATGCAGCGCGCAAGTTTAATGATGCCCTCCCAGGGCTGCGGTGGACCAGACTGTAGGGCTGCTGAAAATACGGTTCCTCTGCTTGGAATGCTCAGACGTTTGGAAGTATTGTCCAGACAGAATGTGCCACGTCATCCTTGCATGCTATGCCCTGCACAATTGGAGCTGGCAATGAGGCGACGTGCTGGATACTGAGGAACTAGGGGAATAGGAGCAGTCGTGCGAGGAGGAGGAGGAGGACAGAATGCACGTTAGTCAGAGGAAGCTGTGTCGGGTGTTGCAAGCCAGACAGAACCTCACTGCAACCCCCACCCCGTGCCCCTAACCCCATTCCAATAGATTTGTGAGCTGGGTGAAGCAGGCACTTGTTGACTGTAACATAATCTTTAATCATGATTGTGCATTGTGGGAATGAACTTTAGCCTCAATTGGATTTTTTTCTTTTTCTTTTGTCTGGCTGTAAGTAAAAGTTCATGTTTATACTGACTTGCCAATATGACGGGCATGGAGGTGAAGGTAGTATTGACTGAGAGGCTGCTCAGTTTTTGGGTGACACTAGTCTTTCAAAGATGGCATGGGAACAAGGGACACTGGCCTTTTGGCAGATATCCGCTGAGTGGCAAGCTGTTTGAGGAACAGTAGGTGGTAAGCTGGGGCTGTAATTGTGCATGTTGGATACCATAGGGATGTGGTAGGTAGTTAGCCAAGTCTGGTAAGCTATGGTGAGAAAACACTTTAGACATTGTGGTGAAAACCCTTCAAATAAACTAAACACAATTTTGGCTTGGCCGAAACAAAAGAAGGTTCAGTGCAATGAGTCTTCCTTTCTTGCTGGGATAAATCTTTGCTGAGAGTTACTAGCTGTTCTTAGAAGTCTGTCACTGAATCTCTAACATCCTGCCTTTTGACCCAGGCCACGAGTTTACTTTAGCTCACCCTCCCTTCATAGCCAGTCTTTATTTAGGTTTAAAATACTAATCTTAGACTTTTATTTCTTCCATTCAAACTGAATGTGAAATTGTATCATGTTAACGATAGCTGTGACCTACAGGTTGCCCTACCTTAAGGTTATTGTTTTAAAACTGGCTTAATACCAGTCTAGAATAGCTGCTCCCTGGTCAGTACAACATTGTACTGCTTTAAGATATTGTCCTGAATACAACTGCTTGAGCTCATTTCCCAGACTATCTTTGCCAATCTGATTTGCCCAATTTATCCACGTTTATTACATTCATCTTCTTACATGCCCTATTTATTTCTTTCAGAGTATTCTATCCTACGTCGTAGCTCCTGTTATGGGTCCTATTAGCTACTCCTACAAGTGAACAGTTCTTATTTCTACTCAACTTAATTCTATAATCGTGTTTTTTTGGGCTAAGGTTATCTCAATGACATTCTTAACTAATGGAACATTGAAAAATGCTGAATTTGGTATTAAGGAGGCTTAGCAATGCACCTAGAAAAGCATTATATGATTAGAATGAATCAATATGATTTTACTCCTGGGAAATTCTGTTTGTCAAATTTATTAGTACTCTCTGAGGAGGTAACCAGTTGGGTAATAAAAGGGGTTGAGTAAACGTAGTATACTTGGAACTCCAAAGATCATTCAACAATATACCACACAAAAGGTTAGTAGGTGACATAAGGGCTCATTGAATTGGGAATAATACATTAGCATAGATAGAGAATCCCTCAATAGATAGGAAGCAGACAGTTGGCATTAACAGGTCTTTTACAAGTTGACAGACAGTGAATGTTGAAGGGTTCTGAGGTTCAGTGCTGGAACTCCAGCTATTTATAGTCTATACTAACAACTTGGACGAAAATACAGCAGGTATTGTTTCTAGGTTTGCAAAGCTAGATGGAAAGTGAAGTTGTGGGAAGGGCACAGAGATCCAAACGGAAGTTGACACATTGAGTGAGCAACAAGATAGCAAATAGAGTATAAAGCATTGAATTGTGAAGTTATTCAGTTTGGCTATAAGAATAGGAAAGCAGAATATTTTCAAGAGGTGTAACATTTGTAGGCTTTGGTGTCCAAAGAGATTTGAGTGTGCTCTTAGAAGGATTGTAGAAAGTCAACATGCAGATAGAACATAGAACATAGAACAGTACAGCACAGAACAGGCCCTTCAGCCCACAATGTTGTGCCGACCATTGATCCTCATGTATGCACCCTCAAATTTCTGTGACCATATACATGTCCAGCAGTCTCTTAAATGACCCCAATGACCTTGCTTCCACAACTGCTGCTGGCAACACATTCCATGCTCTCACAACTCTCTGCGTAAAGAACCTGCCTCTGACATGGCCTCTATACTTTCCACCAACCAGCTTAAAACTATGACCCCTCGTGCTAGCCATTTCTGCCCTGGGAAATAGTCTCTGGCTATCAACTCTATCTATGCCTCTCATTATCTTGTATACCTCAATTAGGTCCCCTCTCCTCCTCCTTTTCTCCAATGAAAAGAGACCGAGCTCAGTCAACCTCTCTTCATAAGATAAGCCCTCCAGTCCAGGCAGAATCCTGGTAAACCTCCTCTGAACCCTCTCCAAAGCATCCACATCTTTCCTATAATAGGGCGCCCAGAACTGGACGCAGTATTCCAAGTGCTGTCTAACCAAAGTTTTATAGAGCTGCAACAAGATCTCACGACTCTTAAACTCAATCCCCCTGTTAATGAAAGCCAAAACGCCATATGCTTTCTTAACAACCCTGTCCACTTGGGTGGCCATTTTAAGGGATCTATGTATCTGCACACCAAGATCCCTCTGTTCCTCCACGCTGCCAAGAATCCTATCCTTAATCCTGTACTCAGCTTTCAAATTCGACCTTCCAAAATGCATCACCTCGCATTTATCCAGGTTGAACTCCATCTGCCACCTCTCAGCCCATCTCTGCATCCTGTCAATGTCCCGCTGCAGCCTACAACAGCCCTCTACACTGTCAACGACACCTCCGACCTTTGTGTCGTCTGCAAACTTGCTGACCCATCCTTCAATCCCCTCATCCAAGTCATTAATAAAAATTACAAACAGTAGAGGCCCAAAGACAGAGCCCTGTGGAACCCCACTCATCACTGACTTCCAGGCAGAATATTTTCCTTCTACTACCACTCGCTGTCTTCTGTTGGCCAGCCAATTCTGTATCCAAGCAGCTAAGTTCCCCTGTATCCCATTCCTCCTGACCTTCTGAATGAGCCTACCATGGGGAACCTTATCAAATGCCTTACTGAAGTCCATATACACCACATCCACAGCTTGACCCTCATCAACTTTTCTAGTCACATCCTCAAAAAACTCTAAGGTTTGTAAGGCATGACCTACCCCTCACAAAGCCGTGTTGACTGTATTTGATCAAGCCATGCTCTTCCAGATGGTCATAAATCTTATCCCTCAGAATCCTTTCTAACACCTTGCAGACGACAGACGTGAGACTGGTCTATAATTGCCGGGGATTTCCCTATTTCCTTTCTTGAAGAGAGGAATTACATTTGCCTCTCTCCAGTCCTCAGGTACGACTCCAGTGGAGAGCGAGGATGCAAAGATCTTCGCAAGTGGCGAAGCAATTGCATTTCTCACTTCCCAAAGCAGCCGAGGACAAATCTGGTCCGGGCCTGGCGACTTGTCAATCTTAATGTTTGACAAAATTTTCAGCACATCAGCTTCCTCTATCTCTATCCATTCCAGCATGCACACCTGCTCTTCAAAGGTTTCATTCACTACAAAGTTCGTTTCTTTCGTAAAGACAGAAGCAAAAAACTCATTTAGGGCTTCCCCTACCTCCTCAGGCTCCACACACAAGTTCGCTATGCTATCCCTGATCGGCCCTACTCTTTCTTTGATCATTCTCTTATTCCTCACGTAAGTGTAAAATGCCTTTGTGTTTTCCCGGATTCCTTCTGCCAAGCCTTTCTCGTGCCCCCTCCTGGCTCTCCTCAGACCATTTTTGAGCTCCTTCCTTGCCTGCATGTAATCCTCTCTAGCTGAACTTGACCCCAGCTTCCTCCACCTTATGTAAGCTACCTTCTTCCTTTTCACAAGAAGCTCCACCGCTCTCGTCATCCAAGGTTCCTTTATCTTACCCCTTCTTGCCTGTCTCAGAGGGACATATTTACTCATCACTCCCAACAACTGTTCCTTAAACAGTCTCCACATGTCTATAGTTCCCTTACCATGGAACAACTGCTCCCAGTCCATGCTTCCTAACTCATGTCTAATCGCATCATAGTTTCCTCTTCCCCAATTAAATATCCTCCCATTTTGCCTAATCCTCTCCTTCTCCATAGCTATGTAGAACGTAAGGCAGTTATGGTCACTATCACCAAAATGCTCTCCCACCACAAGATCTGATACCTGCCCTGGCTCGTTTCCGAGCACCAAGTCTAGAATGGCCTCTCCCCTCGTCGGCCTGTCAACGTACTGCGTTAGGAAACCCTCCTGAACACACCTTACAAAAACAGCTCCATTCAAATCTTCTGCTTGAAGGAGGTTCCAATCAATATTAGGAAAGTTAAAGTCACCCATTACAACAACCCTACTGCGTCGACACTTTTCCAAAATCTGCCGACCTATGCTTTCTTCTAACTCCCTGCTGCTATTGGGGGGCCTGTAGTAAACCCCTAACGAGGTGACTACTCCCTTGCTGTTCCTAATTTCCACCCATACTGACTCAGTAGGCAGATCTTCCTCGACAAAGGAAGCTTCTGTAGCTGTGATACCCTCTCTGATTAGTAGTGCTACACCCCCTCCTCTTTTTCCCCCCTCCCTATTCTTTTTAAATGTTCTAAACCCTGGAAGATCCAGCAACCATTCCTGCCCATGAGAAACCCATGTCTCTGTTATGGCCACAACATCATAGCACCAGGTACTGATCCATGCTCTAAGTTCATCACTTTTATTCCTGATACTCCTTGCGTTAAAGCAAACACATTTTAACTGATCCCTTGGTTCCTTCCCAGGAAAATCCTTCCCACTAGCTGGTCTACCTCTTGCTACTGCCTCACCTGCATCAACGCTCACCTCTGGTATACAGCTCAGGTTCCCACCCCCCTGCCATACTAGTTTAAACCCTCTCGAACTACTCGAGCAAACCTTCCACCCAGGAAACAGATAAATGCAAGTAGCATGTTTGCTTTTATTGCATGGATATTGGGAGTACAAGAATAAGGAATTCCTTCAAAATGGTACAGGCTTCTGCTGAGTCTATATCTGGAGTACCACATATGGTGTTGACCTCCATATTTACAAATAGACAGTACTGCGAGGAGGGTAGGGTAGTGATCATTGCCTAATTTGGTCCCTGGGCTGAGGAGGTTGTGCTATGATGAGGGGAGAAGCAAATAAGGCCGAGATTCTTTGAGATTTGTAAAACTGAGAGGGGAACTCACTGAGGCATAGAAGATTCAAAAGGGTCTTACAAGGTTAGATGCTTTGAGATTGTTTCCACTGGTCATGGAACCTAAAACACAGGGGCATGGTCTGAGGATAAAGTGCTCATCTTTTAGTGTGAGATAAAGTGAAATTACTTCACTCAAAGGACTGTGAATCTATTGGATTCTCTGCCTGAGAGGGTGTGGAGTCTCTGGCATTGAATATATTTAATGCTAGGAGTAACATATTTTTGATCTCTCAAGGAATCGAAGCATTTGGGGAGTAGGCTGGAAAGTGGATTGATGCCCAGTATCACCATGATCATATTGAATGGCAGAGCAGACTCGATAGCTCATACAGTCCGCTGTTCCTTTTTCCTGTGTTCATATATCATTTTAAAGAACTGAATCACTCCCCCACCCCCATTTAGTTTACTCCATTAATCTTTAGTATACACTCCCCCTTTACATATATAGCAAACAGTAGACTCACCAACTTGTTACTGTCTTCTGCTGGTGTTTTAATTATAAAGTTTCTACTCATAGATTATTTAAAATGTTACATTTTTCTAATTTCAAGCCACTTACCAAGCTGTCTAAGAGCAGTTACCAACTAATCAGCTTACAACATTTCCTGGGATATCACTGTTCACTTTTTTTTCCAAACCAGGGGCCTTCTTGGATTCCCTCTGCCTCTCTCTCAAAAAGGTAAGCTCTATAGGCTTCACACCTTGGGTTGTATTTTATTAGTTCCCTGGTGTAGGGAGGTGATGGCCTCGTGGTATTGTCACTGGACTGTTAATCCACTGGTCTCGGGTTTGAATCCTGGAATAGGAATTTAATAAAAATCTGGAATTAAGAGTCTAACGATGACCATGAATTTATTGTTGATTGTTGGAAAAGCCCATCAGGGTCACTGATGCACGTTAGGCAAGGAAACTGCTATCCTTGCCTGGTCTGGCCTACATGTCACTTCAGACCCACAGCAATGTGGTTGACTCTGAACTGCCGTCTGGGCAATAAATGCAGGCATAGCCAGTGACACCCACATCCCATGAATAAATAAAACAAAATATGGCTCCCTCAGGTCTACTCTCCTCTGCCTTTCTCCCAGAAGGCAAGGAAAATAAACCAGGAAATGCCAACTACAGTTTATGAGAAGAGAATTTGAGAGTAAAGTAACCATAATATAGAAAACAGACCATATTAACTTTAATTAATGTGAATAAGTGAGGAGGTAGCTAAAGTAAGTGTTGGTCTCTTAATTGTAGAAACAGGAGAAATTTTCAAGGGAGATAGCAGATATGTTCAAATTTTGTTCACTGTAATAGGCATGAATTATATAACAGCAACAGAGAGTAAATTAGAGGCGAAAAAGAACATAAGGTATTTAATGTCAAATTAATGTCACAAAGAATATTGGAGAAACTTAACAGACTAAAAGCTATCAAATCCCTAGGTGTGTGTATGGAACAAGCTGCCAGAGGAAGTGGTGAAGGTGAGTACAAATACAACATTTAAAAGGTATCTGGTTGGATATGTGAATAAGAAGGGTTTACAGGGATATGGGTCAAATGTTGGCAAAAGGAACTAGGTCACGTTGGGATGTCTGGTCAGCACGGACGAGTTGGATCAATGGGTCTGTTTCTGCGGTGTATGACTTTTATGACTTGATGACTTAGATTCCTTGGGTTCTAAACGAGATAACTCCGGGGATGGTGAATGCTCTGGTTTTGATATTTCAACAATTCCTACATTTTGCAAAGGTCCATAGCGACTGGAAGTTAGCAAATGTAATACTGCTGTACTACTGAAGAAGCACGAGAGAAAAGGGGCAACTTGCAGGTCAGGTCATCGAAAGCCAGTCATTGGGAAATACTGAAATTTGTTATTAAGTAAATCTTAACAAATGTATTTATAAAATCAAAGTATGATCAGATCAAGCCAGTATGGTTTTCCAAAATTTATTTATTAGATTTATTAGAGATTTTTGGGGATAGAAGGGTAGATAAGAGAGAGCCAATCGAAGTAGGTTACTTATATTTCCAAACTCATTAAGTTATCTCAAAAGATTAGTGCACAAGATCAGTGCTGACGGAGTTTGAGAGAATATATTAGGACGGACGGAGGTTTGGCTAATGGACAGAAAGCAGAGTATAGACGTAGAAGGAGTATTTTCAAGTTGGCAAGCTGTAACTATTGGCGTGCCACAAAGATTAGTGCTGGTGTCCCCGCTATTTGCAACTATATTAATAATTTGGACAGAGAGACCAAGATTTATCCAGGTTTGCTCCAGTACTGAGGAGGGCATCAAGGGGTCACAAAGAAATATGAATGTGTTGACATGGGCCAAGGAGTGGCAGATGGAGTTTAATTTAGACAAATATGAGGTGCTGCATTTTGGAAGGGCAAATCAGGACAGGACTTGGGTGTTGCTGAACAAAGAGACCTTGGAATGCACGTTCATTGTTCCTTGAAAGTGGAGTCACAGGTAGATAGGATAGTGAAAATGGTGTTTGGTATGCTTGCCTTTATTGGTCAGTGCATTGAGTATCGGAGTTGGGAGATAGTGTTGCAGCTGTACAGGACATTATTTCAGCCACCTTTGGAATATTGCGTGCAATCCTGGTCTCCTCCTGTAGGAAGGATATTGGGAAACTAGGAAGAGTTCAGAAAAGCTTTACAAGATGTCAGGGTTGGAGGGTTTGAGCTTTACAAGATGTTGTCAGAGTTGGAGGGTTTGAGCTTTAGGGAGAAGCTGAAGAGGCTGGGACTGTTTTCCCTGGAGTGTCAGAGCTGAGCGGTGACCTTACAGAGGTTTATAAAATCATGACAGGTATGGATCGGGTATATGGACGAGGTCTTTTCCCTGGGGTGGGAGTTCAGAACTAGAGGGCATATGTTTAAGGTGAGAGGGGAAATGTTCAAAAGGGACCCAAGGGGCAACTTTTTCCACACAGGGTGGTGCGTGTATGGAATGAACTAACAGAGGAAGTGGTGGAGGCTGGTACAGTTACAACATGTAAAAGGCATCTGAATGGGTATATGAATAGGAAGGGTTTAGAGGGATATTTGCCAAATGTTGACAAATGGGACCACATTTATTTAGGATATCTGGTCAGCATGGATGAGTTGAACTGAAGGGTCTGTTTCTGTGCTGTACGACACTATGACTCAAAGTGAGTGAGCAAAAAGGTTGTAGTTGGGCGAGGAAGTGTGAAGATATTTGCTTTGGCATTAAAAATAGAAACTTTTTTTTTTAAATCTATAAAACTTGCAAATATTGATGTTCAGTGAGAATTGGACATGTTTGTACAAGAAACACAGAAAGAAAGCATGCAGGTACAGCAAATTATTAGGAAGGCAGACAGCATTTTGGCCTTGTTTGGTAGGGCATTGAAGTGCAAGAATAAGGAAGACTTGCTCCAGTCGTATAGAGCTTTGGTAGGACCACATCTGGAGTATTGTGCTCAGCTTTGACTTCCATATTTAAGAAAGGATATATTTGCATTGGAGCCGGCTTGTTTGCTCTGTTTCTGCTCCAAATTCCAGAGTCCCAACAGTGGTCACTGAAAAGTACTGTTTTGTCTAAAGCTATGGTTAGATCCAATGTGCAGTACTCTGTTTAGTTCGGGAAACCCACCTCAGTAAGTGCATGTTTGCCAGTTGTGGATCTAAAAGGGCTAAAGTATAAAGACTTGTTGCCAAACTTCAGTTGCATTCCCTTGAATATTGACTGTTTTAGGGAAGGTAACTTGTGCTGCAGTGATAGTGCCCCTATCTTTGGGCCAGAAGGTCTGTGTTTAATTTTCACCTATGCCCGAGGTATGTCATAATGTTTATGAATGGGTTGATTAAATATGTTTAGTTTTTTGGATTGTTGAAGGGTGATGTTATTGAAAGAGAGAAACCTGTCTCATGTATGGGAGGCCATAACAATGCAAGGTGTGTGTGTGTGTGTGTGTGAGAGAGAGAGAGAGAGAGAGAGAGAGAGATGTGTGTGAGATGTGTGCAAAAATCTGGGTTTTCTTGTTTTAGTCAGGGGTATTAAGAGCTGTGGAACCAAAGTGTTTAAATTGATATAGGCTGCTTGGCTGTATGATTTTGACAACCCTTACCCTGTTAACAAAGTAGTTCATAAACTGACTCCATAGAAAGTTGACACAAGCTTGAACTAGCAGAGAGTGTATCTTCTGTCCCTCAGTGGGAGGTAGCCTCATCCCCAAGGGCTGCCAGGCAATCCTAGCAGTTCCAGTGGTTCCACTGAACACTGCTTGGATTGCAGACGGTGCTGCTAAGAAGAGAAGTGGATCCCGGACTTTGGCTAGTATGGACATGATAGGCCAAAGGGCCGCCTTGCATACTGTAGAATCTCTGTGTCTGTCTATGAGGTAAGCCAGGGAGGAGGTGGAGGCCAGGAGGTGGGTGTAAAGCATGGTATCATCTTGGGAGGGTGCCCCACAACATACAAGGAGCCCTCTGAAGAGATATTCCCCTCCCTCCCCCATTCGTTCATGCCTTTTCTCACTTCACATGCCCTTCTGCTTCTGCAGCCTTGAAGAGATTACGTGGCGATGTTGACCTAACCACAGAAATGGATGAACTCCTGGAGGAGCAAACTGCACTCAAAGGTCAAAATATGAAAGGCCTGTGTGACTTGTTCCAAGACCATTCTGTTCGCTGGCAGTTAATCATCACCTTGGTGCTGGGCAGTGCCATACAGCTATGTGGGAACGATGCTGTAAGTAGGAATGACATTCACTGGATTCTCCACACAGCTGGAAATGTAAAAAAGAAAGTTTGTGCTGGTATAAATCTTTACTCGTATGTGTGGTGAGGATTTAATTTTTCCTTGCGACTGTGTTTCAGAATACATTTTGGTGGGAAGAATGAGGTGAAATTATATGAATTAAGTGACACAGTTTTTAAAGAGGGTGCAATAGCAGAGAGACCCGGAGACTGACTCACACACATTGCTGAAGGTGGAAGGACATGTTGTGAAGGATGTTGAAAAAGCATAATGTATCCTTCAGTTTATAAATATAGGCATAGAGTACAAAAGCAAGGAAATTATTGTAAACCATTACTAATCACTAGTTAGGCCCAGGTTAGTGTATTGACCCTTTGTGGACCACATGCGTTACGAAGGATGGTAAGTCTTTGGGGATATATCAGAGAGGTATCGGAAATGGGGGATGTCTGTTATGCGGAGAGATTTGACTGAGATTGTTCTCCTTAGAGCGGGGAAGTTTAATGAGAATTTTAATAAAATACTCAGAATGTAAATAGAAGGGGGAAAAGAAAAGTGTTTTCTGCTAGTCGGAGGATCAGTAACAGAGGATATAGCTGTAAAAGAATTGGGAAAAAAATTCCAAGGGAAATCGAGACCGTTTTTACACAGCAGGTTGATATGATCTGAAACACTGTGCTGGAAAGGCTGCTGGAAACATATTCAATAGTAACCTTCAAACTGAAAGTACATGAAAAGCAGTAATTCACAGGGTTTTGGGATAACAGCACATGATAAAAGATAGCAGAGATCCTGTGTATGTTACGGAACTTTCATGGGGAAAGTAATCTGGGGCTTTGCTCATGCAGATAATGGCTCCAATGCAAGCAGACTGACCATCTTTAATATCGCATGACCAACTCAGTTACTTAACTATGCATATCTCAATGCAGAGGCGATAGCAATGTCTGGTAAAGATTGCGCTGACCATTGGGCACCACAGAGTTTATTGCCAGGGAAACCAAAAGGTAGATTTAGTATGGAAGTTTATTTCCAAGGCTTTGGGAGCACACCGTTTTTTGGTCTTTCCAGCTATATCCTGTATTGTTAAAGTTACTGCACCTCATCAGCTATCCAATGAGTCAAGAATTATAGAGTTGAGTGGCTGCCCATTCTAGTGTCTTTGCACAGTTTACCAGAGAGTACTGCCTGTTGTCACATTGACGTTAATTTTGCTGTGACACTGTATCTAATGTGTTTGCGTTTGACATGTTTTTATTAATAATTTACTTTCAGTGCCTTGGAGTTTGATTGATAAGAGTTGACAATTATCAGATTGTTGAAAAGTTATTTATATGCAAGACAGTATTTGATGACAAGGATAGATTGTATTTATGTCTACAGGAAGGAGGATTGTGCCACATCATTAACAGATTATTAGAATTATTTGTGCAATTAAAAAGGGAGATCAAGCAAGTCTAGGGATGTAGAGATAATTAAGGTCCATGTGAATGGTTTACATTGGAATCTTTACTCAGATGCAGTAGAAAAACATCAAGAAACTGAAAACATAATGAAGAGTAGGTGAACCTGGTTTCAAAAGGAAAACCTGTGTTTGGCCAATCTTATTTTTGTGTTCTGAAGAGGTAAAAACATTAGAAAGAGGTTGCACATTTCATACAGTCACAATTTTACAGTGCACTAAGAGGTCATTTTGACCTCGTGCCAAATTTTGTCTTTTTCCCTATAATGCTGCACATTGTTTCAATTTAAATTGTGATCCAAGAGCCTTTTGAATGCCTCACTTCAATCTGCCTCCACCACATGCCCAGGCAACACACTCCAAAAGCAGACAACTCGCTGTGTGACAACATATTTTGCTCACGTTTGCTTCTTTTAACTTCCAAAGCATGCCCTTTGGTTCTCAAACCTTTTACACATGGGAACTGTTTCTCCAGATCCACTCTATCCAAACCCGTCATGACCTTGAAAACCTCTATCAGACATGCCCTCTCCAAGTAATATAGTCCCAGACTTCTCCAATCTGTCCTTGTGGCTGAAATTTCTCATCAATGGAACCATTCTTGTATATCTTTTCTGCACTCTTTCCAATGTATTCATATCCTTCTTAATGTGTGGTGCCCAGAACTGTTCACAGTGCTCCAGCTGAGCTCTAAGCAGCATCTTGTATAGGTTCAGCATAGTCTCCTGCTCTTGTACTTTATGCATCTATTAAGGAAGCCTGGAATACTGTATAATTTATTAACAGCTCGCTACCTGTCCTGCCACTTTTAATAACTTATTGACATGGGTTTCTTAGGCTGCTCTATCCCTGCACACCTTTTAGGATATTTTACCCTGCCTCTCCATGCTCTCTGTATTAAAGTGTATCAGCTCTCACTTATCCAGATTGAACTTCATCTGCCACCTATCTGCCCTGTCCACCAATTTATCAATATTCTTTGAAGTTCTGCGCGATCCTTTAACTAATGAACCCCCTATCACTATTGCTGCTCCTTTCTTCTTCCACCAAACCGGCTACAATATCGATAAGAAAGAGTAGGTGCTAAAAGGTATTTACTCAGACTGGCCAGATGTGGGAATTCTGCTCCACGCGAATCACAATTGTGCAGAATTTACGTAAATAGCTTGTACTTGGGAATTAAAAGCACTGTATCAAAAACTGCACTAATACCAAAGCGGGGTTGTAGTTAATACTGAAGATAACTGTGACAAATTACAAGGCATTGTTAACAGTCTTGCAGAATGGCTGTTTAAACGGCAGATAAATGTCAGTATTAGGCCATGAGATGGTATCACTTGGGTAGGAGGAATCATGAGGCCGCCCACTATGTAGGGAACAGGTATTGACACATGCTAGATGTGGTGGGGGAATCTAGAGGTACAGATTGATAAATAATCAAAAATGAAAACACAAGTTAATTAAACCATTAAAAAGCTCACAACGCATTGGGGTTTGTTTCTAGAAAAGGAGAATTCAAAACCAGAGAAGATATGTCAAAATTGTATAAACCTTGATTTGACCATGCAAAGCACTATGCAGAGTTCCCGACCCCAGTACTGCAACAAAGACACAAAAGTGGAGTTGCTTCAAAAAAACAGTTTACAAGGATCAGATCACACAATGGGAATACCACCACCTGCAAGTTGCCTTCCATACTGACATAGAAATATATCGCTGTTCCTTCACTGTCACTGGATTAAAATCCTGGAACTCCCTTCCTAATAGCATTGTGGGTCTACCAAATGGATTTTTAAAATATATACTCATTCTTGCGGTGAGGATGTTGCTGGCTAGGCAGCATTTACTGCCCAACCCTGATTGCCCAGAGGACAGTTAACAGTCAACCACATTACTGTGGGACTGGAGTCACATGTAGGCCAGACCAGGTAAGGATGGCAGTTTCCTTCCCTAGAGGACATTAGCGAACCAGGTGGGTTTTTTCTAACAATTGACAACGGATCCACGGTCATCATTAGATTCTTATTTTCTTGTTATTGTTGAATTCAAATTCCACTGTTTGCCATGGTAGAATTCAAACCCAGGTCCCCAGAACAATGTTGGCCTGCTGTGTTCCTCCAGCTCCACACTGTGTTATCTCTAACTCCAGCATTGGCAGTTCTTACTATCCCCAGAACATTAGCTGGGTCTCTGGATTAGCAGTCCAGTGATAATACCACCAGGCCATTGCCTCCCCAGAAAGTAGCTCACAACTACCTTCACAATAAATGCTGACCCTGGCCAGCAATGCCCCCACCCCACAAATGATTTGATAAAAAAGAAAAATGAGGTCAGGATACGATTGAATGGGGGAGGTAATGGCTTTGTGGTTCTGTTGCTAGACTGTTGATCCAGAGACCCTGGTGATGTTCTGAGGTCCTGGGTTTGAATCCCCCATGGCATGTGGTAAAATTTGAATTCAGTAAAAATCAGAAATTGAGGCTCTAATGATGACCATGAAACCATTGTCGATTGTTGGAAAAACCCACCTGGTTCGCTAATTTTCACAAAGGAAGGAAATCTGCCATCCTTACCCAGTCTGGCCTACGTGACACTCCAGACCCACTGCAATGTGGTTGACTCTTAACTGCCCTTGGGCAATTAGGGATGGGCAATAAATGCTGGCTGAGCCAGTGATGCCCTCATCCCAGAAATGAATATACTGTTTAAAAAAACCCATTTGGTAGACCTATAATGCCATTCGGTCAACCCTCATCCTGTGAATGAATTAAAAAAAAAACAACTATCAGGAAAAACTGAATAAGCTGAGGTCTTTTCTCTAAAGGTCTTTAAAACTGTGAAGGGATTTGTAGGGTAGATATGGAAATTGATGCTTCTACTTGTGGGAGAATTCAAAACTCTCGGATATAAAGGTAAAATAATCATTGATGAATCCAAAAAAAAACAGAATTTAAAAAAGGTTTTTGTTTTTCACTCAGTGTTGGTATATTGGATTTGCTAGAGTAGAGAGTAGTTAGAATGAGTAAGTTCTCTGAAACTTCCTCTGAATAAAATGGAAAGAAGCAGTGCACTCTTAATGCTAGGGCAGATATTTCTACATTCTATAAGTCAATGCCTGATTGCTATCACAGGAAATAGACTGTTTGCATTGTATCATACTGTACAGTGAACAGTAGGCCTGCTCTACATATGCATTCAATATATTTTATTGCATGGTCACTATATTAGCAGAGCATGGGTATATTTTGTTGGACTCCGACTTTAATGTTGTTTTATTTTCCCACCAGATGTATTTCTACGCTGTCTATGTGTTTACTGCTGCAGGAATTCCCAATGAAAAGATCCAGTATGCTACAATTGGAACGGGGTGTTGTGAGTTCATCACTGCAGTAACAAGTGTAGGTACTGTTTTAATTTTGCTTTGTTTCACCATTTAAGCAGCTCTTTCTTTAATTCATGCATCAATTTATTTGCTTATTAGCTTATTTTTGTTGTGAATTACAGTGTGCACAATGCCTCCAGAGTTAAATCACCTCCCCACCTTTCATTTTCGCTGATGATCAGTTTATGATGCAATTTAGTGGTTCTCAAGGCTCCCTGTTCTTAGGATTGATAGGCATAATGCACAAGTTGAAGTGTGCTAGTCACAGATTGATATACAGACTGAAGAATATTATATCATGTAGGTAGGGAGGCATTACATTCAGGGCAATATGTTAGATGAACTGAATTATGTCCAGTATTGGGCTCTGTGCTTACAAGATGTTATTTGTAAGATACTAACAGACTGGAGAGAGTTATGGGATAAGACAAAAATATTTTGAGAATTAAACATTGAATCTAGAATTAGGCCATTCAGCCCTTCAAGCCTGCTCAACAATTCAACGCACAACCTACATGCTGTCATGTGCTGGTTAATACACAGACTGAAATGCTATACTTAAGATAATGTAAACTTAGAAAAATTCTGTCGTAGTTTCCTGTCTAGCAAGCTGCTTGTTAAGTTTTATTTTATAATAAATGTCTTTTTGCATTGATTATCACACAGACCGTGACAGGTGAAAAGTTTAAAGCTGAGGCAAACCTAGGAGTATAAATATTGTGTTAAACATGTCCAACTACTGAAGAGCAGCAAGTGACTAAGCCATTAGAATTTTTAACCACACAGCTAAAATAGTAAGAACTAAGATGAAAGGGTAATGTTCAAACTCTGCAGTACTTAGGTCACACCACACCTTAATGTTGCTGATCACCATGAAATGAAAAAGATGTTTAAATAAAGCAAAAGTAAGAACCCCTGCTTGCACTTATAGCCTGGTAGCCAGCACCAGTTGTTGTGAGTGATGAGAAAAGATGACACTCCGTGG
The DNA here is from genome assembly GCF_030684315.1 of Stegostoma tigrinum. Taxonomy (NCBI): domain Eukaryota; kingdom Metazoa; phylum Chordata; class Chondrichthyes; order Orectolobiformes; family Stegostomatidae; genus Stegostoma; species Stegostoma tigrinum. The sequence goes on from NC_081379.1 coordinate 39,917,347, forward strand.
GTTTTTATTCTAAAAATCTAAAAGGTGATCTTATAGGAATTTGCAAGATTGCAAAGGATGTAGAAAACATTAACCAGGAACAGTAAATTACATTGATTCAGTGTTCAAACTGACAGAAAGTAATTTGTTCTGGGGAATTGATAAACACTTGCAGTAGGTACTTCCTGTACTATATACAATGCTCCTACCAAAGAGGCAAAGACAGGTCACTCCACATCATATTGTTCCCTACCTCCAAGAATGCCCTCTGCAGCTAGTTAGAGTCTGAGAAGCAAGTTGCATTATTTGATAGCCATTTAATGTAAATAGAAGATCAAACCAGTCACTGTAATAACATTTATCAAAAACACTTGAGCATGAATGATAAGCAGATTAATTGTGACAGACTTGCAGCTCTTCATTGCAATAATAACTGCTTAGAAATCTGCTATCATGACTGATGGCCCAAAATTCTTTTTTGCACAGTGTTTGACATGGTGAATAAACTCTCATGTAGAGCAATGGAGCCAAAAGCCCCGGACTTGTTTAGGGAACAGTTGAATTTTACAATGGAGTGTCATGCCTGCATAGCTGCATCAGGATGTGTTCCTTTGTTTTAAAATTGTTTGATGACAGTATTCCGTATTCTGTTACTGTCATAAGTAGTGAATGAATCACTGTATTGTGCCAGATCAAATTGTGCATGATTTACTGCATAGGTTCAGGTATGACCAGATTCCTGACTAGACTATTGCACAGGTTCAGATTAGCCTAGGCTGTAAACTAGCTACCAAACTGTCCCAGGTCAACATGCATATGTTACTACACCACAATATTGTACCGTGCTGGTGTGTGAATATACAGACAAGCTCAGACTGTGACTTAACGTTGAATGATATTATGACCTAGATTTTCATGATAATCAAAGCAAATACATGAATAATTTAGTCCATAGTGCAACCTGTAGAAGTATCCAGAAGGCTATACCAAATTGCAGATCACAGTGAACTCAGAATTGGGGCATTTGTACATCATGAGTCATAGGGCCATACAGCATAGAAGAAGTGCTTTGACATATTTAGTTTGTGTCAATCAATCTACACTAATTCCACTTTCCAGCATTTGGCCCATAGCCGTGAATGTTTTTACATTTCAAGTGCTCATCCGTGTACTTTTTTAAAGGTTGTGAAGTGTCTTGCCTATACTGTCCTCCAGGCTGTGCATTCCAGATTCCCACCACCCTCTATTGGAAAGAACCTTTCCTCAAATCCCTTCTAAACCTGCTGCCTTTCACTTTAAAATTATGTCCCCTTATTGACCCCTTAACTAAGGGAAATAGCTACTTTCTGACACTCTAAAGAAAACAACCTGAGCTTATTCAGCTTCTCTTCATAGCTAAACTGCTCCATCCCAGGCAACATCCTGGTGAACCTCCTCTGCACTCCCTCCAGTACAATCACATTTTTGTTAAAATGTGGCATCTAGAACTGAACACAGTATCCAGCTGCAGCTTAATCAAAGTTTTGTTCAGCTCCAACAAAAACTTTCCTGTTCTTATAATCTGTGCCACAGCTGGTAAAAGACAAGTGTCCCTTATGCCTTCTTAACTACTGTATTAACCTGCCCTGCTGCCTTTGGGACGTGAGCCCAAGATCTCTGTTTCTCTGGGCTTCCTAGTGTCCTTCCATTCATTGACTACTTCCTTGTCTTGTTACTTCTTCCAAATCTCACTTTTCAGGGTTAAATTCCATCTGCCATTTATCTGCCCACCTTACCAACCCTCATGTCATTCACAAACTCATCCTCCCCCACTTTCTCACCTGTATTGTTTTATATATAACACACACGATCAGAGACCCAACACTCTCCCCTGTGCTATGTCACTGGTCACCAGGTGTCTCAAACAGCCTTCTACCACCACCCTCTGATTCCTACCACTAAGCAATTTTTGGATCCAGCTGACGAAGTGGCCTTGGATTCCATCTGCTTTTACCTTCTTTATCAGTCTCCCATGTTGTCAAACTTGTTTAGATTAGATTCCCTACAGTGTGGAACCAGGCCCTTCGGCCCAACAAGTCCACACAGCTTCTTGAAGCATCCCACCCAGACCCATCCCCCTATAACACACACACCCCTGAACACTACGGGCAATTTAGCATGGCCGATCCACCTAACCTGCACATATTTGGACTGTGGGAGGAAACCGGAGCACCCGGAGGAAACCCACGCAGACACGGGGTGAATGTGCAAACTCCATACAGACAGTCGCCTGAGGCGGGAATCGAACCCGGGTCCCTGGCGCTGTGAGGCTGCAGTGCTAACCACAGAGCCACCGTGCCGCCCACTTGGCAAAGGCTTTGCTGAAACTCATGTTAACTACATCAACCGAACTACCTTAATCTACAGGGATTGGGTTTATGCTGGGCTCTATGCTTTGTTATTATTTTGATAATGTGGTAGTTTTAACAGAGTTTGCAGCATATTATACCAGGCCTGTATGGTTTATTATCTTCACTCGAATAGGTTGTGGAAGAACGTGTGAATAATTCTATGAATTTTCTTCTTCAGAACCTGTTTATTGATTGGATTGGTCGCAGAAAGCTGCTTATGGGAGGCTACAGTTTGATGGTTGGCTGTGGAATATTGTTCACCATCTCTCTGACGCTCCAGGTGAGTTGCAGCCTCTTTCTCACAATTAGAAACTGAGATATTGACTTTCCTGCTCCTTGGATACTGTCTGACCTGCTGTGCCTTTCCAGCCTCACACCTATGGACTCTGGCTTCCAGCATCTGCAGCCTTTATTGTCTCCAAGGTTGAACTTAATACATTTTCAGAATGTGCATCCCAATTTCAGGACAACTTTATGTTGTTTAAGATAGGCTCTTGTTCCAGATTGTGTTTTCAGTAATGGGAACAGTCTGCTGAAATGCAGTGGTTTCAAAATTCTCAAATGTCTTAAGGCTGCACTGGACATGGGTGAGGCCACTTTTGGAGTACTGTGTGCAGTTCTGGTCACCCTGCTGTAGGAAGGACGTTATTAAAATGGAGAGGGTGCAGAAAAGATTAATCTGGACTGGGGGGTGGGGGCGGAGTTTGAGTTATAAAAATAGATTGGATAGGCTAGGATGTTTTTCCTGGAGTGTAGAAAGTTGAAGGGGTGACCTTGTCGAGATTTATTCGAGGTGAATAGGAAAGGCCTTTTCCCAAGAGGGGGGGGAGTTCAAAATTAGAGGGCACAATTTTAAGGTGAGAGGAGACAGATTTAACATACCTGAGGTGTTTCTTATTCATACAGAGAATGATTTGTATGTGGAATGAACTACCAGAGGAAGTGGTAGATGTAGGTATAGTTACAGCTTTTAAAAGACATTTGGATAGGATCATGAGTAGAGGGATATAGGCCAAATGCTGGCAAATGGGACTTGTTTAGTTTGGTCAGCATGGACGAGTTGGACCAAAGACTCTGTTTCTGTGCTTAATAATTCTATGATTCCCTGTACAAGGTGTTTTCAGTTGATAAATTACAAAAATGATGTCGAAACAAGCATGTAACATGAAATTTATAACTCAACTCAGCTCAGCTTCTGCCCTCTGGTGTCCAGCATTACATTTTGCACGTTCAAATTCTGGGTTGATTTTCAGATTGACACAATGATGACCAGTGTCAGGTTTCTCAAAGGGCTTGTGCTTGCTGGCAGGGAATCTCTCTCCTCATGAGGAAATCCAATGAATGCTTTTATTGCTCCCACCAAATCAGTGTGAAGAATAACTAAATGTGTGCAGAAAGTGCTTTGTACTGAAAGCTTTTGTCACTTTTTTGAGGAACCAAGTAGATATTGTCTAAGGAGTTATTGTCATTTTAAACAGAATTAACTCCTCTAGTACCGGTTCAGTTCCGTCAGGTCTCAGTAACCTGTACTTGCTTAGTTGAAGTTTTCTTCCAATTCCCACTACTGTCTGATCTTGGTAAGTGATCTTTTCAAAGTCTCTGAACGAGGGTGTTATCCCCTCCCTTTCTCATAATAGATCAAGGACCTAAGAGTAATGTATCCAAGTGGGTAGGTAAATTCTGAGCAGAATGTACAGAGGCTCCAAAGGACAATAGATTGTTGAAGTGAATGAGGAAGAATACAGCAGATGATGTATAATGTCGAGAAATATTAAGTTAGTCCCTTTGGTAGGAAAAATATAAAGGCAGATAGTTTGTCGAAGGTGAGAAACTGTGAAGGGTTTGTATTCTTAGGGACCTGTGTGACCATATATACTAATTGTATAAGGTTAGCAAGAGGGTGTACTTAGCAATTAGGAAAGTCAATGGTTTGTTAATGTTTTGAGACATAGACGTAGAACAGTACAGGCCCTTCAGCCCATGATGTTGTGCTGAACTTTTACCCTAAACCTAAGGTATATCTAACCTCCACCCCTACCTTATACTATCATTCATATGCCTGTCTAATAGCTGTTTAAATGCCCCTAATGAGGCCGACTTCACTACCCTCTCTGGCAATGCGTTCCGCACCCCTACCACACTGAGTAAGGAACCTACCTCTGACATCTCCCCTATAGCTACCTCCAATCATTTTAAAACTATGCCCCCTCAAAATAGCTATCTCCACCCTAGGAAAAAGTCTCTGGCTGTCCACTCTATCTATACCTCTGATCATTATGTACATCTGTATCAAGTCACCTCTCGTCCTTCGTCGTTCTAAAGAGAAAAGCCATAGCGCTCTCAACCTTTCCTCGTAAGACTTACTCTCCATTCCAGGCAACGTCCTGGTAAATTTCCTCTGCACCTTTACCAATGCTTTCTCATCTTTCCTGTAATGAGGCGACCAGAACTGGACACAACACTCCAGATGTGGCCGAACAAGACTTTTTTGTTTTTTTTTACAAAGGGTTGAATTGTATTGTGTACAGTTTAGATCTCCATGTCCAAGGAAAGGAAACTTGCCTGAGAGGGAGGACGGTGAAGGTTCACGATATTGATTCTGAGAATGCAGGCGCTGATCTTTGAAGAGAGGTTGAGTAGACTAGGCCTAGAGTTTAGAAGAATGAGGTGATCTCACAGTGTCATATAAAATTCTGAAAGGGCTTTCCGGGATGTATGCAGGGTAGTTGTTTCCTCTAGCTCAGCAGTCTAGAGCTAAGCATTGCAACCTAAGAAGTAAGGGTCAACTATTTAGGACTGACATGAAACATTTCTTCATCCAGAGGGCTTTGATATTTGGAATTCGCTACCACAGAGTTATGGATGCTGAATATCTTCAAGACTGAGAACAACGGATTTTTAGAATCCAGGGAATTAGAAAAGTGGGAACAATGTGGGAAGGGGTGTTGAGCTAAAGGTTAACTATGATTTTATTGAACGATACAGCAGCCTTGGAGTGTCAAGTGTCCAACTCCAGCTCATATTTTTTGTGTTTATCTGTAACTTGATGTTAGAACCTTTTCAATAAGGCTTCCGTTCCTGTCACAGCATTGAAATTGTCCCAACGTCAAAGTAGCAAAAAGCATTCCATACAATTAGAACAGTTTAATGTCCTCTCTATCTTTCTCTTTCTTGTCCTGTCTGCCACCTCTGATTTGCTGATAACACCATCCTTCTCCAACACCTCTCCTGTGTTGAATATCTCGGTGTACTGCCTTTGCACAGGCTCAGTCTTTCTTATTTGATTGTGGCCAGAACTTTTTCAGAAATGGATACTGACTCTGCCACTCCATACCACTACACACTCTTCCCAAATTACTGCTGGAGTACTTATCTAGACTTTGTATAGTCTTATGTCCTGTCTTCATTCTGTCTCTTAGCCATATAATTCCAGGAGATTTATCGGCAACTGTCCCCTATTTACCACCTACTCTACTGTTATGATCTAGTGGACCCAGTTGTTATTGGTTAATTTAAAAAAAATTTCCTTAACTGTAACTTTGTTGAAACTACTTATTAAATGTTCCAGTATAGCAGCGTCTTATAAACGTGCTTGGCCAAGGCAACTAGAAAGGAAAACTCAGAAATACGAACCCAGCACTAAAGTCAGAACATAAGCTTTTGCAGTAACAAAGAGAGCTGGGTCTTCTTCCAAACTTCTAGCTTCACCAGCTGAAAGCAAAATCTGGAAAAATGGGGTCTGTGTGAGCCTGTATCCATCCGTTCATGCTTCTTTTGTCTACTTTCTTAAAAAACCATAGGTGGTTACTTTGCTGTACATGGAGTAGCCAGCTTGGCACCAGGTTTACAGCATTTGCTTTCAATAAGAACAGAACAGGACAGGACAAATCCCTCTTAAAGGCACACCTGAGAACATCTAGTGCTGTATCGCTAGTGTGACCCAGTTCAACTCATTTCCAAAAGAGAGAGATTAACAGTCAATGTTTTGGGCCCAGTGAACCTTCTTCACTGCTTCCCTTGTGACCCTTGATGTCATTGTCAGCTCCCCTCTAAACTTCAGCTCTTTTTTTCTTGGACCAAGTCTGTAATGAGATGAGTGACCCTGGAGATACTTGAACCAAGCATCACTGAGCAGGTGATTGCAGAGCCTGTAATACTTGATAGCTCTGTCAATGACTTATCGATCCCCAGCCGTACGCAAAGAGGGAAGCATCTGTGTATCAGTCTCGCCTATGAATGAAAGAAATTTGCATAGACTGGCCAGGTTGAGGATTTTGGGTCAGGGATCATTGCATAGCAATCCAGAGTGGGAATCTGACCCATCAGTGTTGAAGCTAAATTGTAATTTAGCACAATAGGGGCCAATCAGCTCCATTGGTCAAACAGTTGGTTAGTGATTCGGATGGACACCAACAGTTCAATTCCTCTTGTGACTGACGTGACGGTGAAAGCCCCACTTTTGAATCTTGCTGCTCGCATGTGGTGACCCTCAGGTTAAACCCACTGCCCAGCATGTCGCTCTCGCGCTCGCTCTCGCCGTCGTTCGCCCTCTCTTGCCCGGCACCACCGAGGTTAAACAAACTCCGATCTGGGGCAGGTTTCTGTGGCTCAGTCACCACCACCACACCAAAAGAAGCATTCACTGAGTCAATAGAGCTCTCTAGGCCAAGTCACTGCTGAAATATAGCCCTTTAGTTGCACTATTGAAACAAATAAATACAACCATTAATTATAAATGAGATGGATATATCTTGCAAGTTTTGCTTGACACTGTCTGTCTTCGTTTAGGACAAGGTCAGCTGGATGTCGTACCTGAGCATGATTTGCATCTTTGCTTCCATCTTAAGTTTTGGAATTGGACCAGGTAAGTCTCTGCATTCCAGTCACACGAAGGGAAAAGCTCTAAATGTTGTGGTTATATGACAGGCCTGTCAACATTTTAAGGGGAGAAAGAACCATAAATTAACACTAGAGGCTGAACCGTGGCACAGTGATTAGCACGGCTGCCTCACAGCAGCAGGGACCTGGGTTCAGTTCCACCCTCGGGGAACTGTCTGTGTGGAGTTTGCACATTCTCCCTGTGTCTGTGTGGGTTGCTTCCAGGTACTCCTATTTCCTCCCACAATCCAAAAGTATGCAGGTTAGTTGGATTGGCCGTGCTAAATTGCCCACAGCATTTGGGGATGTGTAAATTAGGTGGGTTATAGGGGGAAGGGTCTGGTTGGGATGCTCCAAGGGTCGGTGTGGACTTGTTGGGCTGAAGGGCCTGTTTCCACACTGTAGGGATTCTGTGTGCAGGTTTGGTGGATTCCTTGGGAAATACAGGGATAGGAGAGGGGATGGTCTGGATGGGGTGATCTTCACAGGGTCAGTGTGGACTCAATGGGCTGAATGCGCTGTTTCCACACTGAAGGGATTCTATGATTTCATTGAAAACCCAAACAGGTAATTATACATATTTAGAAGAATCTGAGCCAAAATAAAAGGAATTAGAACAACGTACAACAGTAGTCACAGAGAGGAAGTTAATAGATTTGATGCTAAGCAGCCTGCATGGCAGAATTCAATATTAAACCTTTGACCTACAGATTTGGGAGATGCACTCTATTACCTCGTTCTAAAATCTGTCAGTCTTTTCATACAGAAATGCCAAAAACACACACAAAGAATCCCCTAGAAGGTGGCTATCTTAGCAGGTGATAGGGCCACAGTTTGGCACTTTTGTGACATGATATTCATTCCCATCAAGTCGTGAAAACAAACCACTTGAAGTGGTGAGTAGTGATGTGTGGAAAATCATGAGGCATTACTGGGACCCTTTTTTATTGTTGGTCCTGCTTTCAGATTATTTTACACCCTGGTACTTTGTTGTGTAGCTGTTATAATGACTGTAATGAGTGAGGTGTATGTTCCCTGCAGTTGATTTCCTCTTAAAGAATGCCTGGTTATTTCCAACGCTGACCTGGCGGAGAAACCAGAAAGCGGTAATATTTGGAAATGAATGTATCGGTCACACTGGTTCTCTGTTCTGAAGCATACAGGTTGGCCTAGTATGTCTTTTTCGTCAGTTTCACTGGTCTTTTCTCCCTTCTGGGAAATTTGCTTGTGCAATCCAACTTCTAAGTCTATTGTAAACTCTTTACCCTTAGCCGGAGTTACCGGAGTCATTCCAATGGAGATCTTTGACCAAACTGCACGGCCTGCAGCCTACGTGATCAATGGTTCCCTGCTCTGGATAAACCTTATTATTGTTGGGATGACTTTCCCATTTATTGTTGTAAGTATTTTGAGCACGAGCTAAATAAGTTAATATTCTCATGAGTTGTCCTGTTGCTGGAGAATTACTTCCTAGTAACTGTGATATTGTTGTGTTCTGCGTGCCTTTGGACTCCTGTATTGTAGCGAATTGTTCCCAATTTAACGGAAAACAATTTATCCTACCCCTGTCTCTGTTCTCATGGTCCCCCTGTAGAGTAATATAGCCTGGCGGCAGAGGGAATCTATTGCTGGGCCTCTGCTGCTCTTTACTCTACGGCTGGGAGTTATACAGAAGCAGCCTGGAGTACTTGGTCAGTAATTTCCCTTTGCTGTCTGTTAAGTTTGCTTGAGGTCACCTCTTTCCTCCTTAGCAGGATGGTGGTTTGGCGGTTGGCGCTGCTGTCTCACAGCGCCAGGGATCAAAGTTTGATTCCACCCTCGGGCGACTGTGTGTATGTGTGAAGTTTGCATGTTCTCTCCATGTCCGCACGGGTTTGCTCAGGTTTCCTCCCATATTGTCCAGGGATGTGCAGGCTAGGTGGATTAGCCATGGGAAATGCAGGGATATAAGGATAGGGTGGGGGTGTGTAGATCTGGGAAAAATGTTGTTTGGAAGGTTGGTGTGGACTCGATGGACTGAATGGCCTGCTCTGACACCGTAGGAATTGTATGATCCTACTTAGACAGTGCAGAAGGATGAACTGAAAGCCCCTCCTTCCTTCTCTTTTCTCTGTCTTGTCAGTGTGATTAATTGTGATGAGGCTGATGCTATATGAAATCTTTTCCTAATTTGTACAGGTTTTTGGGGATAGATGGGAATGTGGAATTTGGAACACCTACCAACTGACCATGATCTTATTGAATGGTGAATCAGACTTGAAGACCCAAGTGACCTACTCCTGTTCCTGACTCATATCTGTTCCCAAATCTCCCATAGTGTGCAGTCAACTTAAAAGTTGCCAGCAGCAGACTTTCATGGCACTAAGCATGTACTAATTATTCACACACCACCCCGAAAGGTCTACACTTTTAACTTTATATCCCACATCCAGGGAAGATACAATTCAGAATTAAAGAAGAATTACACCGGACTCAAACCGTTAACTTTGTTCCTGTTCCTTTTTATTTCTCCCCCCGCCCCCCCCCCCCCCCCAACCCCCCCTTGTTTCCCCATACCCTGATTGTGAAGTTGCATTTAAAAATGACCCCCAGAATAGGTTATCTTAGGGTTTATTAAGACATTCAGACCTTGGGGTGGAATAGTTCACAGCACACACAAGCCCGCACGGGAAAGGGAAGGAAGTAAGTTACAATTATAAATTATTTAAAAATCAAAGATATTGACATTCATTCATTCATGTGGATTACAGTGCGGCTACATCAATATCCAGTGAAGTTTTATAGTTAGCTGGGTCTGGCAGAATTTATTTAATAGGAGCTTGAATGCAGTTGGATTGTAGTTGAAAGCACAACAATATAATCCTTCTGAGCTAGGAAATGAGTTCATCCCTGGAATTCTGTCTTAGGGCAGAAAGCAGATTAAGCAAAGAAGTCAGAGCTGCTTCAGTTATGTCTCTGGTGCTCCAGTTTGGGTCATTGTGGTAAACTGGATTGATTCATACATGTGGCTAAAAACCATTGTATGTTTTCCTTTACTTTGTCCTAGACTGGCTGAGTTGCACATGTTGTCTGTGTAGGGTTGCTTGGAATGTCTATAGCATGCAAGGTATATGGCATTTCAGGAGGATGATGTCAACATTTGTCCCCATCTTAGTGGCACTGGCTGAGAAATAAGTATTGGCTAGAGTACAGAGTTTCTTTCCTAAATTACAGACGACGTTCTGGGACTTTTCTTTTGATGAGACCTCTGTTGGACACTCCATTTGAAAGATAACACCTCTGATAAGTGCAGCACCCTCTCAGCACTGCAGTACAGTGATAGCCCAGATGTTGAGCTCAACTGTCTGGAGGAGATGGATTCTGATTTTGAGGCAATATCTGCCTATTCATGAATCCGAGGAGGAGAACTTTTGCAGAGGAGATGGGATAGGGGAAAAAATAGAGATTGCTGGATAAGCGCAGCAGGTCTGGCAGCATCAGTGGTTAGAAATCACAGTTAGTGTTGCAGGTTGAGTGACCCTCAGAACTGAAAATGTCATTTTATCTGCAGAAGATAGGGTGAAGGGCGGGGGTGAGGAGTGAAAGATAAGAGAAGATAGAGCCCAAAGAGAGAGAAGAACATCGAACAGACAAAGGAGCGGATAATGATCTGGCTCAGAGGGTGCATAGCTATTCAAGGAGACTGTTAGTAGCTAACAATGGGTGGTGTGTAATGGCAGACGGTGTGATTACAGGGCCTGGTTTGTAAGGCTTGGAGTAAGGACATAGGAGAGCTCAAACCCTAAACTTATTGAATTCAATATTGAGTCCAGAAGGCTGCAGGGTCCCCCCCAAAATGAGGTGTTGTTCTTCCAGCTTGTGCTGAGCTTCACTGGAGCACTGCAGCAAGCCTAAGACAGAGGTGTTGGCCAGGGAACAGGGTGGTGTGTCGACATGGCAGGCAATTAGAAACTCAGGGTCTTCTTTGCGAACAGAGTGCGAGTGTTCTGCGAAATGGTCACCCAGTTGATGCTTTGTTTCCCCAATGTAGAGGAGACTGCCTTGGGAGCAGCGAATACAATAGACTAGATTCTGGGAAGTGCAGGTAAAGCGCTGCTTCACCTGGAAGCTATGTTTGGGCCCTTGGATACTGGGGAGGGAGGAGGTAAATGGACAGATGTTACACCTTCAGCAGTTGCAGGGGAAGGTGCTGTGAGTCTGTGTGGGGATGGTGGTGTTAGGGATGAAGGAAAAGTGGACCAGGGTGTCCCAGAGGGAACGGTCCCCATGGAAGGCAGACAAGGGAGGGGAGTAGGTGTCTGGTGGTGGCATCCCACTGGAGATGTGAAAGTGACAGCAAATGATCTTCTGGATGCAGATACTGGTGGAATGGTAGGTGAGGACAAGGGGAGCCCTATTGCTGTTGCAAGAAGCAAGAGAAGAGGAGAGAGCTGAAGTGTGGGACATGGGTTGGACCCAGCTGTCAACCACAATGCTGGGAATCATTGGCTGAGGAAGAAGATGGACATTTTATAGGCTTCCACGTCGAAGTTGGCATCATAAGAACTGATGGCTTTACTCCTTACGCCCTTCCCCAACCCTATCTTCTGCATATAAACGGACGTTTTCCAAGCTACCATCAGTTCTGAGGAAGGACAGTTGACCCGAAAACATTAACTCTGATTTCTCTCCACAGATGCTGCCAGACCTGCTGTGCTTTCCCAGCAATTTCTGTTTTTGTCTCTTATTTACAGCATTGGCAGTTCTTTTAGTTTTTGTGGGATAGGGAAACTTGAGGAAAGGAATATTTGGGAAATGATAGGCTGACTTTATCCTTTATCCTGCCTAATTGCATTCACTGTTTTATCTACCTTTCAGGAGGGACTGGGCAGTTTCTGTTATGTGCCATTCATTTGCCTTAGCTTCCTTGCTGCTTTGTTCATCGGAATCTTCCTGCCAGAAACAAAAGGAAAGACTTTTCTGGAAATTTCTGAGGAGTTCTACAGGCGGAATTTCAAGGAGCCTGTGAGGGAAAGTAGTGACTTGTGAAAATATTGTAATTGTGTATGATGCCTGTCTTTGCATGATTTCACTTGTGGTAGCTGGTTATCCTATTTATTGTCTATTTCATTGGGTTCAGAATTTATGGAAGATGTGGGTTTCTCTTGCATGTTCATGCTAATACCCAACCTTCGGTTTTCGGTTCCCTATCAGACTGGGAGCCAAAACTGGCCATCAGTTGGCTGTTGAACAATGAATTAACCAGACTTTGACTCAATAACACTCCACAGCATTTGGCATCTGGGCTACCCGTGGCATGCTGAGTCACATACATCCTGCAGGTCAGGTTAGGAAATGGCCAACCTTTGATTCTGTTCTCTTCTGGCCTCCTTTACCTCCAGTCGATCCCAACCTATTTGAAACGTAACACCTGTATTCATTATGTTTTGCCATTCATGCAGTGACTTCTCATTCCATAAGGTAATATATTTTTTGGGAAAAAACTTGTCTCCTTCATCAAATCCTCTCTGACCTTGACCATCTATCTGAGTAACCCTTACTTTCTATCTTTAAGCCCATTTGTATATATTCCTAGTCTTCGTGTTAACATTGAAGCCAGTATTCTCCAGCAATTTCAGCTTTTGTTTCGCATTTACAGAATCCGCAGTTCCTTTCTGTTATTGAAGCCATTGCTGTCCATTTCTCTTCCTGCCCCCAAAGATGTTTGACCAAGCTTATAGCTATCTCTCCTAAAGCTACCTAATGAAGTCTCAATGACATCCCTTCATTGATTTTAGTTTCTTTTTTATAATCTGTTGGCATGCTTTGTACATTAAAGACAGTATACAAATGCAAGTTGAGGTGCAACTTTTTAATGCACTTGTTGGACCCCTGTAGAGTTACTGTTTGTTGATCTGTATGCCTCACTGCAAAAAGAAATTAATCCTGTGCTGAAAATAGCATAAAGAACAAAAAGACAGTTCTTTCCTGTTGTTCATGGGAACCATGAGGAAAAGGTTAAATATGCTTTAAGTATTACAGTCCTGAAAAGAGGGACAAAACGAGAGTCCTCATTGATGTTTAGAATTTTAAGTGCAATACAGAAAAGAGAAATAGTGGGTTTAAGCCAAAACATTTAGGAAAATCACGTAAAACAGTGACAGGTATAAAGGAATAAGCATGAAGGATAAAATTAATCTGAGATTGAGAAAATCAGTCCATGAATTAGTGAGAAACTTGAGATACGGGAGTAAAATAGATACCAAAAATATGAGTGTTATGGAAGGCAGATTGCATCATGACAATCCAAGTCTCAGTGTTTGGTGTGAGAATCGATCTTCTCCAAAGGCGTCAACACAAAGAGAATGCAAACCTGCTTAACAATATTATGACAATATAAAACATAGTTGATTAAGTGGAAATAACAGTATTTATCACATGATACACTTAAACAAACACTGTTCTTATGCCTACCTCAGGCTGAGTGCAAAATCACTGAACGAGAAATTACAGTAAATGCTCTTTATGCTGCTTCCTGGGCAAATTAGTGAATGAAATTATATTATTTTTAAGCAACCTGTACAGTGATGTTGGACATAAATCCAGGCCTCATGGTCCAGGGGTAGGGACACTGCCACTGCTGCACCACAAGAGGGTCCTGCACCTTTCAATGTTGAAGATGCACTAGTATCCAAAGGCTTCAACGTTGCCATCTACTCAGGTAATATCAGGCAGATTCCTGAATAGAGTTTGAAGGGCCTCATACAACTGCAACTGTATTCTGAATGTATACGTATGTATTATATACGTATATAATATATATATTATATACGTATATAATATATATATTAAGTACTGATGTGCTAATTGCTCAAGCAGGCAAAGTTCAAATAGAAAGTTATTCAACAAATTAGTATATTTGGTGTACTGTGCACTGGAACTGTTGTATATTTTGTAAGCAATATTGTGATTTATATACTTAGATATTTATTTGAAGAAATAAATCACAGTTTCACTGCAAACTATTTTCAAATTTCTGCTTGCAGCCTGTTTTAAAATTTCCAATGTCCCTCATGGCTCTCAATCTGAGCAGGACTGTTTCTGCTGTATCCCCCAGGGGGCGCTATTCACACAAGTCTCTGCCTTTCACACCTACTCCAGCTTTCTAATGTCTTTGTCCTTACCCAGAGTCACTGTCTAAATATGCACGAGCACCCACCAAGAAAGCGTATCTGCATTTGAGAGATTGGGAGGCATTGATGTCCTTGATCTTAAGTCATCGAAAGCCACTATGCAGATGCAGCAAGCAATTAGAAAGACAAATAGTATCTTGGCATTTCTAGTAAAAAGGTTTGAGTACAGGACTAAAGATAGAATCTTGGTGAGACCTTACTGGAGAATTGTGTGCAGCTTTAGTCCCCTTGACTGTATGTATTTGCTCCCAGAAGGTGCAGCAGGGATTCACCAGATTGATTCCTGGGATGGTAGGACTGTCTTCTGAGGACTAAGAAACTGGCCTTGATTTTGGTAGAGGTTAGAAGAAGGAGTGGTGATTTCATTTAAACTTCCAAAGCTCTTAAAGCACAAGGCAGGATGATATAGAAAGTAGTTTCTCCTAGTTGAGACATCTAAAACCAGGGGACACAGCCTCACAATAAGGGACAAGCTCATTTAGGACTGGGATGAGGAGGAATTCCCTCTGCAATTTGGGAGTTCTATCCTTGGAGGGCTGCTATCTTTTTCATTGTTCATCAATCAATGAGTATTTTCAACTCAGAAAAATAAATGTTTATGGATTGATAGATATACATACAGGAAAATGGGATATCACAGGAAAATTGCATTCAGTTAGAATGTCAGTCATCATTTAGAATCTTTAGTCCTCCAGTGCCTTCAATTTAGAACATTCATCTTCAGAATTAAATCCCTTCATAGTTTCTATCTTTCTTACCTCTCTCGGTCTTTATACACATTATCCACTCACCAACTGATATTTTGTTTAGGGGTATGTACACTATTAATGAAGTCTCTTCATATTTCTGATGAGTTTAGAAATTGTATGGCATTGCCACGGAGTAATGGCTATTGCATCTCTCTCTACATTCCTGATATTAATATTGTATCAGCCAGTTCGTTACAATAATACCTACATTTAATGATCTGATTTTCCAGTGAGCTGCCTGTAACAAAGAATATGACCATCCCAATAATGAACAATGAAAAGGATATTCTAACAAGTACAGCACCAAGAAAATGTGTTCTTTTCAAACAACCCTGCGACCTGTGGAATCTTAAAAACTGTCGTGTGATCTCACTCTTGACAGTCTAACTCATGGTTAAATATTGCAGTTATGTATTTTTAATTAATTTGATGTGGGTATTGCTGGCTGGGCAGCATTTGTTGCTTTTCCCTAGTTGCCCTTGAGAAGATGGCAGTGAGCTGCCTTCTTTAACCACTGCAGTCCATTTGCTGTAGGTTGACCCACGATGTCCTTAGGGACGGTATTCCGAAATTTTGACCCGGCAGCAGTGAAGGAACGACGATATATTTCCAAGCCATGATAGTGAGTGGTTTGGAGGGGAACTTGCGGGTGATGGTGCTCCCATATATCTGCTGCTCTTGTCTTTCCAGACAGCAGTGGTCATGGGGTTGGATGATGCAGTCCGAGGATCTTTGGTGAATTTTTGTAGTGCATCTGTAGATAATATACACTGCTGTTACTGAGCGTCAGGGGTTGAGGGAGTGGATTCTTGTGGATGTGTTGCCAATTAAGTGGGCTGTTTTGTCTTGGATGTCCTGTGTTTATCTGGTGAGACCAGTTGAGTTTTTGGTCAATGGTAACCCCCTGGATGTTGATCATAAGAGTATTTGGTGATAATAACACCATTGAATGTCAAGGGGCAGTGGTTATACTGTTTCTTATTGGTAATGGTCATAGCCTGGCATTTGTGTGACACAGATGATATTTGCCACTTGTCAGTCCAAGCCTGGATATTGTTTAGATCTTCTGCATTTGAACATGAACCAAAGAGTTGCAAATGGTGCTGAACATTGTGCAATCATCAGTGAACAGCCCCACCTCTGATTTTACGATGGAGGAAAAGTAATTTATGAAGAAGGTGAAGGTTGGGTGTAGTACAGTACCCTGAAGAACTCCTGCAGCCTTGATGTCAATGCTGTCACTCTCACCTCTCCTCTGGAATTCAGCTCTTTTGTCCATGTTTGAACCAAGGCTATAATGAGGTCAGGAGCTGAGTGGCCCCGGCAGAACCCAAACTGGGCACCGCGGAGCAGGTGCTGCTTGATAGCACCGTTGATGACACCTGTGGGCAGCTTGGTGGCTCAGTGGTTAGCGCTGATGCCTCACAAGGTCAGGGACCTGAGTTCAGTTCCACCCTCGGGTGACTATCTGTGTGGAGTTTGCACAGTCTCCCTGTGTCTGTGTGCGTTTCCTGCCACAGTCCAAAGATGTGCAGTTTAGGTGGATTGGCCACGCTAAATTGCCCATTGTGTCCAGGGGTGTGTAGGTTAGGTGGATTAGCCATGAGAAACGGAGGGATAGCATAAGGGATGTGGGGCTGAGTGGGATGGTATTCGGAGGGTAGCTGTAAACTCGACGGGATTCTGTTATATTCTATTCTAAAACTTTGCATCACTTTACTGATGATTGGGAGTAGACTGACAGGGTGGTAATTGGCTGGCGTGGATTTTTCCTCCTTTTATTTGGGCAATTTTCCACATTGTTGGGTAGATACCAGTGTTGTATCTGTATTGGAACATCTTGGCTAGGCGTGCAGCAAGCTCTTGAGCACAAGTCTTCTTTACTATTGCCGGAATGTTGTCAGGGCCTGTAACCTTTGCAGTATCCAATGTCTCCAACCATTTCTTGATATCACATAGAGTGAACCCAATTGGCTGAAGACTGGTATCTGTAATGCTGGGGACCACTGGAGGAGGCTGAGATGGATCATCCACTCAGCACTTCTGGCTGAAGATTGCAGCGAATGCTTCAGCCTTATCTTTTGCACTGATGTGCTGGGCTCTTCCATCATTGAGGATGGGGATATATGTGGAGCCTCCTCCTCCAGTGAGTTGTTTAATTGTCCATCACCATTCACAACTGGATGTGGCAGGGCTGCAGAGCTTTGATCTGATCTGTTGGTTGTGGGATGGCTTATCCCTGTCCATCACTTGCTGTTTCCAGTTTGGTGTGCAAGTAGGCCTGTTCAATAGCTTCACCAGGTTGGTACCTCATTTTCAGGGGTGCCTGGTGCTGCTACTGCCATGCCCTCCTGCACTCTCCATTGGACCAAAGTTGATGCCTGTTTTGATGGTATTGGTTGAGTGGGGAATATGCCGGGCCATGAGATTGTGCTGGAGTACAATTCTGCTGCTGTTGATGGCCCACAGCGCTCCATGAATGCCCAGTCTCGAGTTGCTAGATCTGTGTAAAGTCTGTCCCATTTAGCACCGTGATAGTGTCACACAACATGTGAAAATGGGACTTTATTTCCACAAGAACTGAGCAGTGGCCACACTTTGTGATACTTTCATGGCCGGGTGCATCTGCAGCTGGCAGATTGGCATATTATGTGAAGTATTGATTCCAAAATGCTGATTAAACATCCTGGGATTGTGATTATAGTTTGCTGACCATCCCATTCTCAACTCCTCTCTCCATCCATTCCACAGCCCACCTTATTGCTGCCTACTGGTGGATGGAGTCAGCCAGGGCGACAGTGAGGATTCAGAGAAACATAGACAATTGGAGCAGGAATAGGCCATTCAAAGTGATCATGGCTGATCATCCAACTCAGTACCCTGTTCCTGCTCTCTCCCTATACCCTTTGATCCCTCAAGCCTTAAGAACTATATCTAACTTTTCTTTTTAAAAACTTTCAATGTTTTGGCCTCAACTGCTTTTCCATGCCAGGGAATTCCATAGGTTCACCACTCTCTGGGTGAAGACATGTCTTCTCATCTCGTCCTAAATGGCTTACCCCATGCCCTTAAATTGTCATCCTGCTTCTGGATTCCCTGATCATCAGGAATGGCCTTCCCTATGTTTACTCTGTCTAGTCTTGGTAGAAATTTAAAGATTCATAGCAGATTCCTTCATTCTTCTAAACACCAGTGAGTATAGTCCAAACCGATTGACTCTGCAGTCTCTCTACATCTTGGGTTGGAAATGCTATGCTGAGCGAACATTCAGCAGGTGCACAATGATGAGGTCAGCTGTTCCATGGCACTGTGGGTCAGTAAGTTGGCACCCACTCCATCATGGGCACTTACTTGCTGCCCCCCTCTCCCCCACCCACTTCTCCAGTTGCCACTTCATTTTCCCCCTGAGGTTAAATCGCAGCAAGGTAGAAAGCAGAGGACAAGCAGTGGGGAAAACCCCATGAAATTTTACAGCCTCTCTGTCTGTGAAATTCTCTCCAATCTATTTACCTCATTGATCTTTTTAACATTTTAAACACCTCAATCAGGTGGTCCCTCAATCTTCTATACTCAAAGAAGTGTAGGTCACATTTATACTCTTTAACCTCACAATTTAACCATCTAAGTCCTCTGCACTCTTTTTCACTCCATTTTTTAGTAAATCTGATAAGCCACAGGATATTGGCACTGCATCAAGTACTCATTTTTCCTGTACAAGATCAGACAGCGACCGGCAGCTGATGAATTAATCTCGATGTGATTCAAAGTTGAAGGGTCTAGGCCTGAAATGTCAGCTTTCCTGCTCCTCTGCTGCTTGGCCTGCTGTGTTCATCTAGCTGTACACCTTGTTATCTCAGATTCTCCAGCATCTGCAGTCCCTGCTATCTGTGAAAAAGTAATACTGTTTCTTCATTTTCCAACAGAGGTGTGAGTGAACAGTGATTTAAGATGGTCTAGACTCCAAACCTTGGACATTTTTGCTATGTGGCTCAGTAACTATGTGACAGGCCTGATTGCCTGAAGTGGAAGGATGTAGTTTGGGAAACAAATGGTGGGTCAGTGATTAGCACTGCATATTGAAACAGTGTCTTGGAAAAATGTCACACTGTTTTAGTAGGCACATTGGAGATTGTTAATGAATCATAGCACTGAAGGAGAGTAACAAAACCTTTAGGCTCTTCTGAGGAGTGCAATACCTGGTACTAAATGTTGCTGCGGTTTCTTACATTTCTGATAAAGTATGGTTTCCTCAGAATTACCTGTTGCGATATGTGATGGCAATTTGCTTAATTCATGCTAGATTTTATTTGTTCTTATGGTAATGAGTAAGGCCTTGTGGCATTTATTACCCTTCCCCAGTTGTCCCTTGAATTGAGTGACTGTAACAGGGCACTTCAGAAGGCATTTAAGAGTTAAGCACTATGGGTCTGGAGTTACATGAAGGCCTAACCAGTTAAGGATGGGAGAATCCCCCCCACAAGAGACATGACTAAACCATCGTTCCACTATTGCTGTCACTAGTTTTCCATTCCAGTATTAATTGAATTTAATTTCCACCAGTTGTACTGCCTCAGCGCATTAGCCTGCACCTCTGGAGTGTTAATCGAATGAAGTTATCATGTTGCTACTGTGCCTGTACATTACCCTAAACTGATTTTTAGCACCGCACACCCTAGTGGTGAGAGGTCTGTGCTCTGATTCCTACACGATAATTTGAGAAATTAAATTAATTACTTTTGATCTGTTGGACAGTAAATATAACAGCAATATGGGCTGCGCATAGTTCACCGATTCCTGCTAGTTCACTTTCATCCTTAAGAAAAAGTCCTCTGTTCCCTCATTTGCTCCACACCTCACCCCATGCTCCACATGTTGTGGTTGTTATGAGGTCACTGAGTTATCAAGGCAACCCATATTTAAAAACAGCGAGGACTTGGATTTATTGAATTCAAACTCCATCATCTGCTGTGGCAAGATTCAAACTAGGATCCCCAGAACATTACGTGGATCTCAGGAATAGCAACGGAGGCAAAAACAGAAGTTGCTGGAAAAGCTTAGCAGGCCTGGCAGCACCTGTGACGAAAAAAAATCAGGGACTCTGAGGAAGGGTCAATGGACTCGACATGTTAACTGATTTTCTTCTTCACAAATGCTGCCAGGCCTGCTGAGCTTTTCTAGCAATTTCTGTTTCTGTTCCTGATTTACAGCATCTGCAGTTCTTTCAGTTTTTCTTAGGATTAACGGTCCAATGACAATGCCACTAGGCCATTAGCTCCCCGTTGCCCTCTTGTGTATTATTACAACAAAATTTATATTAAGTTTGATAGAAGAGCAGCTACAGTCGCAATATTAAGTTTGATACGATGGTTTGTTAAAATAAAAATGGATACAGTTAAATTATCAGAATTTATTTAAAGAGTTAATACTGCATTAAAACTGTTCTGAGGAAGCGTCACTAGACCCGAAATGTTAACTCTACTTTATCTCCCTGAGCTTTTCCAGCAATTTTTGGTTTTGTTTCTGATTTCCAGCAGCCACAGTTGTTTCATTGTTTATCTTTCGAGTTTAATGTAATGATGGTTGTTCTTGGCAATGTAGCATTTCCTTAATTCTAACAGCCTTGACGGCACAAGAGGTCAACCAGCTGGTGTCTTTCTCCAGCCAGAAAATATGCTTTGAAATGTTGTGAATTTCTCTAGCCAGGACATTTTAATCCAGGACAAATCTGGGTGTCCTGTCTCAGTGCCGCTTTCCTCTTTGAACCAGCTGTGTGGAGTGGGAAACAGTTTGTTGACATTGAGTGCCTCAGTGTCAATGATTAAGGCAGCACACTGAAAGCACTGGAGCTGACAAGATGGGATATTGAATATTCTACTGTTGAGGCATGTAGAGAGTCAGTAAAGGAAACACAGCTAAAAGTATATGTAAAGAACACTGTATGTATAGTCTGTACATAAAATTATTTCCCCTCCCTGTAGTTTGTGCCGTGGTTTCATATCAGGCAGATCTGTTGCGGCCTTAAGTCTGAACTATTTCAGAAACGGTTGAGTGTCCCACACCTAGCAAGACGAGCTGTACAAAATTGTCTTGCTCGTTGAACATGAGTGCTGGAAGTCGTTTGAGATGATGAGTGCAGGATGTGGTCACGGAGGGTACACAGTGTTCATGTTTCACAAATACCAGGTTGCAGACATTCCAAACTTGCACCTGGCAAAGGGTCAGGTTAGCTCTGAAACAAAATAGGATTATTCAGAAAGCTCCAGGCACCTCAAAGATGCACTTATTCTGTGACTGTGTGAACGCAGTGTTGGACTGGTGAAGATTGGCCGATGGTTGGAGGGGACGACTGGAGGTGGACTGTTGGGATAAACAGGAACAAGATTATCACTCTTTCACTCCAGAAGCTAACATTGCGATACTAATATATCATAACACACAGGAAAAAAAAGTTTGAGAGTTAGTGTGAACTCATTGAATTGTCTTTTCTTTAATTTCTGATAAGCAGACACATATCAAGCAATCTGGGTGGCACAGTGGCTCAATGGTTAGCACTGCTGCCTCACAGCACCAGGGACCCGGGTTCGGTTCCACCCTCGGGCGACTGTCTGTTGCTCATTCTCCCTGTGTCTGCATGGGTTTCCTCCAGGTGCTCTGGTTTCCTCCCACAGTCCAAAGATATGCAGGCTAGGTGGATTGGCCATGCTAAATTGCCCATAGTGTTCAGGGATGTGTGGGTTCTGCGGGTGGTAGGTCTGGGTGGGATGCTCTGACGGTCGGTGTGCATTTGTTGGGCCGAAGGGCCTGTTTCCATACTATAGGGTTTCTGCAGTGAATAAAGGGGCAAATTGTGGTGCACCCCAACCTAATAACACCTATAATACAAGATACAGGCAGGATATATCTGCGATATCTGATCTGATGGTGGTTCTTCATATGAATGGAAACAACAGAAACAAAATCAGAAAGGAAAGAAGTTGTATATTTTCTAGGTTAGTGTGTTCTTACTTGTGATATGAGCCTAGATCTTGATTTGCAGATATAACATGTATGTATTACATGTGAAGCCACTGTGGGTGGATGCAATGATTTTAAGGAGAGCTCTCTGATCTAGAACATAGAACAGTACAGTACAGTACAGCACAGGCCCTTTGGCCCACGATGTTGTGTCAAACTTTTACCCTAAACCTAAGGTCTACCTAACCTCCTCCCCTACCTTATACTATCATCCATATGCCTCTGTAATAGCTGCTTAAATACCCTTAATGAGGCCGACTCTGCTACTCTCTCTGACAATGCATTTCATGCCCCTACCACTCTCTGTTATCTTAACATTAGAGTCAGCTCGGTAATAGAGGGATTGAGTTCAAGACCCATGAAGATATGCTCCAGCTATACAAGAACCTACCTCTGACGTCTCCCTTATATCTACCTCCACTCACTTTAAAACTATGCCCCCTCATAATAGCTACTTCCACCCTAGGAAAAAGTCTCCAGCTGTCCATTCTTTCTATACCTCTGATCATTTTGTGCACCTCTATCAAGTCATCTCTCATCCTTTGTCGTTCTAAAGAGAAAAGCCCTAGCTCTCTCAAACTTTCCTCGTAAGACCTTCCCTCCATTCCAGGCAACGTCCTGGTAAATCTACTCTGTACTTTTACCAACGCTTCCACATCTTTCCTGTAATGAGGCGACCAGAATGGGGGACAATACTCCAGATGTGGCCAAACCAGGGTTTTGTATAGCTGAAGCATAACTTCACGGCTCTTGAACTCAATCCCTCTATTACCGAGCTGACTCTAATGTTAAGATAATTTCGTGACAGAAGCTTCCCCATTTGGATCTCTACGCGTTGTGTGAGGAGACCAAACACATCCAAATTCAGAATACAGGCTTATAACACCCATGGTACAGAAACAGGCTTATAACACAGAATCTCTACAGTGTGGAATTCTGGCCATTCACCCCTTCACATTCACACCAACCCTCTGAATACTATTCCACGCAGACCCTACCTATCCTATCTTGTAACCCAACATTTCCCATGGCCAATCCACCCTAACCTGCACATCTTTGGAATGTGGGAGGAAACCAGTGCACTTAGAGGAAACCCACACAGACATGGGGAGAATATGCAAACTCCGCCCAGACAGTTGGCCGAGGGTGGAATCGAGCCCAGGTCTCGGGCGCCGGGAGACAGCAGTGCTAATCGCTGAGCTGCCCTAAATGTAATATACAATATAGGCTTATAACACTCGTAATGTAGAATATACCCTTGATAAAGTATACAGGCTTATAATACCCATGGGTCTTTGGAAAACTTACCCCAGAGAGCTGTGGGGACTGAGTCCTTCTGTACGTTCAAGGCTGAAGTAGAATCGATTCTTGGATCAGTTGGGGAATCAATGAGTGTCAGATCAGCCATGAACCTATTGAACCAAGGGGGCAGCTTCCAGAAGCTGAGGAACCTACTGCTGTTCCTATTTCTTACGGTATTATGGTTTCATAATATAGAATACAGGCTTAAGGACAACTGTCATATAGAAAAAGTTGCTATTGTCCAACCAGATCCTAGCGCTGCTCTCTCAATAGAGGGAAACAACTGGGGGTGGGTTTAACCTGAGAGTCGCCATGCCTCAGGCAAGGGAGAGATTGAGAAGGGGATTCCTTCATGGTAACCCCATGTTAATACGGGGAATTGAAGCCATGCTCATTCACCAGTCAACTGAGCCAACAGACAGCAAGGAGGGTTAATAGTACTCATAATATTGAATACATCCTCATAACACATGTAATTGAGAATACAGATATAAAACACTCATAATTTTAAATTTTATAACACTGGAACTCAAACATTTTTTTGTTTGAAAGAGACCTTTTCAAACTGACTAGTAATCCCCTGTCTAAATTATGATGGTGCAGTATTCCTAAACAATGATATTTTTAAATATAAAAGCCATCATTGTTCTAAACAAGGGGCCCTGCATGGATTTTTGTCAGAGGGTTATCCTCCATAAGGGTTCATTAATGTGGCTGATGATGTGAAAATTTTATCTTGCCTTCCATTGAAGGATATTCTTACAGGTTCAGGAACATGCCTGTTCTATTCTACACTCCATAATACCTTCCTGCTTCTCCTGGATCAGGGTTACACTCAGTGACATCTGCGTGGAACGCAATGGCCTAGTGGTAATATCACTGGATGTTAAACTAGAAACCCAGATAACATTCTGAGAGCCTGGGTTCAAATCCCGCCAAGGCACGTGGTAGAATTTGAATTCAATAAATATCTGCAAATAATAATCTAATGATGACCGTGAATCAATTGTTCGAGGAACCCATCTGGTTCACTAATCTTGTTTAGGGAAGGAAACTACCATCCTTACCTTGTCTGGCCTACCTGTGACTCCAGGCTCATGGCAATGTGGTTGACTCTTAACTGCCCTCTTAGCAATTAGGGATGGGGTAATAAATGCTGTCCTAGCCAGCAATGCTCCCATCCTGTTAATGAATAAAGACCTACATTCTGCTAATGTGTGCTGCTGTTTTGTGGACCTTGGAGGTGTGTGTGTGTGTGTGTGTGGGTGTGGTGGTGGGGTGGTGGGTTGCTGGGGCGGGGGCAGCGGAAGTCAATGTGCCCACCGGCTGATTGACATGCAGAGGCCCTCCAAGCATTTTTCCACACCAGCTGCATTCTCAACATAAGAAATAGGGCCTGGAGTTGATCATGCAGTCCCCCTGAGTGAGCAATAACATCCTGGTTGCTTTCCTGCGGAGCATCTGCAACCTGCCAAGATAGAGAGTCTCAATGATTGCAAGCCTTTAAATGAGAAATTTCCCCTAACTGAATCATCCATTATCCTGAGACTACTAAATACAAAGAATGAGAGTAGGTCCCTCAGCCCTTCAAACCTGCTTCACCATTCAATAAAACCATGGCTGATCTGGTTTTAACCTTAACTCTGCATATCCTTGATGATCTTTCACCTCGTTGGTAATCGAGAATCTATTTACTGGCATCTTAAAAATATTTAAAGTTTCAGTCTTCAATACCTTTTGAAGTCAATTTCTTTACCTTCACGTGCTTATTTTCTGAATCCCAGAATCCGTTTACTCAATCTTTCATTATAACACAAGCCTGTACTGTCACTGCCACAGATAGATCCTCTCTTAGAGATGAAAATTGCAAACAATAACACATTGACGCAGAAGCATAGCCATGCAGTTCCGATATTGCAGATTTTCAAGTGAATAAGAATTGTTCAAAGACCATTTCTGCTCTAAAATCTGTCACTTCAAAAATGACCCACTCAGCTAAATTTGAAAAACCATTCACAATGGAAGTCACGTTGGGTGACCATCTGTTGCTGTGCTTGTTCGAAAGCTATTGAGCTGTTACCTCAGTATCTATCACAAAGGGAGACATTTAGAATTAAGTAACCCCTGGCCAAAACAATGGGTCTATCCAAAATTGTGAGAAAGAGCATGAGACAGAAATCAACATCAACAAATGCATGTTTGTGTCTGGTGGAACAATGGCTCTTTAAGAATGATCATTGTCACTATTTTGAAACAGGAACAGCATTTGCTGGAGCTGAACATTAACTCTGGATGATTGAGACAGAAGCAAAGTCTTTGGTTTATCTAGGCATCGCGTTTGACAGAACTCTCACATACAGGTGGCACCTCATCAAGGCTCTAGGGAAAAAGTTAAACCCACAAAAAACTCCTCAGTTACTGACTGGCACTTCATGGGATTGGCCAAGACTGTAAAGACATCTAGCTTGCTGCTGAGGTATATGGTGCAGAATGCTGTACCTCAGCATGGCACCAGTCTGGCAAATCAACCCTACAATATGTATCATCCTCTTCATTCAACCACTCCCAGTACTGAGCTAATTTGTACCCGCTTTCCTCCCAGAGCAGAAGAGTAATTGCAACAGGCAAGCTACTAGAGATCCACTCTTAAGTTCTGAGGAAGGGTCACTGGACCCAAAACGTTAACTCTGTTTTCTCCTTCACAGATTCTGCCAGAGCTGCTGAGCTTTTCCAGCAACTTTGTTTTTGTTCCTGATTTACAGCATTCACAGTTCTTTTGGTTTTTCTTAAGTCACATCTGCCCTTGGTCAATGACCTCCCCAACCCAGCAGCTATACAGCCTCGTTCACATCACCCCACATGTTTAAACCCACCTCCATAAGGTTTAAAACCAAGGAGCTACAGCAGGAAGATTGACAGGGTGGCACAGTGTTAGCCCTGCTGCCTTACAGCATCCCATAAATTGTCCCATAGTGTCCAGGGATGTGCAGGCTGGGTCTGTTAGCCATGGGAAATGCAGGGTTACAGGGATAGGGTATGGGGTGTGGGTCTGGGTGGGATGTTGTTTGGAGGGTTGGAGTGGACTCAGTGGGCCAAATGGCCTGCTTCCACACTGTAAGGATTCTATATTCTGGACAGAAATCATTCTGTCATTGTGGACAGCACTGTTGGTACATCCAGTGTTGACCTCCCTTGGCAACAGATATTCTTTGAAGCTGTTTCCAGTGCAGCCTCCTAACACCAGGGGCTCAGCAGCACCATCCAAGGCTGTTGGCTGTGGTGTGTGACTTGCATCGCTGAGGTGGGTTTGCCGGTCAAGGACTCCAGCCAGACACTGAGAGAGTGAATCGCAAAGGTGGAGGGAGAGGCTGTGGTTTGAAAAAATTAGAGAAAGAAACAAAGGCTGTAGAACAGTCCAGCAACAGAATGGTTATTGTCAGCAGGATGCCAGCAATGATTATTAGAGCTTGACAAGTCCATTTCAACACTCTGCCAGTCGAGAGAAGGCAGGCATTAAGGAGTAAGATCAAGGTGAAGCTATTCAATCCTTCAGCACACTCAGTATGATCATGGCTAATCTTGTACTTTGATGCCATTCCCCTGCATCTCTTCCTGGTTTTAATGTCTAGAAATCCATTGAACTCTATCTGGAACCCACTCAAAAACTAAAGCTCTAATAGATGCTGGCATAGTGAATGCCAGCAATTCTCTGCCCTCTGACTGATGAAATTCTGTCTCATCTTAGCCTTAACTGAGCCACCCCTTGTTATGAGACAGTGGCTCCTTATTCTAGACTGTCAGCCAGGGAGGGACATCCTTCCTGCATCTGTCTTGTTCAGCCCTGTAAGAATTTGGTCTGTTTAAATGAGGTTACCTTCTCATTCTTCTAAACTCCAGCGGTCATCCATTAATTGTTTCATTGGATAGAAACATGGAAAACTAGAAACTGAGAGCAGGAGTAAGGCCATTTTGACCTTTGAACTTACTGTCTGTTCAATATGATGCTCCAGCTCAGTGCTGTGTACCCGTTACTCCAGTGATACCGTTAAAATCTTAAAAGGGTCTTGAACTGAATGGCTTCCTAGGGCCATTTAGGATTGAAGAGCCAATGCCATGGGTCTGGAGTCACATGTAAACCAGTCCAGGTAAGGAATTTCCTTCCTTAAAGGACATTAGTGAATCACATCAGTTTTTACAACAACGCTATCCTGGCCATCATTGCCAGATTTATTAACTAGATTTAACCAGCTGCTGTGGTGAAATTTGAGCACATGCCCTCAGAACATTAGCCTGGGCTGCAGCTTTACTAGCCTAATAACAATACCATTGCAGCACCCTGAACTCTACTACCCAGGCAGTTTAATCTTCCCTCGTGGAACAGTCCATCCATCTAAGAATTTAAGTTTGGTGAATCTTTGTTGTTCTCCCTCTAAGGTAAGTGTCTCTTTATGTAGATAAGGAGACCAAAAGTGTGCACAATACTTGAGGTGTGGTCTCACCAAAGCTCCATACAGTTACAGTAAGACATCTTTTACTCTTGTACTCAAATGCTCTTATACTAAAAGCTGACTCGCTATCTGCCTTCTTGCTGCACCTATTAGCTTGTAGTGACTCATGGACATGGAATGCTTCATTGCGCTGTGAGCCAAGTTCAGTTGAAGTCCCAACTCTGTCATTTAAGAAGTACTCAGTATTGCTGTTTATTCAAACAAGGTGCATAACCTCACATATCTCCACGTTGTGTTCCATGTGCCAAATGTTCACCCATTCACTTAGCTTCTCCAAATCTCCTTGAAGTTTCTTTATAAATTGCTCACAACATCACATTTCCATCGAGTTTGATGTTATCTGCAGACTTAGAAATATTTAATCTCCATATCTGATAATTGACAGAAAATTTTGAATAGCTAGGGCCCAAGCATCCTTGTGGTATCTCACTGGTCACAACTTGCCAACCTGAAAATGACCCTTCATTCCTACTCTGTGTCCCCTGACTATGAACCTGTTCTCAGTCCATTGTGATGTATCCCTCCATCCAATCCCTGACACTCCAATCCCATTTACTAAGTTATGCGGGATCCTATCAAAAGCTTGCTGAAAATCTAAATATATCATATCCACTCTCCCCCTTCTATCTATTCTGGTAATTGCATCCTGGAAAACACTCCAGTAATTTTGTTAAACATGATTTACCTTTCACAAATTCGTATTGACTCACCTACCATTGTTTTCTAAGAGCCCTGTTCTACTGCCTTTCATATAGAACCACTTCCTATGACTGATATTAGACTATCAGGTTTGTAGTCCTAGCTTTCTCTCTTCCTCCTTTCTTAGATAGTTGGTGACATTTGCTGCTTTCCAAACTGTAATCCATTCCACAGCCTGAGGAAATTTGAAAGATGACCACAATGCATCTAGTATCTCAATAGCTACTTCTCTCAACACTTTGTAACGGACAATCAGCAGGTCCAGGAGATGTATTTACTTTAAGTGCCATTAATTTCTTTATTACTATTCTACTAATACTGCTATCTTGAAGTTCCTCATTTACACTAGTTTCTTGATTCTCCGTCATTAATGGATAGTTTTTAGTATTTTTCTGTATGAAGACAGACAGTATATTTATTTACTTTATATGTAATTTCCTTATTTTTGATTTACATTCTTCTGACTCTGTAATGTACCCACCTTTATTTTTGCTAAGCTTTTCCTTTCTACATACCGACAGAGGTTTTTATCGTCTCAATTTCCATTTGTTGCTAATTTTCTCTCATGTTCTGTTTCTGATTTTGTTAAACAGTATTACCTGGTCTTGTTTTGTAGACTTCTAAAATGCACCCGATACTGAGGCTTTTCAATTTTTGGGGTAACTTTCACATAATCCCCACAATGTGGGAGCAGGCTGTTTGGCCCATCAAGTCCGCACAGACCCTCCAAAGAGCATCCCACTCAGATCCAAATCCCCACCCTATCCCTGCATTTCCCATGGCTAACTCACCTAGCCTGCACTTCTTTGGACTGTGGGAGGAAACTGGAGCACCTGAAGGAAACCCACACAGACGCGGGGAGAATGTGCAAACTCCACACAGACAGTCGCCCGAGGCTGGAATTGAACCTGGGTCCATTGTGCTGTGAGGCAGCAGTGCTACCCACTGAGACACCATTCTAGGTTCATTCCTTTGCTCTAATACAATCTTTGACTTTTTTTGTCAGCTGTGGAAATACCGGGCTTATTGGAACATTGTGCATCGAACAATTGTAGTTTTGTTGTGCACTATGGTTTTGTGTGTGTTAGCCACCATTCCTTTTAACTGTCTAATCCAACACAGCCAATTTTCCCTTCACAGTTTACTCCATTTAGATTTAAGTCCTAAGCTTCCAATTGACCTATAACACTTCCAAACATAATGCAAAGTTCTATCCTATCATGGTCACACTTTCTTAAAGGATTCTTTACAACAAAATTATTAAATAGTCTTTTTTCATTGCACAATATTTGAAAATAGCTAGTTCCTTCGTTGGTTTCTCTTCAGTCTGCTCTAGAAAACCATTTTTCATACTTCCAAGAATTTGTCTTCGACAAGGATAACGATTTTCCCAGACCAAATTCTTTCACTTCTTACCTTTGTTACACAAATCTTTAATTTACTGATTTATACAGAGATTTACATTACTACTGCTTTTTGCTGGCCCATAAACAACTTTCAGCCATGTTTTGTATCCTTTGCTTTATTTTAGTTGCAAACCAAATTGATTCAATGTCTTGAACCTTACTGCTCAGGTCAACTTTCATCACTGTACTAATGAACTGAACTACTGTACTTTATCACCATTTCCCAGTTTCCTGTCCTTCCTGAATATGACATGTCTCTGGCTCCCATTCCCACCTTTGGTCTTCAGTTGCTATATCTCTGAAATGGCTAGCAGGTCATACACTTAGATTTCCATTCGTGCTGACAATATTGTGTTGCAGATGCAGCAGGCATTCAGATACAATGCTCTTACTTTGATTTTCCTTTCACTGTTTTTGAATACAGACCTTGAGGAACATGCTAACAATTGGTGACAAGGAAGGATTGTGCCTTGTCTGCCGTTACATTTTGCCTCCTGGGGACCCTGATGCTATTTGTTACCAGACCTGTGCTGGAGCTGGGATTAGAAATTCTAACTGCTTCAGAGTGAAACAATAAGGGGGCAGAATACATCATGTGTGTTCCTGCTGCACTGAAGATCTCAGCCAATGTTTTGGGGTTGCCTGTCCTCAGAACAGGGGGAGAAGTTAGAGCTATAATATTTTGTAACCAGGGAATGAGGATGAAAGAAAGTTTGGGACAGGATGGAGGAGAGATTAAATGACAAAAGGTTTCATGGTAGAAAAGGTCAAAGGGATAGTAATGACACAAGACAGGTAGCTGCTGGGTTCAACGAGGAATGTAGGAAGACGTGTCAGGAGAAGCACCAGGTCTATATGAAAATGAGATCGGTACTGTTGGATTTATGTCAAGAAGGGGTAAGCTTTTAAGGCCATTAGGTCATTTTCAGTTCGAAGAAACTTGCTTTGAGCAAGTTTACTTTTAATTCAATTCAAACGACACCAGAATTTAGCTCACAAGCAAGATTAATTGCTGTTACCTCAGCAGTTTAGTGTGTAAAGCCTCCAAATCCAGGAGAAAGTTTGATCAGAGTCTCCAAGTTGTTGGAACTGAGAAAGTTTATGTTCTTGGACTTGTGATAAGTTCATGCTGGCAGACTTGGAAAAGCCTCGTTGAATTGTCTGCACAGTCCATGGCAAAGAAAATGTAAGGAGTCTGTTAAATAGGAATCCTAAAGAGCTAAAACAAGGGTGTAATTTCTCTGCAGTTGAGTGTCTGAAACAAATTTTGTGTTGGGAAACAGGGTGAGACTTTGTGTTTTGCTGTATGTTTTAAGATGGTTCTATCTGTCTTCTATACTTTGATCATTTGTGTTTTTTAAAAAATATTCTTCTACTGTGTAATAAACTGCTGGTCTGTTAAAGAAAATCTGCAGCCTTGTGTGAATGTATTTCAGTAACTGACCACCACCTTAACCAACTGAAAAACATCAATCCAAATTCCTTTCCTACTTGCCCAGTAGCTGGGATCATAACCATTTGTACAAAGCTGTCCAATAAATTGGTTGCTAAAGATTCAGTGGCAGTTTTTCAAAGGAAAGAACTTGGAGAAGAGATAGTTACATTATAGTGCGATGTGATTGGCTGCTGTGCAGTTGGCATCAGGAAAGGAGGACTCTCTAAATGTTTCTGCCAGCCCTGCAGGCACTTGTCATCAGTGGTGAGCCAATGCCCCTGCAACATTCCTGCTGCCAGCCTTCACTGTGCTGCTGCTGACATGAACATCCACAGATTCTCATGAATGGGCCTGACTCTGGGCGTTCCAATTGGGTAAGATCAGGAATTGTGAAATGCAGCAGTCACATCCCATCATTGTTTAAAGAGTTGACCAGGATGGCAAATTTTCAGGACCACTAAATTATAATTGCTGCTTCTTCCCATTGCATTTATGTTGCTTTTACACTGTATGTCAGTAACATGATCAACTGAAAGCACAGAGATAGTAGGAATTGCCGATGTCGGAGAATCCGAAATAACAAGGTGTAGAGCTGGATGAACACAGCAGGCCAAGCAGCATCAAAGGAGCTTCAGAAAACCCTTCTGAAGAAGGGTCCAGACCCGAAACATCAAACTTTCCTGCTCCTCTGATGCTGCTTGGCCTGCTGTGTTCATCCAGCTTCACACTGTGTTATCTCAAATTAAAGCACAATTTTTTTTGTTAACTTTGCCTTTTTAATGGTCATGTCAAGGGCAACAATATGCTACCAGCATTTTGATGCTAAAGTGCCAGTTTACAATTTATAGGTTAACTCCAAAACTTAAAATAATTTGACTACAGCACTGTGTCACTGGCTAATATTACTCAATTACTGCACACCCAATATGTATTTTTTTTTAACACATATGTGAAAGACCCTGAAATTTTTTTATTCAATTTGTTTTAATTTATTGTAGTCATGTTTACCTAAGTTCAGTGAAAAGCTTTGATTGTGAGCAGTACAGGTGGATCATAGTAAGCAAAGGGCATACAGATCATAGCAGTGAAAAAAAGCACTTGGACAGAGTGAGGTGAACAGTTTACTCCTCACAGGAGGTGCACAAAGCAGGATCAATGTTAACGAGTTCAATGTTGTTTAAAGTTAGAGAGGTCCATCCATCAGTCTAATAACAGCAGGGAAAAAGGTGTTTTTGAACCTGCTGGAGCATGCGTTCAAGCTTCTGTATCTTCTGCCGGATGAAAGAGCTTTTAGGAGATCATTACCGGGGTCAGAGGGGTCTTTGATAGTGTTGGGAGCCTTTCCGCAGCAATGAGAGGTGTAAATGGAAATTTGTTACAAGGTGGCATGTCTTAAAATTGTAACCTCTGTACTTTTTCATCATGTTGAGGGACTGAGCTTCATTGAATCTATGACTGTTGACCCATTCAAAAGACAGCATCAGCCACTCCTTGACAGCGTTGCAAGTTTGTGTAATTCCAGTGAACTTAATGAGGCTGTAATATATCACTAGCCTTCACTGAGTCAACCCAAATAGTAAAGAGAAGTCAATATCACCTTCGGCTTCACTGCTCTGACTATAGAAGTGCAACGTTAGGTAGGGTTTCTGCTTCCAGTAACAGTCCATACACTTGCTGCAAATGTATGTATGTACCAGAGGCATAGATAAGGTGAATAGTAAAGATCTTTTCCCTAGGGCTGGGGAGTTCAAAACTAGAGAGCATAGGCAAACACAGGCAAATTTAAAAGGGGCCCGAGCAGCAACATTTTCAAGCAGAGGGTGGTGCGTGTATGGAATGAGTCGTCAGAGGAAGTGGTGGAGGTGCGTACAAATCCAACATTTAACAGGCATCAGAATGAGTATATGAATAGGAAGAATATAGAGGGATATGGGCCACATAGGACTAGATTCATTTGGGCGTGGATGGGTTGGACCAAAGGGTCTGTTTTTGTGCTCTACGTCTCAATGAATCTGTGACACTCGACCTATCTAGATACCTTGCACATTCCTCTATCCTCATCACAACATCCCCTTCTACATTTTTTAAAGTGACTCAAAATCCTTTCATATTGTAAAGCAACATAAAAAAACAGATTGCTCGAAGATAAGCACTGGTGGGTTACTCTAATAGAGAGAAATACAGTGTCTAGCAAACCCCAGCAAAATAGCAATGAGATGAATGACCAGATTAATTTGTTTCAATTGTACTGTATTAAAGTTAAATACGCCAAAGCACCAGATACAACTGCCCTCTTTTTTTGGAAGATACCATGTAATCTTTTGCATCTATCTGAGATAGTAGATAGATCAACATAGCAAATCATCTGAAGCACAGCACCTCTAGTAGAGCAGCACACCCTCAGTCCAACACTGAAACGCCAGATTTAGATCTTGTGTTAAAATCCCTGGACTGGAGCTCAAGCCCCCAACAAACGTCTGACTTAATAGAAGGAGTTACTATCAACTGAACCATAGCTAACCAGATCTGAAGGTGGATAAATCACGCAGGCTGGATGGACTACACCCCAAAGTTCTGAAGGAGATCACACAGGAGATTGTACCTAATTTGCAGGTGACTCAAAGATAGGTGTAGGAGCAGGCAGTGTGGAGGAAGTGGAGAGGCTGCAGAAGGACTTGGACAGGTTAGGAGAGTGGGCAGAGAAGTGGCAGATGGAGTACAATGTGGGAAAATATGAGGTTATGGACTTTGATAGGAAGAACAGAGGCATAGACTATTTTCTAAATGGGAAAAGAAATCTGAAGCACAAGAGATTCAGGGGAGTCCCAGTTCAGGGTCCTCTTAAAGTTAGTATGCAGGTTCATTTGGCAGTTAGGAAGGCAAAAGCAATGTTAACATTCATTTCAAGACACCTCGAATACAAGAATGGAGAGGTACTGCTGAAGCTGTATAAGGCATTTGTCAGATCACATTTGGAATATTGAGAGCAGCTTTGGGGTTATGGGAATAAGGCAGGAACAGGATACTGATTGTGGATGACCAGCCATGATCATAATGAATGGTGGTGCTGGCTCGAAGGGCCGAATGGCCTACTCCAGCACCTATTGTCTATTTTGGGGCCATATCTTAGGAAGGGTGCGCTGGTGTTTGAGGGAGTCTGGAGGCGGTTTACAAGAATGATCCCAGGGATGAAGGCCTTATCATGTGGGGAGTGGTTGAGGACTCTGAGTCTGTAGTCAGAGTTTAAACGGAAGATGGGAGGATCAAAATGTAACTTACAGAATACCGAGGGGCCTGGATGGAGTGGATGTGGAGATGTTACCGATGGTAGGTACAGACTCAGAGTGAAGGGTCAAACCTTAGAACTGAGATGAGAAGGATTTTCTTCAGCCAGAGGGTGGTGAACCTGTGAACTCATTGCCACAGAAGGCTGTGGAGGCCAGGTCACTGAGTGTCTTTAAGACAAAGATAGATAGGTTCTTGATTAGTAAGGAAATCAAGGGTTATGGGGAGAAGGCAGGAGAATGGCATTGAGAAGCATATCAGCCATGATTGGACTGTGAAGCAGACTTGATGGGCCGAATGGCCTAATTCTGCAACTATATCTTTTGCTCTTGTTACACCTGACAACCTCAAATTGTTTCATTTTTGTAACTTACAATTTCTCTCCCCTCCATATGCTATGGCCAATGTTCGGGTACTTGAATAGGAAGGATTTAGAGGAATATGGGCCAAATGCTGGCAAACGGGTCTAGACTAATATACGATATCTAGTTGACATGGACGAGTTGGACCGAAGGGCCTGTTTCCACTGCTGCACATCTCTGTTATAAACTCATAAACTGATGGAGGTGAGGCCAGAAGGAAGAGATCACGGGGAAGATTCGCCACAGTGTCATGAGCCTGCACGGCACAGCGAAGATACTTTTTGGAAGAATTCACTGTAACTTGCTCCCCCGTCCAATGCATTTTCCACAGATTGCAATGCAGTTGCTGTGTCACAGTCACTTGGACAGCACCAGTAATTAAGAAAGTTCAGTTCTTCTAAAGGTCAATTGGGCTTCTCATCATGAATGTGAAGAAAATGCAATTCAGGTATTTTTTTAGCATAATTAACAGACCATGAAGAGCTGTTCTGGAATGGGCCTGTTCTTCTACCAAGTATATATGAGAGCCATGCTGGAACTCGGGAGCACTTGACACCCAGCATTCTTCTGTTACCCTCTGTCATTCCATTTGGAATTGCCTGGGCTCGGCTCCCTTT
This sequence comes from Stegostoma tigrinum, assembly GCF_030684315.1. Taxonomy (NCBI): domain Eukaryota; kingdom Metazoa; phylum Chordata; class Chondrichthyes; order Orectolobiformes; family Stegostomatidae; genus Stegostoma; species Stegostoma tigrinum. The sequence goes on from NC_081379.1 coordinate 39,953,143, forward strand.
GTAAATTTTCATACCTTTGCAGAAATTGGGAGTAGGAAGTGATTTGGAATCAAACACCTAATGGAAAATATCCTGAAGGAGCTGGTATGAACATGTTACATCTTCTCATGTTTTTCTCGCTGCATTTAATATTGTGTATGTGCAGTTTCCTAGGATTTAATGGTTTGTAGACTATCAGTTTTAATCCATCGAACTTGAATTAACTTTAAATGTAAACAATGCAAGCTCATGATAAAAGCACAGGGTAATTTTGCTGGGCTGAGTTGTCAAATGGAGAGCTCATATGGGAGGCCCTACCTGGGAGTTTTTAACAATGCAGACTCACACAGTGTGAAAATTTTCACAAAGAAACAAACAAGGCATGCTGAAGAAATCTGTTTCACTGTAGAAACCTAGTCTCTCTCTGAAATGCATTGTGTTTAATTTGCTCAGCACGATACACTGATTCTGATGGTCTTCAGTGTCCTTGTGGAGATGGGTTGGAACACTGGGATCTATTTATCTCAGGACCGACATTAGGACTATGTGGTTGCAGTAACTGTTGGAACATTCTCTCTGTGCAACGCTTACAGAGAATTCCAATTAACAGCCTTCAAAATTGTTTTGCCCATTTGCTACTCTATTTTTCCTTAACACCCAAGAGCTGATGAACTCACTAGGTGAATTGCTTCAAAATATTATTGCCCATGCAGTGCTTAGCAGCATAGTTAAATCGACTGCTGAACAGCACCATTCGTCAAGGAAGCTGACGAATTAATCTCAACACAATTCAATGTTGAAATAGCCATAGCTTTTCCAGCAGAGGTGTGAGTGAGCAGTAGTTCAGGTTGGACTAGACTCCATTCCTTGCATCACTCTGCGATGTGCTTTAGTGACAGCTGATTGCCTGTAGCAGAAAAATGTAGCTTCGAAACAAATGGTGGCTCAGTGGTCAGCACTGCTGCTTCACAGTACCCAGGTTCGATTCCAGCCTCGATGACCGGCTGTGTGGAGTTTGCACCTTCTCCCTGTGTCTGCGTGGATGTCTGTGGGGTGCTCTGGTTTCCTCCCACAGTTCAAGATATGCAGGGTAGATGGATTAGCCCATGCTGAATTGCCCACCATGTCCAGGGAAATGCAGGCTAGGTGGGTTAGCTGTGACAATTATAGGATTGGATCTGGATGGGACGCTCTTTGGATGGTCAGCATGGACTTGATAGGCCAAATGGCCTGCTTCCGCACTGTAGGGATTCTATGATCACAGATAGAGAGTAACAGAATGATTAATGGTAAGTAGAACTCCTAGAAATTGTTTCATTCTCACGATTGAGAGATAATTTTTGTCATAGTGTTTAATGAAAATTCTTGTGGGATTTACCTTCTCCCCACCCATCAGCAGGATTAATATCGGTGATGGGAATAGAGCAGGATTACAGTGGATTGTTCCCACATGAGATTTGTTTGTGTGTTCCACGAAACTCTTTCTAATCGCTACTCCCCCATTAGGGCAGGTACAACAAAGCTTACGGAGCAAGAAAGTTTCCCTTCTAAATGTCATCTGTTGTGAAACAGATTTATGGCCAGTGGACCAAAGGGATCTCACAGAATTGTAGCAATGTACTTACATTGCTGATGCAAGAGATAATATGAGGGAAGAGGCACCTCATCTTGAAACATGGAAAAACATATTTACTGCAATGGAGTGAGTAATTGAGCAACAGACATTTGCTTGATCAACAGATACAGAGAAGCACTCTTTCAGAATGTGTAGAATGGAAATGAGCTCAGGGTGTGGAGAATTGAGAGAGTTCAGAGCGTGCAGTTAACAGAGAAGCACAGGATACATGCAATCTTGCCTTATCAACCCAACATAAAGGGCCTTTCTATCAAGGTTCTGTATCATCTCCTTTCACTTCTTTGTGAAATGATTTTTTTCTGATCAGGGAGCATTCTGGAAGTATGTCGTTATGTGGGCACTGATTTTCAGACTTGGTGGAGTTGCTACGAGAGTTTGATATTGAAGTGTAGAGAGATAAGATTACTAAGTAGTGTTGAAACTCATTGTATTGGAGTGCTGGGTCCTGAAGGGGTTCAACTTTGTCTATGTACATTATTGATAATTCTCTCAAAAGTGGACCACTGACCCACACAGATCACGGGTCACGGATTATCAAATTATTTGAAACTTGAGGGGAATTTTATGCTAAAATAGCAAAGCCCGAAGAGTTCATACAACAGCTAATGTCGGTACATTGTCCTGAGTGCTGTAAAATTCATTATGTCTACTTGCTGGAAGTCAGGGTTTACCAACAGCTAAACCCACATGATCATCCTCCATTACCCTCCAAAGCCATTGAAAACCAGGCAGACCCCCCCTTCACTCAATTGGATAATTTTTGTCTTTTACTCAAACAGCCATTTGTGTTACTTGCAACAATAAATTTTAACGTCCCCAATACCTTTCCCCCGAGATAGCTGCAAACAGCCCCTGATGTGTTATTCTATAATAACTACAGCTTCCAGGACAATTCAGAATCAACTCTCCCACAGTAAGCAGCTTCCAAAGTAATCAGTTTGAATTAAAGACAAGCGCACAATCTGCTGTGTGCAATTTCATGTTTGTGACTCTCCAAAACTTTATTACCATTAGAGCTGACTGTTCTGATCCACACCTGGCAGGAGGCCCAAATTTTATTGCCCATAAATTTAAGGTCATCCAAAATGTTGCTGCTTGTTCAATAACTGGTGGCGGGTTTCATTCAGCGATCAGCGCTGTGCTCACTGACAATGGCTCTGAATCTTCATCAGAGCCACTCTCAGTTAAAAAGGCATCTGATCATTTTGCTGCTACCACTCAGTGTCTGGTTGTTCGAGTGTGAAAGGGGAAAACCACTTAGCAGTTTAATGAGCAGAGGCTCTTGTTTTAAACAGGATTTCGTGCATTGCAGGCTAGCGACTAGATACAAGATATTGTTACACAACTATGCAGGAGACCTTGCCACCAGATCTTAGCCTTTTGCAGTGTTAAACTATTCTCTCTGTCTGCGTCCATTTGACATTATCCTTAATGTACTCATCAGCATTAACCCTTTCAGACCCACGCACTCTTTTACATCTCCCCTCTAGGTATGTTTCCTCATTACTAACATTGTACATTTGTGTCTGTGTGCATGACGCCATGAATCCCCAAATCCCTGACTTCACTGATTCAGGAGGAATGAGGATTTTACTATTTTTCCACACTGCCCTCTCTCTGGGTTTAGAAGATTGATGACTCTCTGACTTTGATTCTGTTCTTGATATTGTGAGTACTGAATATCCCTTTAAATTGGAGGATTTATCATTTGGATTTCCTTCACTGAGGCAGCCTTTCTGTTGGCTCCTCCATCGTAATACCCAGACAACATCGAACACCTCTGCTTGCAGTAACTGGGGATCTCTGGGATAATGGGAGCCTCAGATACTGGAAAATCCAAGATAACAAAGTGTGGAGCTGGATGAACACAGCAGGCCAAGCAGCATCTTTGGAGCCCTTCTGATGAAGGGTCTAGGCCCGAAATGTCAGCTTGTGTGCTGCTCGGCCTGCTGTGTTCATCCAGCTCCACACTTTGTTATCTCTGGACCGATACATTTTCTCTTTTTGCCAGAATGCTGGTTCTTCGAGCCAGGAAATTTCCTCATGACTTGTGTCCTAAATCTGTGGGCATGGGTTGGCTCTCTCCGTGACAGAGTTTATTGCACCACATCCTCCATCTGGGTGAGCAGATTTTTATTTTCAATCTGCTGAAAAATCGGTGCTGAGGTGTGTAGACACTTTAACTGCTTATTCATCAGGGTTAATTTCATTTGCCCTCTGTGTTTGTAAAACTGCCACATTTACCTGCTGTGGTGTGGCTATTGGGAGATTGCTTCTTGGTTGACACAGTCTCAGTCACTCAGAATTCTTCTGATGTGGAGGTGCCAGTGTTGGACTGGGATGGACAAAGTCAGAAGTCACACCACATCAGGTTATGGTCCAACAGGTTTATTTAAAACTCGCAAGCTTTCGGAGGGCTGCCCCTTCGTCAGCTGAGAGCTTGTGATTTTTAAATAAACCTGTTTGACTCTAACCTGGTGTCATGTGACTTCTGATAGAATTTGGAGAGATAAGGAAATGAAAATATTCTTGTTGCGCTTGTACCTGACGTTAGACTTCAGTCTGTCACCACTGTTGGCTCACCAAGCCATGTTACAGTCTGAGCTACCTCAGCTGAAATAACAAAGCGTGGAGCTGGATGAGCACAGCAGGCCAAGCAGCGTCTGTGCTCCTAAGATGCTGCTTGGCCTGCTGTGTTCATCCAGCTTCACACTTTGTTATCTTGGATTCTCCAGCACCTGCAGTTCCCAATATCTCCCTCTACCTCAGCTGAAGATTTATCAATGATGTCAAGTGGGGTAATATTGCTACTGGCTATCTGATTACTCATGCTCTCTTGCTGATTCTCACAGTCAGAATTCTCTTCAGTGTTGATAGCAGTGGAAAGCATTTCTTGACAATCCAGTAGGTTGCTGACTGCACAAAAAGAAAATCTTATGCCAATTTAACTACTGTCAAAGGATTCAGTCTTCTGCCTGGATTCCACCCTGAGTCTAGGGAACCTGATGAAAACGTCTCCTGTTATCCTTTGACACATTGATCCTTAATCAAACTGTCTTTAATCTGATCTTCCATGACCAGCCATGGCCAACCTCATCGCCCTCCAAGATTGGGTTAGGGTTTGTGCATTGGTCTGTTGCTGTCTCGTCGTAAGATTGTCCTTCTCTTCCGTGTGCCTATCTAGCTTCTGCTTCCATCGCACTTTGAATAGCCTTCTTCAAAGTTACATTCTCCTTAGGCTGTAATAAATTTGTCAAAAACTTAACGATAATTCCATCAGCAATTCTGTCTCTTATAAATTTTGATTTCAAAATGCCAGTTTGACAGCTTCCCACCATTAATGAAGTTATCCATGGATTTCTCCGGATGTTGAACATGCTGTTTCAAGAATTTTGGTTGCTCTCAGATTAAAGTAATTATCAAAAGCTGTTATAATTTATTCAAAGGTATTGGCACCTTTTACTGGCAATTTCTAAACCGTCTGCTGCAGTCCCTTGCCCATGCTGTGCCTCTTACCAGCTCTAAGGTGAAGGTTTTCTTTATGAGTGCGGCTTTTTGTTCTGCAGTTCCTTCCACAAGTGCTGCTGGCTGTTGTCTTTTTGGGGCCTAGAATGACTGTATGAGTCTTCTCAAAGCAGCAATGTTCTTAAAGTGGCAAGCTCATTCCTTCTGCAAACAAGTCAAATGAATCGTTTTCACCATAGTCACCTTGAGCAGTAGTCATCGCTGTTAATCACCATCGTATTGGGATTAATCATGACAACTTTTGAAATTTAATGAACATCTCAAATGATAAACTGTTTCTGTGATAGTGGATACTCTGGATCACCACAACTTGACCATGAAGACCCATCCAAGCTAATGGCTGAGACTGTAAAAGATTAATTATCTCAAATAAAAAGCAATGGATGGGCCAGTGACCTGATATGGAAGCACTATGTAACAGTTTTGGCTTATCGGCCATTTTAAGTTTTGATTTCTATCAGCCCGACTGTTAGCAACCATTTTGGGCAGAACCCCCAGTAAGAACTCTGAGACACACCATCAAAGGGCAGTTTCTCAACAAGAAGGGAAAGCAGTTGCTATACTGACTGGGCTACCAAGGGTTACAACCTGAGAAGCTGCAAAAATATGAAAAGCCCCAGAATGTGTTCTGCTCAGTCCCCCTGTGGACATGCTGACTATCCCTAACCAGGCCATGCCTTTCCAAGTGACAGTTTACCTGATCTCTCAGGATTGATATGCCCACCATTGAAGTAAGGCTAGCTGGCCTATAACTGTTTGACATTTCCTTTGTACCACTTTTAAACAACAGAACCACACTGGCATTCCTCCAGTTTTCTGGCACCACGCCTGCATCTAGTGAAGATTGGAAAATAATCCTCGGGGGATCTTCCATCTCCTCCCTGCCCCCCGTCAACATAGGGAACGATTTATCTAGCCTTGACAACTTACCCACTATTTATATAGCTTGTTTATTGTTCCCTTATAATATTAGAGTATTTCAAATTTTAGAAAAGGAGCGTAGCTTTATGTTTCAACCAAGATAACAAGCCCACTGCAAAACTGTTGTTAAAGTTGCTAAGTGAAGGTGATAATTATTAACAAAATACAAGAATACAAGGGAGAGAAGGTAAAAGTTTCCTCTGAAGATGAAAATGTGATTAAATTCTACCATTGTTGCAGGCCTGGCTTGATTAAAGATGTCTCTTTCAGCAGTGAAAGGGTTGAAAGCTTAGAGTCTGATTCAGCAGCTGTGATGGCTTATGCGATCAAAGAGTTATGACAAGGTGTAGTTTGTTGCATGTTAGCGATCGGTACAAGTTGCAACACCACATGAAGTATAATTACAAAGACTTTCAGGAGGAAGAGATGATAGATATGTTTGTATTGGGACCACCAACCTCTCTTATACCGAGGATCTAAGGACCTGGTTAATCAAGTTTGGTAGAAGGAAATAGTCAGTAGCCTAATGAGAAGACTGTCTTGAAGATGTTGTTTATTACATAATAGCGATGAGGTGCAGTGTTAGACTGGTATGATTGACAATGTTACAAGATTATGTGGACATCCCACTGGTAGGACTTACTCGTTCAAGGTCCAAAACTGTTTTCCCCACCCAAGTCCGGCTGGTGTCACCTTCTTCAGTGATGCTTAATGAACTCCTCCACATTAACCCTTTCAGATCTTTACACCCTCATCAGCATTTCACAAGGCTCCCACTGAGAAGGCCAACCCTCCAGGATTATTCTGCACACACTGCAGTGAGAAATTCATGGGGGCATTAAACAAAAGTGAACGCTTGCATTTATTAGTGGCCAGAATCTTCAAGATGGGGAAAAGCCTGAGGAAGGTGAAGGTGGCTAAGTCATGGAGCGACTGCGCCATTCAATGGAAGGTGAGTCGGGAGGTCACACACACAAACGCGCGCACACACATCAGACAGACCGACACACACACACACAGACAGACCGACACACACACACACAGACAGACAGACACACACACACAAAGTGTTGTCAAGCCAGAATTTAGTGAACATTGTGCACAGAGCTGATGGTTTAACAGGACTTAGTGTGCCTTTGGATATGATTGGAGTTTTGGTTGAACTCAAGTGAGCAAAGGGTGCACAGCCGACTAGTTGCAAAATACGCAAAAGGGCCACAGCACAAAGTTCAATCTCATTATCCTGTTTCAAACTCTTCTTGTTCTTCCCCAGAGCATCACTGATTTTACAATCACTGTTTAACCTGGGCTTTCTCACCAGCTGCATGGACAATCAGTGCGCCAACTCTGATTGGCGTGTGCCAAGTATTGGACAGGCTGTGCCCGCATCTTAGATGGCATGTTGGCTGGGAGATTGTTCCCGGGTGGCTGCAGCTATTTTGTGTTGCTCATAGTCCAGCTCAGTTGTGTGGTTGTAATCAAGTTTAATACTTTCACCTAAAACCTGTTGATATGGCAACCCAGTTTACGAGACAATCTGAAATTAAACACAACCGACTGGCATGGTTGCAGCTTCTGGATATTTTCACAGCTCACATCAAAGGAAATTGAGGGTTTATGCAGCACACACACGTATGCACACACACACATACACACACACACACACACACACACATAGACAGACACACATGCAGACAGATACTCAGACACACACACACACACACATACACACACACACGCACACGCACGCACGCACACACACACACAGGGCTATGAAAAATCTTCCACCCAGGATTCCCGGATTACAATTGCAAATCCGCACTCTTCAAGGCTAATGTCAACATGAGACCTATACAACATTCACAGCACTCTTGTCAGTTTGCCAGAGAGAAACACTTTGAATTACAACAAGTAATGTCCACCTTGAGGACCCTTTGAGTCTTTGCCAGACCTGAAGATGCGGGGATCGGTGTGAAGTAACACTTGGCATCATTTCTCTTGAAAAGGTCAAATGGGAATTTTCTATTTGACACAGCATTGCCTACTTGGGCTCTTAAGTAAGCCACAGCCTTCACTCATCAAACATTGACTCACAACATTGCCCTGTGGAAACGCATCTTTGTAACAGCTTTGACCAACACTTTTGACCTGAATCTATTTGCTTGATCTTCAAAGACTTACTGCAGGTACAGGATGTTTTTGTATCTACTCAAGCTGCCAGGGACATACCTAGGTTTAAAATGTCCTTGAGGAATTGTCATGTCATGTCCCGGTTGGATCTTCGAGAGAGGGGCACAGTCATTGAGATTATAATCAAACTGTACAGTGGTGATAGAGATCTTGATGAACTTCTACAACTGGCAACATGCAAGACTTACTTTGTTAATGTGATCTGGACATTAGTGAACCAGATGGGCTTTTCCTGTCAATCAGCAGTGGGTTTCGTGGTCATTATTAAACTCTTACTTTTTACTGGATTCAAATCCTTCCATCTACCATTGCAGGATTTAAACCTGGGTCCTTGGGTTAATAGACTAGCAATAATACCACCAGGGCATTGCCTGGAGCAGCTTGCAAATTAGCCCACACAATGCAGCTACCTCTTCAGCAACACTGAAAATTTCAGGTAAGGAATCTACCATGGGACCCTACATGATGTCTGCGTCATACTCCATCTCCTAGACTGCTGTTGTTGCCAGACATGGAATCCAGATAAGAGTGGAGCAAACAGATGATTGCCACACAAGCTGGCACGCTGTATAATTTGCCCATTCATTTGATAACCCTTTAACTTTCTCTGGGTAGATCATCAATGCTGGATTGTCACAGATGGTGCTGTGTTGAACTACGGCATCTGATCAACCCTGAAAATTCCCAGGGAGATGCATATCTCTCCTTCTTTAATATTGTTAGTATTCCATCATGTGAACACAAAAATTATGCTCCCCAAAATGTGTTAACACTGAATCCTGAGACCATGGGAACGGAAAGTAGATGAGGGGTGTTTGCTATGAGTAAACAAACAGAAGTGAATATGAGAGAAGAAAATTATCAAGATCATTGGTATCTAACAATTTTCAATTTTTGAGATACTAACCTGAGGATATAAAAGTGCTAAGTGTTAGGTAAATTGGTTGCATGGTGACTTTGTTAAACCTCGTCTGTTCTCTTGCTACACTGATCTCAGAGAAGCATTAAATTGCATGATGCATCAATTTAATCTTTAATCCATCTGCCCTTATTACCTGAAGCATGTTAGCTGCTCAAGTGGTTGAATTTTCAATGTACACCGGCTTTGAGGATTTGTCCATTGCTAACTACCCACCGTTTGATAGTTACTTATGAAAGATGACTAAGACTTTGGATCCGCAGTCACATTTCAGTTTGATCCTCCTTTGAAGGAATTATTCATTGTAAATGACCACTCAGTCCCTGAGGTCAATAAGGTGAATAAACAGGCAATAGCTATCGGTGACACCTTCTTGCGCTCCTGCTCATGTCTTGATCATTAACCAGCACTATCCCGTTTGCTCTGCCTGCCAGTGTGTGCAAGGGGGAGCAGTTAGTGTTTGTGTTTGTTTTCAAAGGGGAACTTAATGTTTGGTAACATATTCACTTCACAAAGACACGAAAAGAAATGACTCCTACAGACAGAAAGCGCTGGAGAAACTTGACGAGCCTGACAGCATCTGCAAAGAGACAGAAACAGAGTTGACATTTCGAGACCACTGACCCGTCTTTGGGACTGAAATAGCTGGGGAAGGGTGGTATTTATGCTGTTGATGGGGGTGGAGTTGCAGGGGAGCTGGATGAGGGAAAATAGAGTGGAGACGATACCCAGAAAGAGAGAGAGAAAAGGGGTAGGCAAACATGGAGATTGCTGATGACAAATTGATAGGAAGGTGCTAGAGACAAATGCATTGGTTGAAAATGGATAAGCCATGATTAGAGGAGCCCAAATGCTACAGGACCTAGGGGTTTGGGAGAAGGTAACAAACATGTAGGAGGGTGTTAATGTTCTGAAATTGTTAAACTCAATGTTGATTGCTGAAGGCTGTCAGGTAACAAGGCAGAAGATGAGATGCTGCTCCACTGGCTTGCGTGGAGCCTGGCTGGAACACTACTGCCAGCCTGAGGTGAAATATTGGCCAGGGGAACGTGGTGGGATGTGGAGCTGGCAGGCAACTAGAAGCTCAGGGTGTTTTTTAACAGATAGAGTGAAGGTGTTCCACAAAGCGGTCACCCAGTCTGGCACTTTGTCTTCCCACATTGTGAGCAGCAAATCCAGTAAACTAGATTGGGTGATGTGCTGGTACAGTGCTGCTTCACCTGGAAGGTGTGCCTGTGCCTTGGATGGTGAGGAGGGGGGAGCTAAATGGGCGGGTGCTACACATTCTGCTGTTGCAGGAGAAGATGCCGTAGAGCTACTGGTGGGGGGGGGGGGGGGGGTGTTGTGTGCGGTGGTGGGAGTGAAGGAAGAGTGGACCAGGGTCTCCTGGAGGGAATGGTCCCTGTGGAAAGTTGACAAAGGAAAGGAGGGGAATATGAGTCTGTTGGTGGTATCCCACTGGGAGTGGCAGAAATGGTGGCTAATGATCCTCTGGATGTGGATGCTGGGGGGATTGTAGGGCAGGACAAGAGGGACCCTATTGCTGTTGTGGGAGGGAAGAGAGGGGGTGAGGACCAAAGTGTGAGAGATGGGTCAGACACAGCTGAGGGCCCTGTCAACCACGATGGTGGAAATCTTTGGCTGAGGAAAAACGTGAATATTTCTGAGGCTGCCCAATGGAATTTGGCATTGTCAGAACAGATGAGACAGAATATCGATTAGAGTCTTTAGAGGAGGCAGGGTTTGAGGATGTATAGTCCGGGTAACTGTGGGTGTCAGTGGTTTGTAATGGGTATTGGTGGCCAGCCTGTCCCCAGAAATGGAAACAGCGATAGTGAGGAAGGGAGAGGAGGAGTCAGAGATGGAGGTGAGAGCATGAAGGAAATTGGAAGTGAAATTGATAAATTTTTCCAATTCCAGATGAGAAAGGGAAGCAGCACCAATGATATCACCGATTTACCAGAGAAAGAGTAATGGGTGGGGGGGGGGAGGGTGAAGGGTAGGTAAGAACACAACAAGGAGTGTTCCACGTACCCCACAAAGAGACAGGCATAACTGTAGCCTATGCAGGTACCCATGGCCACCTGTCTGACTTGAAGAAAATGGGAGGGGTTAGAGGAGAACATTTCAAAGTGAAGATGAGCTCAGCTTGACGGACGAGGATACTGGTGTTTTTTTTATTATTTAATCACTTGCGGGACATGGACATCTCTGGCTGGGCCAGCATTTACTGTCCATCCCTAGCCACCCTTGACAAGGTGGTGGAGAGCTGCCTTCTTGAACCGCTGCAGGCCACCTGCTGTGGATTGACCTACAATGCTGTTAGGGAGGGAACTCCAGGATCGTGACCCAGCGACAGTGAAGGAGCAGCGATATATTTCTAAGTCAGAACAGTGAGAGATTGGAGGGGAGCTTAGAGGTGGTGATGTTCCCATGTATCAGCCACCCTTGATCTTCTAGATGGAGATGGTTGTAGGTTTGGAATGTGCTGTCTAGGGATCTTTGGCAATATTCTGTAGTGCATCTGGTAGATGGTACACACTGCTGCAACTGAGCATTGGTTGTGGAGAGAATGGATGGTTGTAGGCTTAGTGCCAATCAAGCGGCTTGCTTTGTCCTGGATGGTGTCAAGCTTCTTGAGTGTTGGGGCTGCACCCATCCAGGCAAGTGGAGAGTATACCATCACACTCGTGACTTGTGCCTTGTCGATGGTGGACTGGCTTTGAGGCATCAGGAGGTGAGTTACTTGTCGCAGAATTCCTAGACTCTGACCTGCTCTTGTAAGCATTGCATTTAAATGGCAAGTCCATTTGAGTTTGTGATCAATGCTAACCTCCAGAATGTTGATAGAGGGGGATTCGGTGATGAACGTTAAATGTTATGGGCGTGGTGGTTAAATTGCCTCTTATTGAGATGGTCATTACTTGGCATTTGTGTGGCACAAATGTAATTTGTCACTTGTCAGCCCAAGCCTGAATATTGTTCAGATCTTGTTGCATTTGAACATGAACTGCTTTAGAGTTGTGAATATTGCTGAACATTGTACAATCATCAGCCTTATGTACAATCATGACCTTATGGGAGGATCATTGACGAAGCAGCTGAACCTAGTTGGGCCGAGGACACTACCCTGAGGAATTCCTGCAGAGATGTCCTGGAGCTGAGATGACTGGCATCCAGCAACCATCTTCCTATGTGTTAGGAATGATTCCATGGGGACGGTTTAGCCTTCTTTCTGGGATGAAGTGGAGAGCCCTAAGACTATCCTGATGGGGGGTGGACATGTAAAAGGATTGTATGTCCAAAGTGAAGAGGAGGTGGCTGGTGCCAGCAAATTGAAAGTTTTGAAACCGACGTCTGATGAAGTGTCAATGTCATTGAGAAGGATCTGGACAAGGGGACAAAAAAATTGAGTCAAGCTAGGAAGAAATGAGTGCCATGGAGCAGGAACAGGTAGAAGCAATGAGACCGGATAGTCCTGTTTATGGATTTTGGGAAGAAGGTAGAAGCAGGCTTTACACGGTTGGGCTACTATGAGCTGGGATGGTGTCGGAGGGAGATCCCCAATGGATAAAATGCCCCTGATGAAAACAATGTCTCTTCCTACTCAGGAAGTTTACAGGATTTAGAGTATTGATAAGGATCCTCACGAACATTTACAAATTTACTGTAGAAAGCATTCTGTCTGGCTCATGGCTTGGCATGCCAGCTGCTGTGCCCAGGGCCATAAGACACTACAAAAAGTCTTGTACATAGCTCAAACTGTCACAGAAGTCAACCTTCCATCCATTGACTCCATTTACACTTCTTGTTGCCATAGAAAGGCTTCCAACATCATCAAAGACCCCTGCCACCCCGGTTATGTGCTCTTCCAATCTCTTCTGTCAGGCAGAAAATACAGAAGCTTAAACACACGTCCCGACAGGTTCAAGAACAGCTTCTTCACTGCTGTTATTGGCCTGCTGAATGGACCCCTCTAACTTCAAATCTACAGTTGACCTTGCTCTTGTGCACCTCCTATGCAGTCATTCCATTGTATGCGTCACTCTGTCTAGGCACCCTGTGTTCAGTATGACCTTGTATGTTATGATCTGCCTGTACTGCATGCAAAACAAAATGGTTCACTGTACTTAGGTACATTTGACAACAATAAATCAAATCAGATGAGGTTAGTGATGATTATGAATACAATAGTTTGATGTTCAATGGTGGGGTCATAGTCTTGTGGGCAACAGGAAGAGATACCTGAGAACTGGCGCCCAACCTTTGCAATGTAAAAGCACCACATTTATCAAAAGGCTTAATTACAAAGTCAGTTTTGTACCCGAGAGCACAGAATACAGTCAGTCAGAGGGAGATAGGTTAGACGTGGTGGGGGGGGGGGGGGGGGGGGGGCGGTGCCGGTCAAAAGAAATTAAAGCAACTGATGTCAGGTTGACAGTTCTCAATGAACAGGTCAAGTGCAGGTGAAAGGCCAGGGCGAGGCAGGGGCATGTCCAGCTGGAGTGAGAGTGTTAGAGGCGGGGGACTGGGGAGAGTTCTCCTTTCCAAAGATAAGACATACTGTCTTAGTCTTTCATCTTGCACTCATCAGGGCAGATACAAGAATACCAACTTTCAAAAGGGAACATCAATCTATATTGCCTGAGAAACCTGCTAGAAGCTACATATATTCATATGCAGGATTCAGCTCTCTGCAAACCATTGAAATCTGTCCTGTCTTTGCACATTCTCAAATAAACAAAAGCTTTGGAGATGCTGTTTCTGCATGGCAACTCCTGACCTATCAGAGCATACCTGCCAACCAATCAGCACCTTGTTTCACATGTACTATGAAATGTCACTCCCTCTAAATATGGTGTTCTTGCATCTGTCCTGATAAGTACAAGGCCAAAAGCTTAGATAATATGTTCCTTTTTTCAGCAATACTCAAGTTGTAGACCACCAGTGTGGATCAATTAAAAACAGTATCACCTAAGATATAACAGCAATAATACAAAATAATAGCAATTCTGGGGACACTCAGAACTCCTTCCCATCACAAACAAAATTAAAATAACCTGCTTAGAGTTTACATGTAATAAGAATACGAGATAAAATGCTCCAACATTCGAGTTCAGACTGTTAATAACTTTTGAACAATGCAAAATAATGTAACTACAGACATTTTTGATTTGACTTGGTTTATTATTGTCACATGTCCCGAGGTACAGTGAAAAGTCTTGTTTTGTGTGCAGTACAGGCAGGTCATACTAGACAAAGATCATAGGGTGATAGAACAGAGTGAGGAATACAAAGTTACTGCTGCAAAGCAAGATCAATGTTAAATTTGAAAGTAGAGAAGTCGAATAACAGTGGGGACGAAGCTGTTATTGAAACTATTGGTGCATGTGTTTAAGCTTCTGCCTCATGGGAGAGTTTGGAAGAGATTATATCCAGGGTGGGAGGGGTCTTTGATGTTGTCTGCCTTTCCAAGGCAGTGAGAAGTGTAAATGGAGTCAATGGATGGGAGGTTGACTTGTGTGATAGACTGGACTGTGTTCACAACTTTGTAACATTTCTTATGGTCCTGAGCAGGGCAATTTCCATGATGCATCTGGATAGTGTCAATACAGCACGCAGCTGGAGGGACACTGCAGCTAAAGCAGCATCAGAGGACCAAGAGAGTCGACATTTTGGGTTGGGACCCTTCATTAAGACTTCAAAGGGTTCAACATGATACAACAATGATGCCCTGTCCCCCCCGTTATATCTGTGTGAGTGAGGTTTTCTGGTTAATTGACTTGCTGGTTGCTTTGTAATTTGGTGGGGGTCCTTACATTTGGCCTGTAAATCTTGCTTCAATTATTTGGTGATTCATTGTCACAAGTTGGTAAATTACAAAACTTTGACACTCAGAACAGGTCTACATCCACTTGGCACTTGATGAAAGGCAATGTTGTACTTTTTGTGTTGCTTGGTGTTCTGACTCCAGCTCTTTATATTTCCTGCTGATGTAATCTCTGCTTTCTTGCACAAGAGCAATGAACTGTTCAAGAGGTCTGTAGCTCGCTGCCAATTGGATCATCAGACGGTGGTGCTTGTCCTGAGATGAAACATTAACTGGACCACCACAGTTCCGCTGCAATCCAAGTTTCCTTTCTCCTGAAGACAGTGTGTAAACATTTGCTGATGTAACCTTTAGAACCTCATCCTGTGGGATGAAGGTGTCATCAGCAAGGTCAGCAGTAATTTGCTTAACCCTGTTTCTTTGATACAATTTGTAACCAGCTGCAGACGTGGTTAAGAGCTACAATTGAGCATTTCGCCTTGTTTGGCCGACACAGGTAATGGTAGTCACTCCTCGATTTAGGGGTAAGATTCTCACATAGGGGGTTATGCATTGTAGGCATGTGAGAGGACCCGGGTTCAAATCCCAGATGGGCCCTGATTTCCTGTCTAAGTGGGCAGCCTGGTGGCTCACTGGTTATTGCTGCTGCCCCATGGCGCCAGGGACTCAGGTGACTGTCTGTGTGGAGTTTGCACATTCAGCCCGTGTCTGCGTGGGTTTCCTCCGGGTGCTCCGGTTTCCTCCCACAGTCCAAAGATGCGCAGGCTAGGTGGCCTGGCCATGCTAAATAGTCCCGTGGTGTCAAGGAATGTGCAGGCTAGGTGGGTTAGCCGCAGAAAATGTGGTATTAGAGGGATAGAGTAGGGGTGTGGGACTGAGTGGCATGCTCTTCAGAGGGCTGGTGTGGACTTGATGGGTTGAATGGCCTGCTTCCACACTATAGAGATTCTATTATAGTTTAAACTCTGACCTCAGTCAAAACTGCATCCAGGAAATCACGTGACCTGCAGTTTCCTGTGTTGGCCAAATAAGGCAAGTGTCATGGCATCTCTGGGCATGCTGGCACCACTAATACCTTATATGGAAAGTGGCTGATTAGATTAGATTCCCTACAGTGTGGGAACAGGACCTTCGGCCCAACAAGTCCACACCGCCCCTTGAAGCATCCCACCCAGACCCATCCCCCGATAACCCACACACCCCTGAACTCTACGGGCAATTTAGCATGGCCAATCCACCTAACCTGCACATCTTTGGACTGTGAGAAGAAACCCGGGGAGAATGTGCAAAATCCACACAGACAGTTGCCTGAGGCTGGAATCGAACCCGGATCCCTGGCGCTGTGAGTCTGCAGTGCTAACCACTGAGCCACCATGCCGCTGGGTGTAAACATTTGAGGATTGGCTGGGATCGAACAATGTGATCAGGCTTTGATCAATTCATTGGCTGAGTGCCAGAGAACTTTCTAGAAACTAAGCGCATTTTCAAGATAAATGTTAGCAGGAGAAAGGATTTTCTGGAGAAGCTTTCAAGTCCAACTGAAATAACTGAACAGAGGCCATGCATAATACTTAACACTGGCCCAGCTTCCTCAGAGCCAGCTCTCAGAGTGAACAGAACCGCTGACACTCCTGTTCATATCTGTCAGCCAGGGCTCCCTGATTGGACAGGGGAGGTGATGGCCTAGTGGTATTAGATTAGATTCCCTACAGTGTGGAAACAGGCCCTTCGGCCCAACAAGTCCACACCGCCCCTTGAAGCATCCCGCCCAGACCCATCCCTCTCTAACCCACACATCCCTGAACACTATGGGCAATTTTGGCATGGCCGATCCACCTAGCCTGCACATCTTTGGACTGTGGGCGGAAACCGGAGCACCCGGAGGAAACCCACATAGACACGGGGAGAATGTGCAAACTCCACACAGACAGTCGCCTGAGGCTAGAATTGAACCCGGGTCCCTGGCGCTGTGAGGCTGCAGTGCTAACCACTGAGCCACCGTGCCACCCCAGAGATCCAAATAATGTTCTCGGGAGAGAGATGATGGGAACTGCAGATGCTGGAGAATCCGAGATAACAAAGTGTGGAGCTGGATGAGCACAGCAGGCCAAGCAGCATCTTAGGAGCACAAAAGCTGACGTTTCGGGTCTAGACCCTTCATCAGAAAACGTTCTGGGAACCCAGGTTCGAATCCCACCAATATCAGACGGTAGAATTTGCATTAATAATAATCTGGAAAGAAGAGTCTAATGATGACCATTGTTGATTTTCAGGAAAAACCCATCTGGTTCACTGATACCCTTCATGGAAGGAAAGTGCCATCTTTACCTGAACTGGACCTACATGTGACTCCAGACCCACAGCAATGTGGTTGACTCTTAACTGCCCCCTGGGCAATTAGGGATGGGCAACGAATGCTGCCCTTATCCTGTGAATGAATAAAAAAAAATCCCCAATCAGAGAGCTCATATTCTGTGTGGTTGACCTTGTTACAGTCACATCCCTCCCTCTATAAGACCAGGGACATCGGCCTGTCCTTTCTGTTGTAGCCTGTCACAGGGTGTTTTCACGCTGGGTCCGGTTCCTCTGGACTCAGCCCCGGATACGGGCAGCATGTACCAGGCTGTAGCTCGCCTCTTGTGCCTGGAGCGTCTCGGAGGAATTTGTTCTCTTTTTCAGTTGGTAAAGTCTGCCATATCCGCTGTGTACATCTCAGGCTCTGACGTTTCCTCCATGTTAGATTGGGTGCGATTCCACAGCCTTCCCGGCTGTTCTGAGAGGCCGAGCATGTTTTGCAAATTCACTGCTTTGATGAGAATCCTTATCGAAATGCAATTGTAAGTACACATTGCTCATGTCTAGCTTTGTGAAGGACAGCCTCACCCTGCCTCCCCAACTTTGCGTACAAGTCTTCCTTGTGAGGGAACAGGTATTTATCCAGCTGTGAAAAGCAGTTTACTGTTTTTTTTAATTGCCACAAAGGCAAACCAATCCTTCAGCTTCATAATCGGTACGACCGGTGCTGCCCATTCTGCAAACTTTCTAGGTTTCTGATTTCTACCGATAAGGCAAATGGCATTGGGCAGGCCTTGCAGAATCATGGGATTGATCCCTGGTCAACATGCAAGGTGGTCTTGGCCCTGTTAATAGTCCCTAAACCTTCCTGAAAAGCTGCTGAGTATTCAATGAGGACTTCAGTCAGGCAGCCATTTTCTAACTGAAAAATGTTGAGCCAAATCTAGGTGAATTTTTCTCAACGAATTTCACCCCATCAGGCTTGGGCCTGAGCCTTTTAAAGGTTGGAGTCCAAAGCGAATTTTGTTAGAGACTGGTTCTGCAATCACTGATATGACCACACTAGTATCAGTCTTACATTAGAACCGAGTGATGCCTTCACTGTACGTTTATTTTGATTGGCTCTAATTTGCATATTGTTCAGCAACTTAACTGTTCCAAGCCACATGTAGGTGGACTTTCCAGGTTGGATACTCTCCTGGATACCAGTATATGATTTCTCTTACTCAGTTGAAGTCTAGTGGGACTGTTTGGCTGTATTGAGTCCACATACCTGCACAATAGATGCCATCCCAGATCTTGAAAAAAATGTTAACCATTTGGTTGAGGCTTGGCTTTGTTTTGGGGTTTTGCTGCGGGCTGACCAAGAGTCCCTCTGGTCAGGGTATGTCCTGAGTGAGGCTACGCAATTGCCTTCACTCCAGGGGTGTTCCCCAATCTCCAATGGCCTGGTGAGTGTGCCCACTTCCATCAATACCCGGTAACTCAGACGCTCCACTTGCTGCATTTTCCAATGATAAAGCTGGTTGCAGTGCCTGCTTGAAGCCCACTTGGGCTTCAGCTTGTACGCACTTTTGCACGGCCGCATCATTAATTTTACATTCCAAACAGTCTCCCAGCATTCCATTGAGGGTTAAACCCGAATAATCTGCCTCTTCCAGTCGTATTATTAATCTCATCCAAAATCTTGTCATGGGTTCCCCTTGTTCTTGAACTGCCAGTAAAACCAATAACATCTCAGAATTAGAGGAGGCTTAGGCTCTTAATATTCCTTTACTAAATCCATCAACTCTTGAAAGGTTTTAGTGCCCCTGGAAACATTAGGCTCCTAATAACCAAAAAACCCAGGCATCCACAAGCTGTAGGAGAATTAATCGTTGTTTTCCATCTGTCCCAATATGATTTGCAGAGAAAAATAAATGCATCCTTTTCACATACTGGGCCCAGTCTTCGATGGCAGGATTAAACTCGTCGAGCTTCCTAAATAACAGCATGATGCCAGAAATGCTTAACTCAACTCAAAGATGGCTATTGTGAGCAAGTTACTTCAGGAGCATTATTTTGCTCTCGTCGCCGCTGAAATGGCTCCACAGAAACCGGTATCCTGTCACCAAGTCACTCTTTATTTACACCTGTGTAGTACTTGTTACTGGTCTAGCTTCCTCATAGCCAGCTGTCAGAGTGAACTGCCCATAGGTCAGTGAAGTTCCTTTCACCTCCTGCAATTTAGCTCTATAGCTAACTTTGGGACAAGGCTGTAATGTTCCAAGTGGCCCTGGCAGAACTTCACTTGAGCAGATTGTCCGTGAGTGAGTACTTGGCATTGTCAACAACATCCTTCGTAACACAAAAGCAAAATAATGCAGAGGCTGGAAATGCCGGAAGTAATCAGAAGGTCAAGTACTTTCTATGAAGAAAAATACAACACTAATATTTTGGGTTAATGCTCACCCGTTAACCAGAACTGTAATTCAAAATGTTATGGGCTTTGAGCAAGTGAAGAGGGGAAGAAGAAGAGCAAAATGGAAGGTAAATTGGAGGCTAGGAGACAGAAGGCTTCATGGTACAAAAACCAAAGAGAGCAGCTGTCACAAGTGAAGGAACAAAGTCTGTATTCAGGTGAGTGCTGGATGGTTGCAAAGTGAATGTAAGGTGAATAAATATATAAAGAAATGAGGAAAAAAACAAGTAAGTGAAAAACAAAAGCATGAAAATGGTGGTAGAGATTATGATCCAAAATTCAATGTTGAGTACACCGAGCTTTAGAGGGATGAGTTGAACAATGAGAATTGTTTCTCATGCTCCATTGGAGCGCTACAGCAGACCCAGGACAGAGAGGTCAGAGTGCAGACAAGCTCGTGTCTTGAAATGACAAACAAAGCTCGGGATTATGCATGCAATGGAGTGGAGGTATTCCACGAATCAATCACCCAGTCTGTGCTTTGTTCCCTAAACATAAAAGAGACCACTTTGTGAGCTTTGTGAGAATACTGTACGGTAACTTGAAAGGAGTGCTGGCAATTTGTGACTTGGAAGAAGTGTTTGGGGCCTTGGAAGGTGCGAAGAGAAAAGGTCAAACAGACAGTTATTGTATGAGGAAGGGTCACTGGACCCAAATTGTTAATTGTTCTTCCATTCACAGATGCTGCCAGACCTGCTGAGCTTTTCCAGCGACTTTGTTTTTGTTCCTGATTTACAGCATCCGCAGCTCTTTCAGTTTTTATTTAGTTATTGTGTGATTGTGCTTTGTGAGGCGCTGAAAGAAATTGAATCACATCGCTACTAATCGAGAATGGACTGACGGTTAGTGGTATTTGTCCTGCTGTTTGTGAACAGGTCACTGGTTGCTCCCAGCTTTCTAGCAGGCTCTCTGCTCCCCAATGTATCACAGCAAATCTTTCCATGACTGTTGGGAGGCGGTGGCCTAGTGGTATTATGGCTGGACTGTTAACCCAGAGACCCAGATAATGTTCTGGGGATGTGAGTTTGAATTCTGCTGTAGCAGATGGTGGAATTCAAATTCAATAACAATCTGCGATTAAGAATCTAATGATGACCATGGACTCATTCTCGATTGTTGCAAAAATCAATCTGGTTCACCAATGTCCTTTAGGAAAGGAAACTGCCATCCCTACCCGGTCTGGCCTCCATGTGACTCCAGACCCACAGCAATGTGGTTGACTCTTCACTACCCTCTGGGCACTTAGCGATGGGCTTAGCCAATGATGTCCTCGACCTGGGAATGAATTAATTAACAGAAAGAACACTTTTCCACTCGACTTCAGTATTCCAGAACCTATATCCAACAGCAATCTGGCGATTGTTTATTCCTTAAATCTCCAAAAGGTCCCTCTGTTCATCCTACTGATCAGAGAGCTAACTGCTGCACAACTGGGCACGCTGAAACAGTCTTCCCTGCTCTTTGTGACACTAATTGCTTTCTCCCTCTCTCTCTCTCTCTCTCTTTCTCAATAGCTCTGTATCCAAAATGCGGCCTTTCCTTTATTCTGTGTGAAGATGTTACATGATTCTCAATTGGTTTCACAATAGCTTTCTTTTCCCTGTAGCCCCCAGTCAGATAGGCCAGAGGGTGGTGAATCTGTGAACTCATGGCCATAGAGGGCTGTGGAGGCCAGGTCACGGAGAGTCTTTAAGACAGAGGTAGACTAGCTCTTAATTGGTAAGGGGATCAGAAGTTATAGGGAGAAGATAGGACAATGTGGTTGAGGAACATGTCAACCATGATTGAATGTCAAACAGACTTGATAGGCCAAAAGGCCAAACTTTCCTCCTATATCTCCTAGGTTGAATATGACTGCAGCTCATTCCAGAACATTCTGTTTCACTTTCAGTTAAGGAGACATTTTTAAACATAACCATCGTGTAACATACCAGAGAGTGGAATGATCCAGCTAATTACAGGCCGGTGAGCCTTACGTCAGGGTTAGGGAAATTATGGGAGAGGATTCTTCAAGACAGGATTTACTGGCACTTGGAAATAAGTGGGTGTATTAGCGAGAGGCAACATGGTTTTGTGAAGGGGAGTTTGTGACTCACTAACTTGGTTGAGCTCTTTGAGGAAGCGACGAAGATGATCAAATAATGGTAGGGCAGTGGATGTAGTCCACATGGACTTCAGTAAGGCCTTTGACAAGGTCCTGCATGGCAGGCTAAAGTTGCACGGGGTCAGATAGGAGCTTGCATGATGGGTAAAAATCTGGCTTGGTCATAGAAGACAGAGGGGAGCAGGGGAGGGGTGCATTTCTGAATGGAGGGCTGTGACTTAGTTGCATTCCTCGGGGATCAGAGTTGGGACCTTTGCTATTTGTAATTTATATAACTGATTCGGGGGAAAATGTAACTGGTCCGATTAGCGAGTTTGCGGATGGCACAAAGGTTGGTGGAATTGCGAATGGCGACGAGGAATGTCAAAGGATACAGCTGGATATAGATCGGTTGGTGACTTGGGCAGCGAGATGGCAGATGGAGTTTAATCCAGGAAAATGTGAGGTAATGCATCTTGGAAGGTCTAATCCAGGTGCAAAATATACAGTAAATGGCAGAGCCTTTAAGAGTACTGATAGGCAGAGGGATCTGGGTGTACAGGTACACAGGTCACTGAAAGTGGCAACGCAGGTGGAAAAGGTAGTCAACAAGGCATACGGCAGGATTGCCTTCATTGGCCGGGGCAATGAGTTTAAAAATTGGCAGGTAACATTGCAGCTTTATAGAACCTTAGTTAGGCCGCATTTGGAATATTGTGTTCAATCCGGTCACCACACTGCCAGAAAGATGCTGCGGCTTTGGGGAGGGTACAGACAAGGTTTACCAGGATGTTGCCTGGTATGGGGGCATTAACTATGAGGCGAGGTTGGTGAAGCTTGAGTTGTGCTCTCTGGAACGATGGAGGTTGAGGGGCGACCCGATGGAGGTCTGCAAGATTATGAAGGGCATGGAAAGAGTGGACAGTCAGAAGCTTTTTCCCAGGGTGGAAGAGTCAGTTACCAGGACCATGGGGTTCAAGTGTGAGGGGCAAGGTTCAAAGGTGATGTACGAGGCCAGTTTTTTTACACAGAGGGTGGTGGGTGCCTGGAACTCGCTGCCAGGGGAGGTCATGGAAGCAGATACTACAGTGACTTTAAAAGGGCATTTTGACAGATACATGTATAGGATGGGAATAGAGGGATATGGTCCCCGGAAGGGGAGGGGGTTTTAGTTGTGATGGGAAGCATGTTGGCGCAGGCTTGGAGGGCCGAAGGGCCTGTTCCTGTGCTGTAATTTTCTTTGCTCTTTGTTCTTTATAAGGAACAGCAATATGAGCTAGGACTTTCTTGAAGGGAACTTTACAGAATCAATGAAGTTTCACAGGTATGCAATGAAGTGGTAGCATTACCAACATTACCTTCAAATGGAAGGAGCAGTGTGGCAATCTTAAAGAGCTCGTGTGGTGAAACAAACAGGCTATATTCAAGAAACAAATATTATTGACAACTAATTAGTGACAAATATCAGTTCTGAGGAAGGGTCACCAGACCTGAAATGTTAACTCTGTTTTTTCCTTCACAGATGCTGCCAGATTGCTGAGCTTTTCCAGCGACTTTGTTTTTGTTTGTGACAGCATTGTTTAGTAGGTGCTTCATGTTGTAGATGAAATAAACCTGGTCCTGGAGAAGATTTCCATTTGCACAGAGTCTGATCAGTGTCTGGATCAGGCAGTGTGATTCAGTCCAGAGTACAGGGCTCATTTCGATGGTAGGAATAGGAAAATGACAGGTATATTGTAAGTTGGAGGTCAGACAACCCCAAGATCTTTCCTCATCCACATCGATCTTGTGATCCTAACAATGACTTAACAATAACATGGAGGACTGGGGGTACTTATGAATGACAACACTTTCTCCAAATGCAGTTACACCTGAAGGTTCTTTTGTTGCTGATCGTTGTCTCTGCAATGGGAGGAACACTTCAGCATGGACTCAATATGGCTCTGATTAATGCACCGTCAGTTGTGAGTAAAACATATCATCACATTGCTCTTTTACTGTGACTTTAAGGAAACATAGAACATAGAACAGTACAGCACAGTACGGACCCTTCAGCCCACGATGTTGGGCCGAACCTTCTACCCTAAACCTAAGATCTATCCAACCTCCACCCCTACCTTTACTGTAATCCACATGCCAATCTAATAATCGATTAAATGCCCCTAATGAGGCCGACTACACTAGCCTCTCCGGCAATGCATTCCACGCCCCTATCACTCTCTGAGTGAAGAACCTACCTCAGATGTCTCCCCTATATCTACCTCCACTCACTTTAAAACTATGCCCCCTTGTAATAATGACCTCCACCCTAAGAAAAAGTCTCTGGCTGTCCAGAGACAATGCAGTTTGTAGCAGCATCCTCTTGGGGTGACTGCGGTCAATTTTAAACACTGATAGAGAGCTGAGTGCTGATGTGTGACTTCACCTATCAGAAGAGCTGCTTCTCATAAACAATTCAAATCAGTATCATTGGAAATGAGAATGTAGGTCCGTAGAATACAGATCGATTGTTTATTTTATTTGCAAAGTGATATTTCACTTGAGATTGAAATTATGGTCCCTGTTCTGCTTCCAGAAAGATAAATTTATTCCTGAAATATGTTTGCAAACAACAGCTAAAACAAATGGCCCAATGCTATAAGTTGCAGGTGTCATTACTTAGAAGTTGCTAAATTTAGTTGGTTTCCCCCAACAGCAGTTTTTAGCCTGATTTATTCTTGGTGAAGTTTAGCAAAGCCTCGTTTTAGAGCATCTTCAGTTGCCCTGGGAAAATACCTTCTCCTTCACCCACTTCAATCCTTGTGCTGATGGGTTTCCATCAAGCTGGTACATGAGGGAATTCCTGGATGTTGACCCAGCGCTGATGAGAAATGTCATGTTATACAGGACATCGGTGAGTCCTCTTCTGGAATACTTGACCCAGTTCTAGTCACCCAATTATAAAAAGGATATTATCAAGCTGAAGAAGATTCAGAAGAAATTTACTAAGATGTTGCTGCGTATCAGAGATGATGGGAACTGCAGATGCTGGAGAATCCAAGATAACAAAGTGTGAAGCTGGATGAACACAGCAGGCCAAGCAGCATCTCAGGAGCACAAAAGCTAACGTTTCGGGCCTAGACCCTTCATCCCGAAACGTCTGCTTTTGTGCTCCTGAGATGCTGCTTGGCCTGCTGTGTTCATCCAGCTTCATACTTAGTTATGTTGCTGGGTATGGAATGTTTGAGCTTTAAGGAAAGACTGCATGGGCTGGGACTTTTTTCACTGGAACTTGCGAGGTTGAGAGGTGACCTTATAGAAGTTTATAAAATAATGAGGGCTACAGATAGAGTTAAGGGTAGTTGTCCTTTTCCCTAAAATGGAGAATTTTAAAACTAAGGGATGCACAGTTTTAAGGTGAGAGGACAGAAATTTAAAAAAGACATGAGGGACAAATTTCTTACACAGAGGGTGGTTTGCATGTGGAATAAACTTCCTGAGTAAGTGGTGGACGGGGGTACAATTACAACGTTTAAGAGACATTTGGATGGATGTATAAACAGGGAAGGTTTGAAGGAATATGGGGCAGGATCATGCAGGTGGGACTAGTTTAGTTTGGGGCTATGTCCAGCCTGGGCTGATTGGACCAAAGGGTCTGTTTTCATGCTGTATGACTCTATGCAGGATGATTGTGTTCCCTGATATTTGCTGCTCCCGCTGTGTAGAGACCATGGGCTTGAGGAGTAGATGCCTTTAGTCGCGTGTTAAATGAATGTCGTCATTTTCAAAACAGTCAGTCCCTAACCAAGGTTAATGTTTACAACTGGCAGAGTTGTGGAGAAGGGCCATTGGAATTGGATCATGAGGAGGATGATATCCTTGAAATATGACCTTCCATTTATTGAGTTGTGTTGACATTTGACCAGACTGATTTGAAGGCTTGGGAAGGATGAGTTGGGCAATTCCCCCCATCCAGTCCCAGGATGACCAAGGCATCGTGCCTAAACATATCCTCCCTCCACTCCCTGTGCAGCCACGTTTTCTTCTGCAAGTGCTTAAAATCCTGCAAAAAGATCCACGTCCAATGAGGGAAAATAACCTCTGGGAAAACACCACCCCCTCACTGAGAGATCATGTGACCCAATTAGTATCCACAAAAAAAAACTTACCTTATGGATGTTGTAACCTCTGCTCCAGCCAAGAGCTGTATCGTGAACAAAAGACATCTCAGAGCCCCCTGTGCCACCTGGAAACATACTCCAGGTCATCTAGACTTGAAACGTTAGCTTGCTGTCTCACCATGGATGCTGCCTGATTTCCAGCATAGTTTGTTTTCAGTACAGATTTCAGCCCCCTGCAGTAATTTGCTCCTCTACCGCTCTCTCAGGAGAGAAATGCTTCATACCTTAAACAAAAAACAACTTTGGCAGGCCCCTCTGGGTTGTGCCCCATGCCTGCAGGACTTCAGTTTGTGGGACATTGATGAGGCGATGGAATGGGAATAGAATTCCAGCCCTAACCACACACCAGACCTTGCCTGGGAGTTTGTGCATTGATGTAAATCAATCTAGTGCCTGTGAACTTGCCTGTATTGCTTGGAGTGGGCCTGGAAACATATGTAGTCCTATCACGGTAGAAGAGGTGAGGAGAAAGTGGGTTTATGTTGCAATGCTCAAGCTGTTGAGACCAGAAGTTTTTCCAAAGGAGAAGGGGGAAGCAGAGATAATGCAGGGTGGAGCTGGAGGAACACAGTAGGCCAGGCACATCAGACGAGCAGGAACTGACCCGAAATGCCAACTTTCCTGCTCCCTTGAAGTTGCCTGGCCTGTTGTGTTCCTCCAGCTCCACACTGTGTTGTCCCTGACTCCAGCACCTGCAGTTCTTACAGTGTCAGAAGGGGGAGGCGCTTGGTTTGCATGGACCAGTTTGAGATGAGCATTGACAGGGGCCCAGATGAAAGCTGCTTTCTCAGCCAGGGACATTGCATTGAAACAGATTAGAAGAAGCTAACAATCGAAGGGTGTCGACTACAGTTTAACAAGAGGAGGTCCCTGGTCACTCCGACCCAAACAAATATTGATTTTAACATGCCACTTCCTAATTGCAGTACATTAAGTATTTTATCAATGAGACCTGGCTGGAGCGCTACGGTACAGCAATGGAGGAACATGCAATGAAAGCGACCTGGTCAATTATTGTGTCGGTCTATTCAATTGGAGCTGTGTTTGGATCACTAATCGCTGGTCACCTCTCAGTGAAATATGGAAGGTAGGTGAATAGAAACTCGTAAGAGGACAATATTTCAGGATTTTCTACCTTTGTGGTGGAAATGCAGCTCAATTTTTTGCATTCAATCACTGAATGCTGGTCATTGTCATTTGCTGTCCCTAACTTGCATCAGAAACATACCAATGCCATGTGGCCTTGGGCAAATTTTGAGCCTTCTCCGTGGCTTTAGGTAGAATGTCAGCACTAAATGGCCACTGTTTGGTGATGTAAACAAAACAGCGTGCATTTCTGTAGCACCCTCAGTGCCACTTCACAGAAGCATTATAGAACAATAATGAAAAATACAAGAAGAAATTAGTTAGGGACCAAAAGCTTGGTCTAAGACGCATAATTTAAGGAATGCCTTAAGCGAGAAGAATGAAGAAGAAATTCACAGAGTTGTATGGAGGAAAGTCCAGAGTTTGGGGCCAGGATAACTGAAGTTAAAGGCGAGTGGTTGCAGTTAGGAATGCTCAAGAGACCAGGAGTAAGTCAGGGTGGATGTCATGGAGGGCTGTGAGATTGGATGAGGTGGGGAGAGGTGAAACTATGGAGGGATTTGAAAACAAAAATGGAAATGTTAAAATCAACAAATTGCTTTCCAATGAGCCAAAGCATGTCAATGACCATGGGGCAGCAGAAGTTGCAATAACTTCAAGCTGATGGAGATTAGAATGTGAAGATCAGCCATTGGAGCATGGGGCTAGATTCTCCAAGGAGCGCTAATCTCACTTGGAATGTCCACCATCACCTCCCCACCTTTCCTTTAATCTGATCACAGAGCTCTGCATTTCTGATGGGGATTCCGATCAAGGCTCTTTCAGAAGCACAGAGCCAACCTCAAATTTTACAGTTTTCTCAGCGTGCAGACTCTCATCGTTTCAGAGCAGAGAGCTGCTAGACATTGAACTGTAAGGTCCAGAGTCACAGACAGCCACTTTGACAGCTGCTGTCAATGGGCAAGTACATAAGGTAACGGCGTGGGGGCCAGAAGGGGAGGATGCCAGACAGGTAGGGAGGGTAGCAAGTGGGTATGGGGGAGTGTGCCAAGTAATACATTGCCAGGTGGGTAAGAAGTCAAATACGTAGAGAAACCAGGTGTGAATGATGCCAAGTATGTAGGATGCCAGGGAGTAGAAGGACATTTATTGGTAGGGTGCCTTGATGAGTGGCAAGGGAGCCATGTAGGTGATGCAGTGTTTAAGATGCATGGGTTTCACAGAAATTTGGAGGGGATGTGTGTCAGGTTGGGCAAGGATCAAGTCTAAAAATGGGTGACCTGGGAAGTGAGGGCCACGCATAGGAAGGTTGGTGGGGGTGGGGCAAGGGAAGGGAGGGGCAGTGAGTCTGAAGAAAGGAGAGGTGAAGCAGGGGAAGTGGGTTTGGTCACATCCAGACTGCAGAAAGTGTTTGTTCAGGTCTGGATGGGGGGGATGTCAAATTCCAGAGGAAACGAGGAAGGGGCTTGCAAATCTGGGAGGTATAAGTGTTCTGAATCAGGTGCAGTTTAGGGGGGGTGGGGGGAACAGGGTTGGGGGGATTGGGGGTAGGTGTGAGAGGTAAACATGCAGGACGTTGAATATTTACTCAGAAGAGTTGGACTAGGTCCTAAATAGTCTAACTTTTCCTGAGTAACTATTCACTTAATTTCATCAGGACCCTCTGAGTTCTCTGATTTAAACAGATTTGGAGGGTATAGAGAAGTATCTGTAGGCTCTTCAATTTTCAAGATATTTCTTCGGATTCTGCTAAGATGGGGATTCCACAAGGTCCCCACACGCAACTCTGATCCACATTTGACAGCAGAAAGAGCAGGCCACTACATTTAGAGTGTTTCAGTGGTGAGCTGAGAGGGGAATGGAGGTGGGGGCATGGTACAGAGTGGAAATAGCCAGCTTTAGTCATGTCACAGGCATGTGATCTGGTAGTCAACTCAACAGAAAACCTGACACCAAGGTTTCGAACAGTCTGGCTCAGCTCCAGGTTATTAGCAGGACTCAGTAGCTAGGGGACAGAGTTTGGAGTGGGGATCGAAAAGAATGGTTTCAGTTCCCCCAGTAGTTAATTGGAGAACATTTCTGCTCATCATGTACAATATGTCAGGAAAGAGGATGGACAATTTGGCAAAGGTGGAGGATTTGAAAGAGGCGGTAATGCTATATAGTAACATGTTAAGGTCCACGTGAAAACTAATCATTTGCCTTTGGATGATGCCAATGGGGCTGGGAGCAGCATGTAAATGAGAAGTAGGAGGGGCCCAATAGGATCTTTGGGAGAGACCATAAGTAATGGTGAGGGGGTTTTGCAAGTGATTCATTGACTATGATTGAATAAAGTTACTATAGCCCCAATCTCTCATTTGACAGAGGTAGCTGGTGGTGGTATAATCGGAAGGTCACCACACCTCAGGTGAGGTTGAGAAGGAGAGTCCTTCATGGTGACTGTGTTTGTTGAACCCATGATGTTGGCACCACACTGCATTGTAAACCAGCCATCCAGCCAACTGAGCTAACCAGTCCATAATCTGTACTTTGATAGAAAAGAATGGAATCACTTGGGATAAGTTCCATCCAACTCAATGATGGCGCAGAACACTGGTGAGCAATGTGGCCAACCACAGCTAAGGCTGCAGGCAGGTTGAGGGAAAAAAACCCATCTACTTTTACACAGTCAATTCGAGTTTGTGACTTTGATAATGAGCCAGTTTAGTTTTGGGCCAGGGTGGAAATCTGATTCAGACATAGGATTCTGGGAAAGATGGATTTGGGAAGACGACGACATGTTCAATTACTTTGGAGAGGGGCATAGGAGATAATTTGCAAGGACAGAGAGTCAGAGAAGAGAGGCAATGGTAGAAGATATAGAGGGGAGAGGGATGACACCTGAAAAGAGATACACTCATGCGGTCGCGTATGAAGGGAACTGTCGGAGGAAGTTGCAGGCAAAAATAATATATTTCTAAAAATATACCCAGTGTATAATGATGGAAAAATGATGAGAAGTAATTAAAATCCTGAGGAAGCCATGTAAGATTGAATTTAGTTGAGAACTGAGTGTATGAAGATTTAGAGTCCCCATATTTTTGAGAAATTTGTGCAGGTTGGGCTCTTAAAATGTAAACAGCTAGAGCACAGATTTAGGGAGTTAATCTTGAATTATGCGCTGGGGTGTAAAGTAAAGTAAAGCAATCCACCAGCCTATGAGAGAACTGGTTTATTTCTTGTCTAGCGAGGAGCGCTGTCCTCAATAGATCACAGGCTTGCAAGGCTATTGAGAACTGTGGGAGAAATCCCCCATCCAGTGTGAAAGATTCCAGTTAGGAGCCACACTAACTGCTCGAATAGCACAAACTGAGCCACCTTAGGTACTGTTGATCTAATTTTGATTCTGAAATGCGACCATCAGCCTCGGCTGGAAGCCATTCCAACCCGAATGTACCAGCCTCACTTCTCCCATCCCAGTCACTTGGTACAAAACATGCCACTTTCACATTCAATTCCCCGTCATTTCAACTCAAACTCTTTGTGTTTCAGAAGGAACTGTTTGACTTTCAACAATATTTTGACAATAGCAGGGGCTTTGTCCGTGGGCTTCAGCCGGATGGCAAGATCCTTTGAGATGATTTTAGTGGCGAGGTTCATGTATGGAGTAACTGCAGGTATGAGGAATGTTTCCATGTTTTGGTAAGTGACACAGTACAATGGTCTTTTCTTGTAGAGATGTAAATACATCAAATAAAACTCTTGACGTCCTAGATATTTCTAAAGCTAGAGGTCAAAAACAAGATTCTGCTGGGTTTAAGAAGTTGCACTGTGTAGCGAGTGGCCAGTGGAAATCTGACCTCATAGATATCGCAGAGGATTTAAAATCTATTGTACTGACATTAATCCTTAACTATCTGCACTGAGGCTGGGAACCAGCCCCAAGTGATGGTTGGGAGGGGAGTGACGGGAAGACGGTAGGGAATGTGTGGGAGGAGGTTGTAGGAATCATACATTGAGCTCATCAGTTATGTGAAGAATTGCTTAGAAACAGACTATCATTTGTGACTCTTAAAGGCATTTTAATATTGTGCGTAAAGGCACATGAATGAAGGTCTGTTCAGTCCAAAGCTGTGCTGTGTGGCATAAAACCAGACCAATGTTTCTATAACGACTCCAAACTGTCCCTCTGCTGTAGCATTAATCTTCCGCCACAGTCTCCTGTAACGCTCTCATTGTAAGTATAATCATCCAGACATTTTTCTCTCAGAACAGTCTGGGATAAGACCCAACCTCCAGGGTCAGTCCCCGTTCCTGCCTGGGGTCAGGTCCTTTTCATCTCCAGCATCAGTTCCCTATTTCACACTCACCTTTCGTGTCCAGGGTCAAGGTTAATAAATAAAAATTGAACATTTTTGGAAGGGAACGTGTTATGGAAGGGGCTTAGCGTCTGATGCAGTCCCATGACAGATGTAACAATTAATGCTGGTGTTTTACTTCCTTTCCACCTGAAGGGAACGGTCTGAATGTTCACTGCATGTACCTTATGGAATGCTCTCCAAAGAAGTTGCGAGGGATTGTGACCATTACCACTGCAATATTTATTTCCATCGGTAAATGTTTAGGACAGATTATTGGACTCAGGTCAGTTTCTTTGTAACACAGTACTCCAATTGCATTATCAAGTTATACAGTCACAAGGGTAAGCACCAGTGTGGGAGTGGAGATCAATCAGAAGCTAAAGAGTAGTTTCCTCAGTGAATTTTCATCTGGATGTACCCAGCGATAAAATATAGAAGAAAGAGAGCCTTGTGCAATCAGATTTCTAACTCCCTTTTGTACATTCATGTGACTGGGTGATTTTAAATTCCCTTGTTTTGCAATTAGTTGCTTATTAAGTTCCAAGCAAAGATCGCACTGTTCTTGATAGGAGACCTGATTTCGAAACCAGAGTGGCCATGGGATCCTCTACATGCTGACAGGCATGGCTTATCTTGTGGTGTCAGTTCACCCTGTCAGGGGCAGACAACACTTAGTAATGCCCTAACCCAACCCTAACATAAAGCACTTTCTGCAAGGCTGGTGGAATATTGATAAGTTTTGGGAAACCCGGGCTAATTCTCCTGTTTCCTAATCAAAGGCGACCTGAACAGCCTGGGTTTACTGCCTGTACACATACATCGCTCAGACACAAACCAGAACACTCCTTCTCTGTTTAATAGCATGGAGCTGTGAAGTGAGACCCTAATGATGTCTGTGGAACTTGGCATCCACCACTTACACTTTTATTAAAACACTTGCCTGTTATCCATTGATTTTCCTCCTGTTTGCTGAAGATGTCGATTCCCTGCTGGAAATAGTTATTTTCTGTCAAAAATAATGAATGGGGGCACAACCATCTCTGGTATATCTGAATGTGAGAGCTACCAGTATTCTCGATGTATTGGTAGCTGCTGGAAACATGTGAGATGCCTTGGGTAGATATGCCAGTACCAATCCTTCTGGCTGGTATCAGTCTAAGGTACTGACGCCAACTGGCTAAGGAAGCTGGTGTGGATATTTTGGCAGAGGATAGCTCAATCTTAATGAGCGATAACATATAATTACATATTATGTAGTAGTTAGTTACATTACATTTCAGATACATGACAGTGTCACTAGACTCAACGTAAAATTAAGAGCATTTTGCTAATTAACATGAAGGAGAATCACTGGAGCATTTTTTGGTGAACAGATGCTGAATTCATCGGGCACACACAACAGTAGCTCTACCCAGGAATGATTTTTTTATATCCTGATAGGGCTGGGTTAACCCTATCAAGTACTAACTGTTTTGTACAACACTTGGTCATGTCCTTACCCAATCTTAATATTTCCTGCAAGTTTTGGGTAACCCAGGCCAGTTCTACAGTTTCCTAATCCAAGATGAATTCAACAACCTAATGCCAATTTGGAAGAAATTTATCAACTAGGTTAGGGTGGATTGGCCATGCTACATTGCCCATAGTGTGTGCAGGCTGGGTGTGCCAGCCAATGCAGGGAAATGCAGGGTTATAGGGTCGCTGTTGGTGGTTGGGTCTGTGTGGAGGGATGGTGTGGACTTGATGGATTAGCCTGCTTCCATGCTCTATGATTAATGTATTCAGATTCCACTTTTTGCACTAAAGCTGGAGGGGTCCAGGCGATCGGATTTAGTGCTAACACTCAGCTCAACGATGTGGGTGGCTCCACTTGCCTCAGGGTATCAATCAAAGGTTCAGTTCCTGCTCTGAACTAGGTAATGTTGGGCAGGCATTCTGTAAGAAAGGACAGTCAGGCCAATGGGGCCCGTCCAGTTTAAACATTGGATGTCACATGGTGCAGAGGGTAGTATTCCTGCTTCTGAGTCAAAAACTTTAGGTTCAGGTCCATTCCACGGCTTCCAAGGACCTTTGTAATGTGACTGAACAGGCCGTCCTGCAGGCCTTTCCAACAGGACAAGGTCAGAAGTCACACGTCCAAGTCATAGTCCAATAGGTTTATTTGAAATCACAAGCTTTCAGAGCGTTGTGCCATCTTCAGGTAGTGGATACATGAATCCAGGCAGACTGACACACTGGGTAAAATGCATTGGAAAAACTGCCAATGATGATATGTATTTTAAAATAATTCTAAGGTCTGTGAAAAAAAGAAATACCCTCATTAGAGAGAGAGAGGTTGTTCTTTCAGGAACAGGAAAGTTGTGAATACGTTTTATAACTCAGTTACTGAATTGTAGTGCAGATAGAAACTTAACTACCTGTTAGAAAATCAGCTTGGATACTTGGAGGTATTTTTCACATTGTGCAATAGCGTGGAATAATCATATACCGACAATCCATTCGCTATCTTTCCCATGACTACTTCCATTGACTTCAGTGGAAACAAAAGGGAATTTCTGTGTGGGGTAGGTGAATGTAACCTAGTAACCGGTGTTTGGCATAGATTTGCTGAACAGGACAGAGCAGCTACACAAAGCTGTACTCTTATAACTGTTGGGAAGAGATTTCTCTGAAGAACAGAAAGTGCAGCAATTTTGAAAGGCATGCTTTGAACCACAAGTGAACATGAGTTACAAACAGTACATTTTATAAATACTAGGATCCAAAATGAATGACTCCATCCTGACTTCAAGCTATGACTTTATTAACACAGCTTACAGGAATCCTGTGAATTTGCACAATTAAAAGATGATCTAATTAGTCAGGTTTATATTAGGTATGTCCTGCAGTGAGAGCAAGTCAACAGTGAGCGAAGAAACTTAGGTGATTGACGCAGAAGCACCAGGGTTTCTAGTTAGCAACAAGAACATATTCATTGCATTATGTTAATAGAAAAAATGAGGCCCAAATGGCAGAACAGTCATGGTCAAAGGGCAACATGCAAATCCTGAGGAGGATATCGCACAGGGGAGAAGAAAGCATATCTAATATGGGAAAACCATGTTGTCACTACAATAAGCTGAACCACTTTGCAAGCAAGTATATGGCTGAAGGAAGCACAGCAAACACATCCATCTGGCCGTTGGAACGATATCAGCTGAAGATTTTGACAAATCGCTCGATACCATACAAGTGAAGTAGGATGAAAGCAGTAGTGCCCCAATTACTTTCTAGATGTCCTTCAGGAGTTAGATATGGTTGTCAATGACATCGGCATCTCCATAGCTCCTGAAGAATGTGAACATCAACAATATGAGATAGTTAGTGATCTTTTGTAAGTAGAACCAACATTGGATGGTCTACTAGCTTATGGTGCAGGGACACCACGGAAGAAACCATTGTTGACCACAGTTAAGATTTGCTAGACAAAACTCACCCGATGGACCTGAAGCAGAAGAAGAATGAATGTAACTAAGGGTGTCTGAAGTCAAGTATATAGATCATGTACTGACAGCAAAACGTCTTAACCCAGATCTCAAAAAGAAAACCTGTTTAACGCACATACAATGGCAGGAAAGGAATATAGACAGGGTAAACAAAATTTTGAAGATCAAATGTCCATACCTCAAGGTGGGAAGTTATATTTCTCACAGTCCCTTTAATTTTATCAATAAGGACACTCCCTTGTCTTAAGGCTAATGGTCATTCTTTTGCTTGCTGTTTGATTAGGTGATACATTTTTTTGCTTTAGAATTCTTTCTTTTCAGTTTCTTGAGTTTTCTGCCTTCCCCACCACACACACACACACACACACACACACACACACACGGGGAGAGAGAGAGAGAGAGAGAAAGCAAGATGCATGCTTTCTGTCTGCAGGTTCTGGAAGTTTCTTCTTCTCTGCTGTGCTTGGCATTGCACTTATAGCTTTTCATTCTCTGTAGCTCAACCTATCAGAGGGCTGTTGTCCAGCACAATCATTAATTCACAAGATTATTGGTGCCATTCAGTCTCAAATGCTCCCAGTTATTGCTTCAAAAAGTAACATTGTATCTCAGTGTGTGAATAATATATGCCATGAATTGGGCACTAAGATTTGCTTGACAATCTAAGATGGCATACTGTATAAAGGAAACAGAGTAATTATCCCTTAGGAATAAGAATAATTGAGAGGAGAGGTTTACACACGCAAGTCATTAAGAGATTGAGTCAAGTGTGAAGAAGGTAAAAGATGTGCCTTACTGTCTAAACTTGAGCAACAGAATCAAGGCCCACATCTGCCAGGATAACAAAGTGTGAAGCTGGATGGACACAGCAGGCCAAGCAGCATCTCAGGAGCACAAAAGCTGACGTTTCGGGCCTAGACCCTTCATCTGCCAGTGATGTGCTGGTACTGAGAGCCGAGTTAAGTAAAATGAAAAGTCGGTGATGATATTTGTTTTCCAGAGAGCCCTGGACAAAGTTGGAAATAGATCTCTTCACAGTAGCTGACTATTCTGACTACTGAGAGGTGAGAAAGCTGACTTTAAGGACTACCAGTGAGATTACACTTCAATATTTGTGACGTTCTGACATTGTGATGAGTGACAGTGGCCCTCTGTTTGTTACGGAAGACTTCGTAGAAGATGAATAAAGTATTGAGAAATATAACACCTTCCATCATCCTCACACCGAGCCCTGTAAAACAGAAAGGCCGAGGCAGCAGTCACATAGCCAAAAGAATCTTAAACATGTCAAGCACACAAGGCAACCCTCAAAAGGCAAGGCCCATCATTGAAGGCCTGCACAAAAACCAAACTATTCTCCCCCTTGCAAAAAACACTACTGAAGCCAAACATAGTTACAGGTATGAGTTATGACCTCGAGACAAAACAGCAGAAAGCCATACATCATTTCGATCAAGTTGAGAAACCTTAGCCAGAATTGAGCACTGGAGAATCAATCAGGGTCCAAGCCTCCCACAGCCTCAACCATAGGCAACGCAAGTGCCAGCTGGACATGTGCAGACCATTGGTTGCCCCAATCCTGTGCAATGTAAGTGAATGACTGGATATATTGTCACAGGACCACACTCACAGCTGGAGAAGCTGTTCCCCTGCTACAGACAGTCAATCAAAAGATGCAAACTCGCTACACATTCAGTTTTCAGGTCAATCATCAGACCAAGGTGTCAACACCGATGACAGAAATTACACTTACACAGAAATGACACTCCCTGGGATAGAAACATCACCAGATGAGCAGCCAACAACAATGTGCCCAACATTGTGTCCAGGGCATATAAACTCAACCAGGCAAGTGAGGAATATTCCATCACACTCCTCTCTTGTGCCTTATAAACAGACAGAGTAGAATAATGAACTGTTAGAGCATGGGAATAGTTCTGTATATATTGTGACTTGGATAACCAAAAATATATATGTACTGGCCTGAGAATGGTGTTTTCTTTTTGTATGATCACGGAGATATTATGAATAGAAATGCAACCCTTACCAATGTGCAGAGATAATGGGAACTGCTGATGCTGGAGAATCCAAGACAACAAAATGTGAGGCTGGATGAACACAGCAGGCCAAGCAGCATCTCAGGAGCACAAAAGCTGACGTTTCGGGCCTAGACCCTTCATCAGAGAGGGGGATGGGGTGAGGGTTCTGGAATAAATAGGGAGAGAGGGGGAGGCGGACCGAAGATGGAGAGAAAAGAAGATAGGTGGAGAGAGTATAGGTGGGGAGGTAGGGAGGGGATAGGTCAGTCCAGGGAAGACGGACAGGTCAAGGAGGTGGGATGAGGTTAGTAGGTAGATGGGGGTGCGGCTTGGGGTGGGAGGAAGGGATGGGTGAGAGGAAGAACAGGTTAGGGAGGCGGAGACAGGTTGGACTGGTTTTGGGATGCATCCTGGTTTGCTGCGGTCATGTGGCCCAATACCATAGACACTGGGAGAATTTTCAGTGAAGTTACGGTACAGACTGGACAGTTGTCTTAAGAGCTCAACATAATCGACATTATAACCAGTCCTGGTACTCACCAATCCAGTAAATGGATTGCAATCTGCTCCCAACTTTATAGTCGCCTTGTAACTACAATTATAATGTGGGGAGCACAATAGTCTATTATCACACAGCAATGTCTCATAGACATTGGGATTCATTCCAGGCCTGTAGATCTTGGAAAATGACCAGATAATTTTATTAAAAATGATGTTGGTTGAGGATAATATTGGCCAAAATAATGCTCCTGTCTATCTTCAAAGTATAGCCACCTGAGAGAGCACGCCGTGCCTTGATTTAACTTCCATTCAAAGGGTGACGTCTCCAACAGTACAGCACTCCCTTGGAATGCTACTTGAGTTTCAACATAGTTCAAGTCTATGGTGCATGGCTTGCATTTACGACATTCTGATTCACAGAAAGATTCACCAACAGAGTCATGGGATGGCACGGTGGCTCAGTGGTTAGCACTGCTGCCTCACATTGCCAGGGACCCGGGTTTAATTCTACCCTCAGGCGACTGTCTATGTGGAGTTTGCACGTTCTCCCCGGGTCTGCGTGGGTTTCCCTCCGGGTGCTCCGGTTTCCTCCCACAGTCCAAAGATGTGCAGGTTAGGTGCATTGGCCATGCTAAATTGCCCGTAGTGTTCAGGGAGGTATAGATTAGATCGGTTATAGCAGGGTGTGTCTGGGTGTGATGCTTTGAGGTTCAGTGTGGACTGGTTGGGCCGAAGGGCCTATTTCCACGATGTAGGGAGTCTACGATTCATGGTAGGGGTGGTGAGGGGAGCTGATAATGAACCACACTGGCCCACTTTGATTTTCCAGGCGGACAATCACAGATTAATTCCTTTTCAATTTGATCTGATTTATTATTGTCACATGTACCTTGGCACAGTGAAAAGGTTGGTTTTGCGTGGCAGAATAGGCAGATCATACCATACACAGTGCATCAGCGTAATAGAACAGAATACAATGTTATTGCATTAGAGAAGGTGCACAAAGAGCAAGATCAACATTAAATTAAAAATTTGCAAGGTCCATTCAGAAGCCTATTAGCAGGGAAAGAGCTGGAATCTCTTGGTGCCTGTGTTTAAGCTTTTGTATTTTTTACCTGACAGAAGATGCTGGAAGAGATTCTAACTGGAGTGGGAGGGGGCTGCCTTCAATCAACATATCAATTCTGCGCAGAATCCCAT
Organism: Stegostoma tigrinum; assembly: GCF_030684315.1. NCBI lineage: Eukaryota > Metazoa > Chordata > Chondrichthyes > Orectolobiformes > Stegostomatidae > Stegostoma > Stegostoma tigrinum. The sequence continues at coordinate 39,991,796 of NC_081379.1, forward strand.
AGGGACAGTTTTATAAAGGACAGTTAGAAATCACAGTGCACAGGCCATTACATACTCAAGAGTTCTGTATCCAAAGAAAATGCAAATGAAAATTATGCCATCATTTTAAGTATGAAGTGAAGTCTTAGTAAGTTCGAAGCAAGATAAATATCTGCAGCTTTTAACTGAAAAGCACCAAAATAACGAGAAATATACATTAAGTGCTCACCTTGTAAGACAAGCCTGGAGCGAATCCCACTAGAAGAAGCAGCTCTAGTAGCCTGCAACTCTCTCTCCTTTAGTTGCAGGGCCTAGTCTCTTGATTTTGGCTCCACTGTGTTTTTCCTCCCCCTCATGCCTTCGTGCAGTTTCTCACTGAGATATTTGTACATTGTAATTACGAAGGGACATGAAGCTCATGATTTTAGGAACCTTCAGTAGGGAAACGGGTGGAGCCCGCTGAGTGTCCCCATCACTGGAATGCCAAACATTTACCCAGAATGTGGTCTTACTTTACTGCCCATGACTGGAGTAACATTCTTTTGGAACAGCGGCGAACTCTGTGTGAACCCACTCCACTTCTCGACAGTGAACATCACATTCCCCAATCACAGAACACGCCATATACCCCCCCCCCCCACAAGCTGCAACAGCAGGCTGAAGTAAGAAATCAACAACTAATCTGTAAGTATTGCAAAATCCTTTTAAATACAGTCACAATGCCACTGCAATGTTCTGCTGGACAGATTTACCACATCAAATCAAATCAGGTGCTGGGGCAACAAAATACCCCAAAGGAGTCATCCGATAGTATAGGGTACTGAAAACGTAAATGATTAAGTTATTTTGAATAAATGTGAAGAAGGGCTTATGGTGGGGTATAGTTGTGGTTAGTGGTGGATGCAAGCTTCCATTTTGAACACGAATCAGGATTCAATTTCCCTTACTAGTTTAATAAGGGACAATAAGATGGAGTTAAAAAAGATGAAGAGGCATGCATTTCTATCAAGTATACTTTTTATCCAAGCCCAGCCAAAATGGTATCTCAACTGAGATCATCTCACTTCCAAACCAGAATGCACCTCATTCTAGACCAGTGGGTGAATCACTGTGGACCAGAGAGTCTCTCACTCTAAACTAGAGGCTTTCCCACTCTAAACCAAAGCCTATCTCACACCAGACTGAAGAATATCTCACTCTAGGCTGGAGGGTAGCTCGCCCTAGATCAGATGGCATCTCACATTAGAATGTATGCCACCTTCCAGTAGACTAGAGAGTAGCTCACTCCATGCCAGTGGGTATCTCACTGTAGGCAGGAAGGTAACTCACGGGAGGTTATTTGACTCCAATCTGGAGGATCTCTCACTTTGTCATTTAATTTAATGTTTTATCCCCACTGTAAAATGTGTTTGAATTGAACAAGCTGTTTTTATAGTATCGATATGTCTTAGAAACCTTTGAAGTGATTGAATATATCTCAACTGCTGTGTTATGTGTTCTTTTTGTTTCTCCAGAGAAATTCTAGGCAGTGAAAGTGTATGGCCTTTACTGATGGCCTTCAATGCCGTACCTGCTTTTATACAGCTTGTTACTCTGCCCTGGTTTCCAGAGAGCCCCAGATACCTTCTGATTGACAAAGGAAATAGGGCTTTGTCCATGAATGGCAAGTGACAATAGCTTATCTCCTGGGTGATCTTTCTCACGTTGAAGTCCATTTCTGTAGATATAATATGGATATTAAGTGCCAATTATTTGTAACACTCAACAATACAGTTGATTTAGGCGACCATGGCACTAGATGTTGAGAAAGGTTAGGCATTTGGAAGAGTTTTGGTCCATTTATTTATGTGGAAGTGAAATCTCCGAAATTTCAGCCATTTCCTATTTGCTGTAGTGAATTGGAAATCTAACTATATGTTGTATAATGTTTGTAGCGTGCCATGATTAGCTACGCACTCAATCCACAGTGTTTAGGAATAGGCAGTTTAAGTAACTATTCCATTCTCCCGCATCAACAGTAACCACTGATCTCATTTGTACAGCTGATAGCTCTTTACCCAAGCCCCATTGCGTTGCCCTTCAACATATTGAGAGAATTTAACTAGTTTGGTGCCACATATTGGAACAACACTATGTTGTGAAATTCAGGTCTCACTGAGTCGCTGACTGAAAGGATGTTGGAGGCATCATAACATGTAGTCAGTACTTCCCAGAGGGAAAAGACTATTAAGAAAAATAGCAGCGATAATTGGAAATTAATGTACTGGTTGTAGTAGAGCTCCATTTTAAAGCTTACAGACCATTCGAGGCCAGCATGCATTATTCACAGATTTTAATTGCTTTTTACTTCCTGGGCACCAGTTTTGGTGAAGAGCTAGAAACCAGAAGAATAGGAAAATGGGATTATTGGCTAGCTCCTTATCAGCTAGTACAGTACAGACATGAGGGGCCTTGTGGTCTCTGTCCCTGCCACAAATTTCAATGATTTTATGAAGGGCTGTTTAACAAGTAATTGTTGAGGAGTAGCCATCTTCATCAATATTTCTAAAGTATTATAATGCAAATGACTATTTTGTCGAGGGCCTTATTTCTAAACAGTCGTGTAATTCCAGAATGAATTTCTCCATAGTTGAGGTCAAGTCTTCTGCACATTGATAATTATCAATTACTCGACCCTCAAATGTAGAGACTGTAAGCTTCACGTCTGCTTAATTCTAGGTTGTGTATACAGCTGACACTCGAACAGTAGAGTCTGATATCATCATGACTGTACTGGGAAAGGGCTTAAAGGAAAAACTCCAACAATTTAATTCTAATTGATGTGTTGAACTTGCTCAGGCTCAGGCTTCCAAACTAATCATTCTGTCCAGGCTCATGTGGCGTTCATGAAGATTGCATTAAGACTTTGCCAAAAGCACTTTTCTGTAAACTATGATGCAGTGGTGACTGATCCACTGGTCTCCTCTCGTTGACTTTATCTGAAATACAAACAGTGCCTTAAAGCCACCTGAGCCATTCAGTGTTTTCTTGCCCTAAATTTGTATCTTCCCTCTTCTCGTCTGTTTCACTCTCAGCACTCCAAAGACTATGGGGCAAGCGCGATTTTAGTCAAGAGCTTGAGGAAATGCAGGCTGAACGGACTGCCATAAGGAATGAGCGCGCAAGAAGCGTGTGGGAGCTATGCACAGATCCCTCTATACGGAGTCAACTCCTTATCAATATGATGATGTCTTTTCTCATACAACTCAGCGGCATCAATGCAGTAAGTATTGCAAGAAATCGTCCATGGCTCTACACTACATCCTGGTGACTGCTTCAGGACTTACACAAAGGAACTGGCAAAATCCTCCACCCTCAGCAATGCTGGGATTCCCAAAGAGATGCAGAGAACGCAGGAGAACAGGCAGTAATTTTCAGGCTCGTGGCCTTTGCTTGGGAAGTTACCTGTGGTTCTCCCTTACGGATACTGAATGTTTTCCAGTGTTTTCGGTTTTCATTTTGTAATACCTTACTTCTCACTAATAAAGAGCAGGGGTTTTCGCTTGGTGTCCAAGGCAATGTCAACAAACATTGATTACATAGATGTTTCTTTCATTGCAGTTTATAGAATAAATTGTGAATAATTTGGCTGCCCTGTTTCTCGGCTGTAATATTGAGTATAGCAACTGTTGGTAGGTTCTTGTGATGCAGAGGTAGCATTTCTATCTATGAACCCTGTAGCCTGAGTTCAAGTCCCATTCTTGCTTGAGAGGTGTATGATTGAGCAGGTTGACTGGGTGATGTTTATCATTACCTGAGAACTGTTTTTGAAAGTTCTGAGGTTGTGAAAGGCACTTGATAAAGGTAAGTTAATTCCTCACATCAACCTATATTTTCCTCTGGAAATGATCGTCAAGTTGGGCCCGTTGTCTCTTGCAAAAGAAGGTTGAGAGGTGACCCAGTAGAGGACTTCAGAATTATGGAAGGTTGAAAGAGTGGATACAGAAAGAATGTTTCTGCTTGTGGGAACTAGCATAGCTGGAAGCTGTCAATATAAGACCGGTATCAAGAAATCCAATAGGGAATTCAGAAGAGAGTGGTGAGTATGAATGATTCATTGTCACATGTAACAAGGGAGATCCAGTGAACTCACCAGCAGACAGACAGTATAGATGCATTTACAGGAAAGCTGGACAAACTTACGAGAGAGAAGGGAATAGTGGGTTATGAGGATGGATTTAGATGAGAAAATAATGGGAGAGGCTTGCATGGCACACTAACACTGGTAGGGCCGAATGGACTTTCTCTGGGCTGTATTTCAATATATCCGAAGCTTTATACTTTCGGTCATCTTAGGTTGATGTGTGTATGATCATGGAGTCACCTGGCATGGAAACAACCAGTCCATGCTGAACATAATCCCAAACTGCACTAGTCCCACCTGCCTGCTCCTGGGCCATCTCCCTCCAAACCTTTCCTATTCACCTACCTATCTAAGTGTCTCTTAAACATTGTAACTGTGCCCACATCCATCACTTCCTCAGGAAGTTCATTCCATACACAAATCACTGTCTGTATAAAAAAAAGTTGCCTCTCATGTCCTTTTTAAATCTTTCTCCTCTCTTTAAAAATATTCATTCTAGTATTGAAATCCCCCACCCTGGGGAAACGACACCTAATATTCACCTTATCTATACCCCTCATGATTTTATAAACTTCTATAAGGTTGCCCCTCGGCCTCCTACGCTCCAGTGAAAATGTCTCAGCCTAACCTGATATCTCGAACCTGGTCGTTTGAATGTTTATCAGACACACATCGTGTTCTTCTCTATTTTTAGTCCAACTGTTCTTTTAAATGATTTTGTGCCCTGTTTAGGAAGGGAAGAGGAATTCGATGTAGATAATTTAAACGTACACAGAGTAAACTCACCAAATGTGGTCCCCCTGTTTATAACTTGAATAACCTACTCTTAAATATGGTGTAAGTCAACTCCATCTTGCTTTGGAGTTAGATATAGTAAATGCGGTGAATACTGGCATCAACCCACTCACTGTCAGTGAGTCATTTCAGGCAGCCTCACCTCTGCAAGGGCATCTGCTTCCCATACCTCACTGCTGAGGGGTGTGGGAGTTTCTACAGTAGCTGACATCAGTGATAGTCATGACAAACATAATATGATGCAGTTAATATAAGGCAGCTGATGGGTTGTCATGCGATCTGAATTCCCATTTTAAAATTCACTTTTCACGATTCAGCTGAGAATTGAGCCGTATGACAAATGGGTCAATTGGTTTAACACGCAGATCAAGGTAAATTTTGAAGGAACGTTATTCTGAAGTGGTAGCTGTGTGGAAATTCAGAATCTGAATACAACAACAACTCGCAGCTATGTAGGACCTTCAGCACAATAAAGCATCAAATTGCTTCACAGGCATATGTTGAAACATCATTTGACATTGAGCCATATAGGGTGATACTGGGGCTGACATGGTCAAAGAGACACGCTTTAAGAAGTAACTTAAGAGAGAGAAGCGAGGTCGGGAGGTGGGGAGACTTAGGGAGTGAATTCCAGAGCTTAGGGTCTCGGAAGCTGAAGGCATGTCACAACTAAAATAAAGGATACCCAAGAGGCCAGTAATTCGTAAGTTCGGGTATGAACTAACGGCATTTATAGAGTTAGGAAGAGGCAAGGCTATGAACAAATTTGAAAACAAGGATGAAAATGACTAAAGCAACACACTGCAGAAACAAATGTAGGTCATTAAGCACAAGGTGTTGAATGAATTAGATTTGATTCATTTATGTCCAGAGACAGCGGAGTTTGGCTGATCCATAGTTTAAGGAAGGTAGTCCGTGGGTGACCAGCCAGGAATGCAATGGAATGGTTGAGCTGTGTATGGTAACGAAAACCCAGATGAGGGTTTCAACAATTGATAAACTAAGGCAGAGGAGATGTCAGGCGATCAGAAATGGCTGGACTTAGCGATGGTGTGGATAGGGGTCAATATCTCACCTTGGGGTCAACCTTCAGATCAAAGCTGTGAACACTTTGGTTCAGCCTCAGAATGTTGCTAAGGAAATGGATGGCGTTGTTTCCTCGGGAACACGGTCTGGATTGGGACCATAGACAATGAGTGGTACTTAGTGGAAAAAGCAGGATGGACAGCCAGTAAGAGCCATGCATTGCCTCCTCTCAGGAACGTCTGCCAAATTAGGTGCCAACTGGGCACCTTACTAGGCAATGGCAGACCTAACTCTGGGCTTAAGGACCAGAGATATAAAACCCTGAGACAACTGAGATGGTGAGGTAGAATTGATTGTCATCTGCCTACATGTGGAAAGTGATACTGTCTGATGAGCTGAGGGAGGTAAGGATGGAGGGAACAACATGAATAATGGTTTATGAATGGATGAACAAGGCATTGCATGTGGTTCTCTGACTGTAACTTGATAGGTAAGAGTGGAACCAGGTGAGTGTAAATCCATGCAGTTGGACAATGGTGGAGACTCGGAGGAGGATGGTCTGCTTAACCTTTTTAAATGCCGATAGTGAGTCAGAAAGGATGAGGTGGCAAGTTTACCTTTGTCACAGTAACACAGGATATCGTTTGTACTTTTGATGTCAGCCATCCAGCGTTGTGATAGGACAGAAACCTGACCAAGTGGAGGGATTCATCCATGGAGTTCTAGGAAAGAAAGCCATGGATTTAGGAGACGTTAATATGTCGAGGGATTTTTGAGAGGAATGGGAGGTTGGAAATGGAGCACTTTTTTTTTGGATGGTACAATCAAGGCGAGGGGGGGGTGATACTGGCAGATTAGAAGGAGAGACTAACATGGAGAAAGGAAGGTGGGTGGTCCACAAGTTATTGGGAATTGAGGGCGCTGGAGGAAGATTTCCTGGATGAGCACAGAGATATAATGAGGGGAGATAATAGAGAAATTACAGAAACAAACAAGCATGAGGATAGGGTAGGAGAAGCTTTAGAAGCATTTTGACTTTTATTCAGACAGCTGACCCGACGGCATCAATCTTAGTGACAAATCCATGAGCTACTTCATACTTATGGTTGGAGATGGATGCAGATTGAGGACAAAAGTTTAAGAAAACATTTTTGAGTGGAAAAGAAACCAAAGCTCTTTTAAACTGTTATTATTTTATACAAATGAATTGCCAGTGGCATTGTACATGACCAATAGATAAATATTTCTTGGTTGATGCAAGATGGCAATGGAGAGGGAATTGAGAAAATAAGTTCATAGCAGCACCTATTGGTAAGAATCTGCAATGACAGCAAAACAACCTCTCACCTCGCTTTACATCAACAGTTTCCAAGTTAAATTTTTCTTTGCTCTTCATTCAGTTTCCCTCGTTTTACTGGGGGTCAGTGCAAGGTTATGCAGCCAAGTTTCTCCATCTCCTCCGGTCAGTCAGCCATCATTCCATTCCCCTGGAGGTTTCCTGTGACTTCCTGTTGACCCTCATGTTTTTCTCCATCTTCCAGGGCATTTTCCATCTTTAACTTCGCTACAATACCAGCCACCCTCCCTTGCAACAGATCACCGCACCACTCCAATCCCTTCCCTATTTTCTAAGGTGCTGTCACTGGCTTCACTGATCCCCTGAGGTGCAGGTTCCTGATTTTGTCTTTTTTTAAAATTCCACCAACCCGTCACATCCATCTCTTGACCTTATTGTGGCCTAGACAGTAGTCCCCTTCTCTTGGTGTTTGCTGGGTCATTGGTGACAAGATAAATGTCATCGGTGATCAGGACAACAGGAAGCTGAGTAAGGGAATGCAGTAAACACAAGATACTTCATGTGGACAAGTTAATGCAAAGAGCAGCATGGTGGCCCAGTGGTTAGCACTACCATCTCACGGCACCAGGAACACCAGTTCGATTCAACCCTTAGGAAAATGCCTGTGTGTAGCTTGGTATATCTCCTGTGTGGGTTAACAAGGTGTAGAGCTGGGTGAACACAGCAGGCCAGGCAGCATCACTGGAGCAGGAAGGCTGACGTTTCCGGTCTGGACCCTTCTTCAGAAACAGGCGAGTGTGGAGCGGATGAGGGTGTCATGGAGAGACCGGTCTCTCCGGAAGGGACTTAAGGGTGGGGACGCAAATATGTCCTTGGTAAAATCTCCTCCCTCCCAGTGTGGCTTTCCTCCCACAGTCCAAGGATATCCAGGCTGAGTGGATTGGCCATGATAAATTGTCCAGTGATGTAAGGCTTGATGGATTAGCAATGGGAAATGCAGAATTACAGGGATGAGTTGGGATATTTTTCAAAGGGTTGTAAAGGGCTGAATGGTCTGCTTCCACAGTGTAGGTATTGTCTGATATTTAGTAGACATGACATTGGAAACAAGAACAAGACAAATCTTCAGGTGAAAGAAAGTTGAAAGCCAAGGGACAATTTGAAGAGTAGATCCAGGTATAATTCAGTTCCACTTTTCATATTGCATAGAATTTCTGGTAGAGTTGAAACCCAAAACTTCTACTCACAAAGTTTTATTCTAATACAATGTTTTGAGATTGTAGAGCCGGTGTGTTTGGTTGTGGACGTTTCAACGCCCTGCTGGGTAACATCGTCAGTGTGCCTTCAGTGAGGCATTGGTGTTCTGTCCCACTTGTTATTTATATGCCTCTGTTTGTTGGGGTGGTTGGTATCACTTTCAGTTCTGCACTGGACACTGATGATGTTACCTAGCAGGGAGACGAAATGTCTATAATCAAACACACTGACTCGGCGAGCAAGTCTACCGCCTCATCTGCAACCCTGAGCTACAAATCTTTCCAAAAACTTTATTACTTTTTTTTTGTCTTCCAGATCTATTCTTATGCTTTTGAGATTTTCCAGGCTGCAGGAATTCCTGATGAGACAATACCATATGTGTCCATTGGAACAGGACTGATTGAAATGTTTACATTACTGATCTGTGTAGGTACAATTCTCAACTGAGTTATTGATGTTGGGAAGAATACAGATCATTGAGGCCTTCAATAGTTTTCTGTAACTGACTTTCTCCAAAATGAGCTCCTCTTAGTAACTTATCCTTTTGCAATGGCTAGAGCTATTGAAGACTCAGTCTTCTCAGGGGCTCACCAGGTCATGGATGATATTCATTATATACAAAGAGTTTTTGGTTGCTCAGTGCCACTGAGTTCAAGCTAGCTCCTATGGGCCAGCATTCTCTGCCAATAAGCCAGGTGGTCTCCTTCCTTGAGAAAGGATGTACTGGCACTAGAGGGGGTGCAGAGGATGTTTTTGGGTTGATTCCAGAGTTGAGAGGGTTGGCTTGTGAGGACAGATCGAGTAGATTGGACTGTACTCATTTGAATTTATAAGATTGATGGGGGGTGATCTGCTAAAAACATGTAAAATTATGAAGGTAATACAAGCAGGGAAGTTGTTTCCACTGGCAGGTGAAACTAGAGCCTTGGTGGGAGGGAGCATAGCCTCAAAATAAGTGGGAGTAGATTTAGGACTGAGCTGAGGAGGAACTCCTTCACCCAAAGGTTTGAGGATCTGTGGAATTCCCTGCCCAGTGAAGCAGTTGAGGCTTCCTTGTTGAATGTATTTAAGGCAAAGATAGATAGATTTTTGAATAGTAAGGGAATTAAAGGTGATGGTGTAAGTGGAGCTGAGTCCATGAAAAGATCAGCCATGATCTTATTGAATGGCAGATCAAGCTCGAGGTGCCGGATGGCCTACTCCTGCTTGTGTTTCTTACATTCTTATAGCAGTAAGAACTGAGAGTTTCAAATCACCTAATGCTACCTGAAGCTCAGTGACAGACGTCCCTACGATGCACGGTAAGTGGGTCCACTTAACTTGAGTTTATAACAGAAGGCCCACATTAGAGACTTGTGGGGACATAGAGAAATCTGTCTGAGCCAAATTCAACATTTGCAGTTGACTCATCCTGGTTTCCTCTTGCGGCCGGTTATGGGATATCTTCAGGATATTGTTGTTACTGAATGTCTTCATTTGTGTATCTCATTCCTCAGGCATTCTTAGTTGAACGTGCTGGGAGAAAAACACTCTTCTGTGGAGGACTGGGGCTCATGAGTCTGTGGACAGTGCTCCTAACAATTACCTATTCACTGCAGGTGAGTGACAGTTAGGGTTGAACCGAGAGAAAGTGAGCTGTGATCGTCGACAATATTCTCTTAAACTGGCATGAAGAATTGTTTAGGTCTGGGTTTGTAACTCTCTCTGTTGGAAAGTCCAGAACTCCCAACATTGGATTCAAAGAGTGAGAGAACAGATCTAGTCCTTGGAGGGCCAAGTTAAAATGCTTCATATTTGTCCTTTGGGCTCTAGCAGGAAGGTAGGTGATTACAAAGACTGATGTGTGTCTGAAAGGTTCAATTGCAATTGGAATGGAACTCCACAGATGACTGAGATGTGGATGAGTTGTTAGTTCAGAATTTTCTCTCCTTGCACTTACCATCTTACTTCTGATGTGTGCTTTGTTCATGAGGTTTGTTACAGATTTGAAATGTGAGTGACGCTGTATTGAGGAGTCGGGATACCTCGTGGTTGAGCAGAAATGCGTATGTTTGCCTATGTCTCTTAGGGACAGTGGGATACAGGATTTCAGAATGAACATTGGCAGAGAATTTCAAAGGTTGGGTGTCATAATTTGCCGGTGAAATTAACGCAATGGTGCTCAGAGCTGGTAACTGTTCCATAACAAAAACAGAGAACTAAGATTGTGTGTAGGTCTTACTCAGTTGAACAAAGCAGTAAGGAGGAAAATTCACTCCGCTTAGTCTGTCGATGATAATATGGAAAAACTGGCAGCAAGCATGTTTTTCACAAAATGTGATGCAAGAAGTGTTTTCTGCAGACCTGCTTAGACCAAGAGTCAAGATTACTGACGCCATTTACTATGTCATTCTGACAGTGTTGCTTCTACAATTTGGGATCTCCTCCCCAACAGAGACTTCCTAATGAGCAATTGCCTAGAATCCTGGAGGAGAAACTGGACAAGTTTCCAACTGGATGACATTCTTGTTCATGGTAAAACAAAACAAAAGTTACTTTCTACTGATGTTTGAGTAAATTACACTTCAGGCTTATTCACTATAGCAGCTATATCTGTCAGTATTGGAACAGTTGCTCCTATATGTAGTTTCAATTCTGTTTTGAAGCCTTGTCCCTTTAGGTAGGTGGTACAGAATGTGTTTTGGATCTCTTTGACCTCTCCAGGAAAGGTTATCTTCACCTTTTGTTCTGTACCTTTAGCTTCTTGGACCTTCCCCGTGCTGCATGATTTCCATTTCTCTGGAAACTTTCCTTTTCAGGACTTTTTCTTTGTCTTCAATTTCATCATCAACAGTAATCTTGACTCTCAGGGGATTTGCAGAAAACACTTTTTGCATCAAATTTTGTGAAATACATGCTTGCTGCCAGCTCTTCACATTATCACCAACAGACTAAACGTGATGGATTTTCCTCCTTGTTCAAGTGCAAACTGGAATGTGAAAACTGGTCTATTTAATGGCGAGAGCTTTGGTGGAACCTGAACTGAGATACTCAACTGTAGAGAAGGAAGCGTTAGCAGTTACCTGGGAACATAAATGCATCACAGCCTGTCTCATGGGACTGAAAGTTCAGTTTGAGAAAGACAGTAACATTATTGGGTTGAAAGAAACCACAAACATGCCTCTGTGTGTACAAATCTTTAGGCCCAGGTTGATGAGATACAATGACGGTACAGTGTTGAACCTTACAGGGGTCTGATGGAGGTTATGGCAAAAATTTGTAGCAGGATTAGATGAGAAGCCTAGTGAGGCGTACTCCCTTGGTGGGAACATCTTGGTCCATCTTTGATGCTTTTGACAAGAAGCGGGGTTGAGATTCTCATTAGGCAGTGGTGAGTTGCCAATTATGTGGGATTCTTGTTTGTTAAATGCCTTGTTAGTGGAACCAACTCCTCCCCCCTCCCCCCACAACCCCTGTTAATATTAATCTGTTATTGATCTCACCAAACAAGCCAGGCACTGAGAAACCTCCACGTGGATTCCAGAACAGGCGCTTGGTGAATTCAGCCCACCACTTCCTCCAAAGAAACTCCATGTTGCTCAGCAGCTCAGGGAACAATCCCCGGGCACCAGATGCACGCATCCCTTGTTGCTGGGCTTAGCTTCAGGCAGTTGCCCATCTCTCGTGACCATCATGGCGCCTCTCCAATCCACTGGCAGGGAGCTCTGGAAGCACGGCCTGGCATTGCAAGGGTGCACTAGTGCCCAGTGTTGAAAAGCTGTAGCAGGGACACCTCGTGTACAGGGTCCGATGCCCGGCTCAGGGCTTGGACTAGGCTGTATCTCAGGGGCTGCTTGCTTGCCACTCAGTTAGCACGCCCCAGTATGCTCACTACCTTGCCTGTTCAGTGCCAGGCAGTTCACACATGGCCAGGCAGTGTACCTTGCTGGTTGGCAGCCCTCAGTCTAGGGGGCAGGCATTTTGTTGTGCACTGTCTATCCCAGCAGCTTACCCAGCAAACAAAACCCCACAGGTGCAGCGAGAAAACAGCGTGTCTCTACTTCCCAGGGGATTAACCCTCGACAAAGTCCACAGAGGCACCCTTCAGTCAGAGATCCCAACACAGTAAATCAAGGGAAAGCTCCTGTACCAGTTCAGGGGGTCTGGTCAGGAGGGCTATCCCTCTACAATCCAGGATGTGAGTCATAGCCAGTCCTTCATTCCATTGTGGCTGGTTGGTGGTATGGACCACAGTTCATTAGCTCCTCCTGCAAAAGCTAAGGGGAAAGAAGGCCGGAGAAGGGGAACTGGACAAAGGTAGCAGCTGCCATGGGAAGAAGAGTTGGGGACTGGGGCCTGCAGGCTCGGAGGGGAAGAGGGGGCATTATAGGGGGATGGCAATTGTGAAAAGGGTTAACATGGAGCTGCCTGGGGTGGGAGAGATATGGGAAAACATGGATGGGAAGGGGTGATGTAGGAGGGGTTGTTTATCAATGGTTGGGGGCACCCTGACTTCAAGAGGTGGGGTGTACAGTTTGTGACCACACTTGGACACTTCATCATCCAGGGGTTGGTGGGGAAACTGGGCACATGCAGACAAGTTGGCTGGTGAGGTGCCAAGCTTATAGGCTTTACAGGTTGGGCAGCGCAGCGGGCATTCCAGTAGTTGGTCTGACTGAGATGGCCAGGCTGAGGCAGAAGACAGTGACAGGCAGAGCACTCACTGTCCACTCACTGTCGCCCTCCTCATTGAACTATAGAACCCACTACCGTGAAGATGAAGGCCATTTGGCCCATCAAATCTACACCAATCCTCCAAAGAGCATCCCACTCATTGACTCTATCCCTGCAACTCTGCATTTACCTTGGCTGACCCAACTGGCTTGCACATCCCTGGGCACTGTGGGTAATTTAGCATGGCCAATCCTACTTTTTTTCTTTATTCATTCATGGGACAAGGGTGTGGCTGACTAGACAGCATTTATTGCCCATTCCTAATTGCCTAGGGGGCAGCTAAGACTCAGCCGCATTGTTGTGGGTCTGGAGTCACATATAGGCCAGATCAGGTAAGGAACGGTTTCCTTCCCTAAAAGACATTAGTGGATGGGTGGATTTTTCCGACAATGGTCAACGGACACACGGTCATCATTAGTCTCTTAATTCCAGATAATTATTGAATTCAAGTTCCGCCATCTGCCATGGCAGGATTTGAACCTGGGTCCCCAGAACACTAACTGGGTCACTGGATTAACAGTCCAGTAATAATACCACTAGGCCATCGCCTCCCAGCTCCTGCAGCACCTAAAAGATGTTAGAACTTTGGAAGGGAAAGAACACCACAGCAGACCCATGGATCCTGAATCCCTGGCTGATTGAATGAATTGCCCCCTTGTTTGTACTGCATTCCCCTGTCCCAGATGTCACTGGCCAGCTCATTCACTTCAGCACCTTTGGACACAGAGGCTGCAAAAGAATAGCGACGTTGTAGGCCGAGGGCCAAAGGTGTCGGTCTAGTTCGTCTTGCTTCCAGATGCTGAGGGAGGCTTTCCCCACAGCCCTCCATACATGGGAGATGGAAGTGATGACTCATGTTCAAACAATAATACTTACAGCAACACAGACTGACAAATCACCAGGAGTAGGGTGCAATCAGTGACATTTATAAGTGTGCAAAATACCAGCCAGTGCAGTGTATACCCTGCTACCGAAGTGCCCTCGATAAATGTTCTCCTTACCACTCCCCCAGCTGTATGTCTGAATGCACTCCCTGGTTCCACAGCCATGGTAGAGGGAGCCTGCTCCCCTCATTAGACCATTGGCCCTGGAGGTTTGGTCTGGGAACCCCAGACGGGTCTTGTGTTTGGACAGACCAGATATCCTGAGGGTCTTCTCAGCAGATGTTAGTCAACCTTCCTCGGCGTGAGCCTCTAAAGAGCTGAAAGGATGGCGGGCGGGAAGGAGGTAGAGACTCTGGCTGCCTCAGGAGTGTCTTGACAGGTGATTTCTCAGGGGACTGTGTGCGGTGCTTCCTCTGGTTGGACGTTTCCTGGGCACCAAACTGCTCTCCTGGTGAGGAAGGGGGCACCCGGTACATATGCCAGTTCTCCACCCACCCTCACCTGAGGTGTGTATCTGAGGGAGCTGGGCCCAGCTCTCCGTGGCAACCACCAGCCTGTCCATGGAGGCAGCCAGACAGTCACATGACTTGCTGTAGCTTGTGTGCAATGTGGGCCATTGTGTGCCACATAAAGGAATAAGGATGTTGTAGGGGGAGGGCTGCCTGTGTCTCTCCCTGTACATGTGGGTGAAACCGCCTGAAGAAACAGCATGAAAGGCATGGAAGAGCAACACACTGGAGGCTATTGGTGCGAGCACGAAGCCCTCTACTACTCCATTAGTGACAATGGGGCAAAAAATTATCATGGGGCTGTCGCATTGCTGTGTTGAATTTCTCGGCCACCTTCCAAATTCCCTCATGGCTGACTGTATCAACAGTGAACCAACAAGCTGCAGAGTTCCCCAGTCCATCCTTTGTGTTTCTCCCAGAGCTGCCGAGCTATAAACACAACATTGTTGCTTCCTCGAGCTTTTCTGAAACTGCACAACTCCTAAGGCAGAAAATCCTGCAGCCAGCCCTTGTACTATGTGGTTCTGAAGAATTCTGGTGAAGACTTTGCTGGTGATGGAGAAGAAGTA
The DNA here is from genome assembly GCF_030684315.1 of Stegostoma tigrinum. NCBI lineage: Eukaryota > Metazoa > Chordata > Chondrichthyes > Orectolobiformes > Stegostomatidae > Stegostoma > Stegostoma tigrinum. Next base: position 40,006,948 of record NC_081379.1, read on the forward strand.
GGATTTCACGATGATTATGGAAATCTGGAACCTTCTGTTCCACAGTGCTCTGATTGCTGATTCAGTTGAAGCTTCCAAAACGCAGGTCAAAAGTTTTGTGTGGAATGGGGGAGTCAGTGCCAGATGACAGCTAAGGCAAAATCACCATAAATGAATTGAATGGCAGAATAAACACCAGGGGCCTACGCCCATTGGTCAGTTTTACCTCTGATACAGTTCAGGCCAATCAGTAGGCTTGCCATTCACCCAGCTCATGAATGGGGCAGCATGGTGGCTCAGTCATTAGCATTGCTTCCTCTGTGTGCTGGGGACCCGAGTTTGATTCCACCCTCGGGCGACCGTCTGTGTGGGGTTTGCACATTCTCCCTGCATCCGCATGGGTTTCCTCTGGGTGCTCTGGTTTTCTCCCACAGTCCAAAGATGTGCAGGCTAGGTGGATCGGCCATGCTAAATTGCCTGTAGTGTTCAGGGATGTGTGGATTAGTTGGGTTCGAAGGGGAAATGCAGGACTATTGGGTTTGGGTGGGGTACTGCTTGGAGGAGCAGTGTGAGCTTGTTGGGCTGAATGGCCTGTTTCCACACTTTGGGATTCTATGAAAAGAAAAGTAGTCTTCAGTCCAGGGGAATAATGTTTATTGTTCGAATATTGTCATAAGATGGTGAAGTACAAAATAGAAATGCTTTGCTCAAAATATAGAAGGCACAACTTAGATTGCAGCTGCAATACTGCAAACAGTCTCTAGAAAAAGATCACTGGCTTTGGAAATAGTCCAGAGAAGGTTTGCTAGGCTGTTTCCCAGGTATGGAGGGACTGTCTTATGAGGCGAGGTTGAGCCTGTACTCATTGGAGTTTAGAAGAATGAGAGGCGACCTTACTGAAACATACAAGATTCTGAGGGCTTAACAGGGTAGATGCGGACAGGTTGTTTTCCCCTTGAGGGATAGTCTAGGACAAGAGGGCATAATCTCAGAATAAGGATTTCACCCATTTAAGACAGAGATGAGGAGGAATTTCTTCTCTCAGGGGGTAGGTAGGGGATCTGTGGAGTTCTTCATCACATAGGGCATTCAGTATATTCACGAGATAGATTTTTAATTAATGAGGGAATCAACGGCTATGAGGAATGGAAAGACCATATCTGTTTATTTTGTTTTATGTTTGATTGTGGACTGAATCAGCATAAGGATTGTTTTACAAAGGTCTGAGGTAGGAATTGCTGCACATTTGTAAAGTGAGTTACTGAGACTCATAGTGGGTTATTGTTTTCCTGTTGCTTTGCAAGCCCTAGGCCAAGATATAAGAGGATACACCAAAGCACTGGGGCATGTGTACAAGATGAGATTCCGCCAGTAACATATTGCCCACTGATCACAGTGGCTCAAACCAATCATGGATAACAAAGTCATCTGCCTAGCGACAACTCTCTGATTGGTTCCTGAGTAGCTGAACCGCTTGTGAGTGTGAACGATACAGGCAGAAGCTGGAAGGAGAGGTGATGTGTGTCTCTTTCTGGTAAAATACCTGAAACTAGTTGTTTTCTCCCCTCAGTTGCTATAAGCTGTTGCTTTTAACTATTGAGTCAAGTGCTTCATAATTTGTGAGCCGGTCGCTCTGCACTTCCTGTGCAGTAGTGAAAGAATGTGAAGGAAACACTGGGAAAGCTAAAGGACTTGGGAAACAATAGGAACTGCTTCACCTAGTCCTGAGGACCAGGGCCATTGAACTGCTTCCCCTATACTTTGGAGAAGCATCACTGAGTTAGAACTGATATTCATACAAGTTTTGACAGAGTAAGTTCTCTTCATGATAGGGCATGAGTGGGGACTTGTGGGCTGTGCAGAATTAATATGCCTGAAACTTGGAAGCCAATTTAAATGGACTCTTTGCTAAGTTTTTCCAGCAATTTCTGATTTTGTTTCTGACTTCCAGCATCCACAGTTCTTTGGGTGTATTTTGTTAAGTGGACTGTCACTGGCTCACTTACTGTGAACCTTGTCTTTCCCAGACACTCAGTGCAACTGTTTGTAAGCTGTATTTTTGTAACTTTATCAATAAACTAATTCTACTTTTCAGTAACCTTTGACTGAATTTGGTTTCACTTTTCTCATAGCTGTTTACTTGGAGCACAGCAGAAGTATATTCCAGTGATAAGGAAGAACTGTAGAAAAAGAGAGAGCCAGCCATGGATGTCTAAGGAAGTAAAGGAAAGTATCAGATTGAAATAAAAAACACGTACAAAAAAGCAAAGGATAGAGGGAAACTAGTAGACTGGGAAATCTTTAAAGGCCAACAGAAAGCCATAAAAAAGTTATAAAGAAAAGTAAGACAGATTATGAGAGTAAACTAGCTCAGAATATAAAAACAGGCAGCAAAAGTTTCTATAAGTATGTAAATTGTAAAAGAGTGGTGAAGGTAAACATTGGTCTTTTAGAGGATGAGAAGACCAATTTAATAACTGGGAATGAGGAAATAGCCAAAACATTAAACAGTTATTTCGTGTCGGGCTTCACAGTGGAAGACACAAATAACATGCTGAAAACTAGTGGCAAGAAGGTGAGAGCAGGCGAGGACTTAAAAACTATCATTATCAGGTAAGGAGGCAGTGCTGGGCAAGCTAATGGGGCTAAAGGTAGACAAGTCTCCTGGCCCTAATGAAATGCATCCCAAGATACTAAAAGAGGTGATTGGGGAACTAGCAAATGCACTAGTAATTACTTACCAAAATTCACTGGACTCTGGGGTGATTTCCCAGATTGGAAAACAACCAATGTGATGCCACTGTTTAAAATAGGAAGTAGACAAAAAGCTGGTAACCCTAGGCCAGTTAGCTTAACTTCGGTCGTGGGGGGGAAATGCTTGAATCTATCATTAAGGAAGAAATAGCAAGACATCTGGATATAAATTGTCCCATTGGGAATACCCAGCATGGGTTCATGAAGGGTAGGTCACATTTAACTAATTTGGTGGAATTCTTTGAGGACATTACTTGCATGTGGATAATGGGGAACCTGTGGATGTGGTGTATCTGGATTTCCGGAAGGCATTTGACAAGGTGCCACGCCAAAGGCTGCTTCAGAAGATAAAGTTGCATGGTATTACAGGTAATGTATTGGCATGGACAGAGGATTGGTTGACCAATAGAAAGCAAAGAGTGGGGGTAAATGGGTGTTTTTCTGGTTGGCGGTCAGTGGCTAGTGGCGCGCCTCAGGGATCAGTATTGGGACCGCAATTGTCTACAATTTACAAAGATGATTTGGAGTTGGGGACTAAGTGTGGTGTGTCCCAATTTGCAGATAACACTAAGGTGAGTGGTAGAGCAAGGTGTACAGAAGACACTGAAAGTCTGCAGAGGGATATAGATAGTGTAAGTGAGTGGGCAAAGGTCTGGAGATGGGGTACAATGTTGATAAGTGTGAGGTCATCCATTTTGTTGGGAATAACAGCAAAACAGACTGTGTTTTAAACGGTAAAAAATTGCAGCGCGCTGCTGTACAGAGGGGACTTGGGTGTCCTTGTGCATGAATCACCAAAAGTAGGATTGCAGGTACAGCAGGTAATTAAAAAGGCAAATAGAATTTTGTCTATCATTGCCTGAGGGATGGATTTTAAAAACAGGGAGGCTGTGCTGCAGCTGTATAGGTCCTGGTGAGGCCACACCTGGAGTACTGTGTGCAGTTTTGGTCTCCTCACTTGAGAAGGTATATACTAGCACTGCGGGGGGTGCAGGGGAGATTCACTCAGTTGATTCCAGAGTTGAGAGAGTTGAATTATGAGGAGAGACTGAGTAGACTGGGATTATACTCATTGGAATTCAGAAGAATGAGGGGAGATCTTATAGAAACATATAAGATTATGAAGGGAATAGTTAAGGTGGAGGCATGGAGGTTGTCTCCGCTAGCAGGTGAAACTAGAACAAGTGGGTATCACATCAAAATAAAGGGAAGCAGATGTAGGACTGAGGTCAGGAGGAACTTCTTTACCCAAAGGGTTGTGAATCTGTGGAATTCCCTGCCTAGTGAAGCAGTTGAAGCTACTCTGCTGAATGTGTTTAAGGCAAGGCTAGATAAATTTTTGAACAGTAAAGGAATTAAGGGTTGTGTTGAGTGGATGGGTGAGTGGAGCTGAGTCTCAGAAAGATCAGGCATGACCTTATTAAATGGTGGGGCAGGCTCGAGAGGCCAGATGGCCTACTCCTGCTCCTAGTTCTTATTTTCTTATGTTTGTAGTTCCCCTGGCCCCAGGCCGGACAAAGGGCATTTTCCAGCCCCATTCTATCGTACCAGCCCAGGCAACATCCTGCTCTGAACATCTCCACTGAGTGTTCTTCACCTGGTTTGGCCAGCTCCATCTTCTCTCTTCGATAGGTGGCATCTACTCTGCTGCCACTCAGACAGGGCACACGTGTTGGTGGTGAAGTGTGTGCCCCACCAGTCTCTGTGTCGCTAGGCACCTCTGATCTGTCCTCTGCAACACTACCTCGTTGGTGACTCCAGCAATGCCCAGCATCTTGCAAAGGGAATGATGGAGAAAGGCATCCACTTTACCTCAGACCTTTGCTGTTGTCTTCTACGTCTCTCTGGCAAAGATTGCAGTTGGTATGATGGCAGATGTATGGACTCACAGATTCATGCCTGAGCGAATGGTGTTGGATGTTCACGCTGCTGGAAGATGCAAGCCATTTTGCCGATTCTTGTGTGGATTTGGATCACCCAGGTAGATTTTACTTCCTGGATAGGGAAGGTGGTCGATATCCTCAATGTTCTGTTTCTCTGAGGCGGTGATGGTAGGATCTTGATGCCATTCAGTTTTCATTTTTGTCTTCTCCATAACAAATTGGGATCAATCAAAGTTAAAGACAGGAAATTGTGTGTGTATAAGATACAGGGAGAATCTTAAATGACTACTTTACGTCATTATTCACTGAGGAGAAGGATATGGAGGCCACTGAGACTAACGGCTAGCATGCTCATCTGCTAAGACATTTTGAAATCAACTAAGAAGTAGTGTTATTTTGAAGTCTTTAGTCTCTTGAAGTGCATTGTGGTTGATGGGCCCGCAGAGCTGGATGGTATCTATCCCAGGAAGTTTTGAGAGGGTCAAGACAGGAGAATTGGCCAAGGTCTTGCACACTTGCTCGCCCCTGGAGAGACCCTGGATGACTGGACAGTAGGTGATGTTGTTCTCAGTTCAAGATGGGAAATAGGAAATGTGACACTTAAGTATGTGACATCATGGAATGACACTAAAATAGGTGGTATCATGGAATGACCCTAAGATAGGCTGTATCGCATACAGCAAGGAAGGTTATTGTAAATTGCAGCAGAGTCTTGATTAGCTGGGGAAGTGGGTTGAGAAATGGCAAATGAACTTTAATTTAGAAAGGTGTGAAGTTTTGTATTTTAGATAGTCAAATAGTAGGAGACATGGTTGGGGGGAGAGGGGATGTGTTCAAAAATATGAAAAGCTTGGAGAGGGTGAATGCACTTAGCCTTTTGCTCAGGGTTGGGGAATCGAGGACTAATGGAACATTACTTTAAGGTAAGAGGGGAATGAATACACGGGGACAATGAGGGGAATCGGATGGCACGGTGGCTCAGTGGTTAGCACTGCAGCCTCACAGCACCAGGGACTCGGGTTCAATTCCAGCCTCAGGCGACTGTCTGTGTGGAGTTTGCACATTCTCCCCGCATCAGCGTGGGTTTCCTCCGGGTGCTCTGAGTTTCCTCCCGCAGTCCAAAGATGTGCAGGTTAGGTGGATCAGCCATGCTAAATTGCCCATAGTGTTCAGGGGTGTGTGGGTTATAGGGGGATGGGTCTGGGTGGGATGCTTCAAGGGGCAGTGTGGACTTGTTGGGCCGAAGGGCCTGTTTCCACACTCTAGGGAATCTAATCTAAATTATCCAGTAGCCTCCATTGCCAGGACTCTGTGCTGTATCAATGGTATTCATCGTAATTCTTGGCATGCTGGACTGAACCCAGTACGGCTTTACCATTCCGGGTACACAGTGTTTCACAGACTCTGATAATTATTTGCAGTGTTGAGGACATTTCGTCTTCAGTTTTCATTTAGCATCATAAAAACGAGAGAATTGGTAGAACTCTCACAGCTCTAGCTACACAGCGGGTTACTTTCTAGTTGTAAGATAATAAAATGTGAGGCTGGATGAACACAGCAGGCCAAGCAGCATCTCAGGAGCACAAAAGCTGACGTTTCGGGCCTAGACCCTTCATCAGAGAGGGGGATGGGGGGAGGGAACTGGAATAAATAGGGAGAGAGGGGGAGGCGGACCGAAGATGGAGAGCAAAGAAGATAGGTGGAGAGGGTGTAGGTGGGGAGGTAGGGAGGGGATAGGTCAGTCCAGGGAAGACGGACAGGTCAAGGAGGTGGGATGAGGTTAGTAGGTAGCTGGGGGTGCGGCTGGGGGTGGGAGGAAGGGATGGATGAGAGGAAGAACCGGTTAGGGAGGCAGAGACAGGTTGGACTGGTTTTGGGATGCAGTGGGTGGGGGGGAAGAGCTGGGCTGGTTGTGTGGTGCAGTGGGGGGAGGGGATGAACTGGGCTGGTTTAGCCCAGTTCATCCCCTCCCCCCACTGCACCACACAACCAGCCCAGCTCTTCCCCCCCACCCACTGCATCCCAAAACCAGTCCAACCTGTCTCTGCCTCCCTAACCGGTTCTTCCTCTCACCCATCCCTTCCTCCCACCCCCAGCCGCACCCCCAGCTACCTACTAACCTCATCCCACCTCCTTGACCTGTCCGTCTTCCCTGGACTGACCTATCCCCTCCCTACCTCCCCACCTACACCCTCTCCACCTATCTTCTTTGCTCTCCATCTTCGGTCCGCCTCCCCCTCTCTCCCTATTTATTCCAGTTCCCTCCCCCCATCCCCCTCTCTGATGAAGGGTCTAGGCCCGAAACGTCAGCTTTTGTGCTCCTGAGATGCTGCTTGGCCTGCTGTGTTCATCCAGCCTCACATTTTATTATCTTGGAATCTCCAGCATCTGCAGTTCCCATTATCTCTGATACTTTCTAGTTGTAGTCTGCTCTCCAAGAAGACGCTGATTCAAAACCTGGTCTGCATTTTTATAAATTCCCTCTCTGCACCAGCAAAATACTGCAAATGCTGGTGATACACCATCAAAACCCATTGAGGGTAAACACGTCTGGCAGCATCCATAGAGAGAAAAACAGAGTTAATATTCTGAGTCCAATAGGACACTGTAAGGATGGCAGGGAAGATGCAACAACCAGTATTTGGGGATAAAAACAGAAGTAGCTGGAAAAGCTCAGCAGGTCCGGCACCATCAGCGAAGGAGAAAACAGAGTTGACATTTCGGGTCTGGTCACCCTTCCTCAGAACTGATGGTGGCTGGGAAAAAGCCAGTTTATGTGCACAAAATTGGGGTAGGGTGTAAACGATAGGATAGAACCCGAAAGAGAGAGAAAGACAGTTGGGCAGACAAAGAGTTGATAACGATCAGGCTGGGAGGGTGAATAATTGTTAATGGGGACTATTAGTGATTAGAATCAATATTGAGACCAGAGGGCTGCAGGGTCCCCAAGCTGGAGGAACATCGTCTCATTTTCTGCTTGGGGACCCTGCAGCCCTCCGGACTCAATATTGATTTTAGTCACTAATAGTCCCCATTAACAGCTGCCTGCCAGTATGCACCCCCTGTTATTAGTCACTAACAGGCCCCATTAACAACAGTTGACCGTCCCAAACAAAAACCAAAAGAACTGCGGATGCTGTAAATCAGGAACAAAAACAAATATTGTGTTCAGTTCTGGTCACCTCATTACAGGAAGGATGTGGAAGCTTTAGAGAGGGTGCAGAGGAGATTTACCAGGATGCTGCCTGGACTGGAGGACAGGTTTTATGAAGAAATGTTGAGGGAGCTAGGGCTTTTCTCATTGGAGTGAAGAAGGATGAGAGGTGACTTGATAGAGGTGTACAAAATGATGAGAGGTAAAGATAGAGTCGAGAGCCAGAGACTTTTTCCCCAGGGCGGAAATGACTATTATGAGGGGGAATAATTTTAAGGTGATTGGAGGAAGGTACAGGGGAGATGTCAGAGGTAGGTTCTTCACGCAGAGAGTGGTGGGCTGTGGAATGTGCTGCCGGCAGTGGTAGCGGAGTCAGATACATTAGGGACATTTAAACGACTCTTGGATAGGCACATGGATAATAGTAAAATGTAGTGTACGCAGGATAGTTTGATCTTAGAGTAGGGTAATAGGTCGGCACAACATTGTGGGCCAAAGGGCCTGTATTGTGCTGTACTCTTCAATGTTCTATATTCTGTATTCTTAAAACAAATGGAGTTTTCTTTCCTCTCCCTATAGCTCAAACCCTCTAACCTGGAATACAACATACAGTTTTGGTCTCCCTCTTTGAGAAAGGAGATAACTGCAGTGGGAGCAGCTCACAGAAAGTTTGCTCAAATGATTTATGGGATGATGGGGTTATTTTATGAATCCAGGTTGATCCTGGATCCACTGGAGTTTGTAAGAATGAGAAGGGATTTCACTGAAACAAGTTTCTTGGGTAATTTGACCGGGTGAATGAAGAGAAAATGTTTCCCTTCAGGGAAGAGACATGAACCAGACGTCTCTGATTTAAAATGGAGAATTTTCTTTCTTTTTAAAAGCATTATTCATTGTGAATTCTCTCCCACAATGGCAGTAGAGGCAGGGTCTTTAGTCTGAAGGTAGGGTCAGTGGACTCGAAACATTAACTCTGTTTTTTCCTTCACAGATGCTGTCAGGCCTGCTGAGCTTTTCCAGCAATTTTTGTTTTTATTCCGAGGTTTGGACTGCTGCTCGTGCACTTACTATTTTAATCCACATTCATTTCCTATATTCTTGGGCCCAATTTCCGAAGGTGAAATGTGCACTGCGCCTTTATTCCAGATGAGTTCTCATCACGTTAGAGGAAGCCAAGGCACATTTCCCTTTTTCATGCAGCAGCTGCCATGACCTGGTGGATCCATTCATTCCCCAAAACACAATGAACACTGTTGGGCAATGCAACAGCCTCTCAATGTGTCAGTGAATGAACTCGAGTCATGCCAGTTGGTGAAGAGATGGAGAGGTAAGCGGGCAAGGGACAGTCTGGCAAAGGGCATGGTGGGTTCAGAGGTTTTAGATGGCAGTGCGCAACGAGGCAGGGTGGATTAAATGGCAGGGTGGTTGAGTGGATAGGCTGGTCAGATAGGGCCTGCAGCTATTAAGTTGTCGGAAGAGTGTGGATGTGTCTGGGGGAAGGAGGGTGTTGGGACCTAGGATGGTCCAGATTGGGAAGCTATGGCTGTGGGTTGGGGTTCAAGTCAAATCTGGGGATATGTGGGGGTCAGGTGCAGAATGAGTTCTAGTCAGGTCCAGATAATGGGGTCAGACATGGTGGAAGGTCTTGACTGTATTATGTGTGATGTCAAGTGTCTGGGAGGGAGTGGTCAGAGGTGACTCAGGGGAGGGAGTGTCCCCAAGTTTATTATGGACCACATCAAACCCCCTCAAAATATATTCGGAACATAGCCTAGATCTTCATTTTTTCTTATTTTAAAGGTAAATGTAAGGTTTGTGTTTTAGATACAATTCAATTGGTCAAACTACCAGAATTAAAGCAAAACACACTTTATTCATCCACAATAGTTAAAATACATCAAAAGGAAGAAGGAATTGAAATAACTTAACTCAATTGGAAAACTTAACACAATTACTATTATTAATTGAGTGTTCCAATATAGTTACATCCCATAAACAAATCCTTGGGAAAAGGCAAATTCGGAAAACAGAATGGCAAATAGGTTCCTAAGGGGTATGTTTGTATGTTTTCTCATCTTATATTCCTGTTTCCTCACAGCCAGCTGTCCCAGAGATGGAGGGGCAGTGTGAGCATTAGAAAATGCTCATGCTTTCGTATGATTGGTTCCTAACCCTGTCTGTTATCTGCAGCACCTCGTGAGCTGGATGCCATATTGCAGTTTGACCATCATCTTCGCTTACGTCTTCAGCTACGGAGTAGGCCCAGGTGAGTGAGTCAGGCAGGTATCCTTTTGCTTAAGTCACCGCTCCATTCATGGAAAGCACTTTGATCTCGACGAATGACTCAAGTACACTTCTGGGGGCACCTGCATACAAGGGTGATCTGCCCCTTGAATTTTTTTTGCCCCCTGTTAGCAGTGGCAACACTGAGCTGAGTGAGCGCTGACTGTGGGCAAGAAGGGCTGGGAAGTATTTTGACCAAGGAGTTAGAAACATCCAGTTTGATGATACCTGGCTTTGAGTCAAACACTTCTCCCATCTGCAATTCTCCACTATCCATTGCCTTTTATCCAATTTCCAGTTTTTACTTTCATTTTCCGACCAAATCAGGTAGGCTTTCAGACAATCTAGGGGTCTTGATAACTTGAATTAAGAGTGAGGAGTTGGATATTTCCTATGGAGAAGCTGGCTGCAGTGAAATCTCATTGGAATATTTCTCGGTGCTGTTCCAGGTGGAGTGGCTATAATCTTACCCTCAGAAATCTTCCTGCAGTCTGACCGCCCAGCTGGCTATGTTATCAATGGCTTCCTCAACTGGTTTGGTCTCTTCCTGGTCACAATCATTTTCTCCTTCATGGTGGTAAGACATGTCGACGTTTGTAAAGAAGATAATTGTGCGTCTCTCTCACAATGTTCATCGCCTCCAGCTCACTCAGCGACCCTCCCTCAGCCTCACTCAGCGACCCTCCCTCAGCCTCACTCACTGACCCTCCCTCAGCCTCACTCAGCGACCCTCCCTCAGCTTCACTCAGCGACCCTCCCTCAGCCTCACTCAGCCACCCTCCCTCAGTCTCACTCACTGACCCTCCCTCAGCCTCACTCAGTGACCCTCCCTCAGCCTCACTCACCGACCCTCCCTCAGTCTCACTCACTGACCCTCCCTCAGCCTCACTCAGCGACCCTCCCTCAGCCTCACTCACTGACACTCCCTCAGCCTCACTCAGCGACCCTCCCTCAGCCTCACTCACTGACCCTCCCTCAGCCTCACTCACTGACCGTCCCTCAGCCTCACTCAGCGACCCTCCCTCAGCCTCACTCACTGACCCTCCCTCAGCCTCACTCACTGACCCTCCCTCAGCCTCACTCAGCGACCCTCCCTCAGCCTCACTCACTGACCCTCCCTCAGCCTCACTCAGCGACCCTCCCTCAGCCTCACTCACTGACCCTCCCTCAGCCTCACTCACTTACCCTCCCTCAGCCTCACTCACTTACCCTCCCTCAGTCTCACTCACTGACCCTCCATCAGCCTCACTCACTGACCCTCCCTCAGTATCACTCACTGACCCTCCCTCAGCCTCACTCACTGACCCTCCCTCAGTCTCACTCACTGACCCTCCCTCAGCCTCACTCAGCGACCCTCCCTCAGCCTCATTCAGCGACCCTCCCTCAGCCACACTCACTGACACTCCCTCAGCCTCACTCAGCGACCCTCCCTCAGCCTCACTCAGCGACCCTCCCTCAGTCTCACTCACTGACCCTCCCTCAGTCTCACTCAGCGAACCTCCCTCAGCCTCACTCAGCGACCCTCCCTCAGCCTCACTCACTGACCCTCCCTCAGCCTCACTCAGCGACCCTCCCTCAGCCTCACTCACTGACCCTCCCTCAGCCTCACTCACTGACCCTCCCTCAGTCTCACTCACTGACCCTCCCTCAGCCTCACTCAGCGACCCTCCCTCAGCCTCACTCAGTGACCCTCCCTCAGCCTCACTCAGCGACCCTCCCTCAGCCTCACTCACTGACCCTCCCTCAGTCTCACTCACTCACCCTCCCTCAGCCTCACTTACTCGCCCTCCCTCAGTCTCACTCACTGCCCCTCCCTCAGCCTCAATCACTGACCCTCCCTCAGCCTCACTCAATGACCCTCCCCCTGCCTCACTCACTCGCCCTCCCTCAGCCTCAATCACTGACCCACCCTCAGCCTCCACACTCACCCTCCCTCAGTCTTACTCACTGACCCTACCTCGGTCTCACTCACTCACCCTCCCTCAGTCTTACTCACTGACCCTACCTCGGTCTCACTCACTGACCCTCCCTCAGCCTCACTCACTGACCCTCCATGGTCTCACTCACCGACCCTCCCTCAGCCTCACTCACTGACCCTCCCTCAGTCTCACTTACTCGCCCTCCCTCAGCCTCAATCACTGACCCTCCCTCAGTCTCACTCACTGACTCTCCCTCAGCCTCAAATCACTGACCCTCCCTTGGTCTCACTCACTCACCCTCCCTCAGCCTCAATCACTGACCCTCCCTCAGCCTCATTCACTGACCCTCCCTCAGTCTCACTCAGCGACCCTCCCTAAGTCTCAGTCAGCGACCCTCCCACAGCCTCAATCACTGACCCTACCTCGGTCTCAGTCACTGACCCTCCCTCAGCCTCACTCACTGACCCTCCCTCAGTATCACTCACTGACCCTCCCTCAGTCTCACTCACTGACCCTCCATGGTCTCACTCACCGACCCTCCCTCAGCCTCAATCACTGACCCTCCCTGAGCCTCACTCACTGACCCTCCCTCAGTCTCACTCACTGACTCTCCCTCAGCCTCAAATCACTGACCCTCCCTTGGTCTCACTCACTCACCCTCCCTCAGCCTCAATCACTGACCCTCCCTCAGCCTCATTCACTGACCCTCCCTCAGTCTCACTCAGCGACCCTCCCTAAGTCTCAGTCAGCGACCCTCCCACAGCCTCAATCACTGACCCTACCTCGGTCTCAGTCACTGACCCTCCCTCAGCCTCACTCACTGACCCTCCCTCAGTATCACTCACTGACCCTCCCTCAGTCTCACTCACTGACCCTCCATGGTCTCACTCACCGACCCTCCCTCAGCCTCAATCACTGACCCTCCCTGAGCCTCACTCACTGACCCTCCCTCAGTCTCACTCACTGACCCTCCCTCAGCCTCATTCACTGACCCTCCCTCAGTCTCAGTCAGCGACCCTCCCTCAGCCTCAATCACTGACCCTCCCTCAGTCTCAATCACTGACTCTCCATCAGCCTCAATCACTGCCCCTCCCTCAGTATCACTCACTGACCCACCCTCAGCCTCACTCACTTGCCCTCCCTCAGTCTCACTCACTCACCCTCCCTCAGCCTCACTCACTGACCCTCCCTCAGCCTCAATCACTGCCCCTCCCTCTGTATAACTCACTGACCCACCCTCAGCCTCCATTGTTGACCCACCCTCAGCCTCACTCACCGAACCACCCTCAGCCTCACTCACTCACTCACCCTCCCTCAGTCTCACTCACTGACCCTCCCTCAGTATTACTCACTGACCCACCCTCAGCCTCAATCATTACCCCTCCCTCAGAATCCCTCACTAACCCTCCCTCAGCCTCACTCACTGACCCTCCCTCAGTATCACTCACTGACCCTCCCTCAGCCTCACTCACTGACCACCCCTCAGTCTCACTCACTGACCCTCCCTCAGCCTCTCTCACGGATTCTCCCTCAGCCTCAATCTCTGACCTTCCCTCAGCCTCACTCACTGACCCTCCCTCAGCATCACTCACTGACCCTCCCTTGGTCTCACTCACTCACCCTCCCTCAGCGTCAATCACTGCCCCTCCCTCAGTATCACTCACTGACCCTCCCTCAGCCTCACTCACTGACCCCCCCTCAGTCTCACTCACTGACCCTCTCTCTGCCTCACTCACTGACCCTCCCTCAGTATCACTCACTGACCCTCCCTCAGCCTCACTCACTGACCCCTCCAAGTCTCACTCACTGACCCTCCCTCAGCCTCAATCACTGACCTTCCCTCAGTATCACTCACTGACCCTCCCTCAGCCTCTCTCACTGATTCTCCCTCTGCCTTACTCACTGACCCTCCCTCAGCCTCACTCGCTGACCCTCCCTCAGCCTCAATCACTGACCCTCCCTCAGTCTCAATCACTGACTCTCCCTCAGTCTCAATCACTGCCCCTCCCTCAGTATCACTCACTGACCCACCCTCAGCCTCACTCACTCGCCCTCCCTCAGTCTCACTCACTCACCCTCCCTCAGGCTCACTCACTGACCCTCCCTCAGTCTCACTCACTGACCCCCCCTCAGTCTCACTCACTGACCCTCCCTCAGCCTCACTCAGCGACCCTCCCTCAGCCTCACTCACTGACCCTCCCTCAGCCTCACTCACTGGCCCTCCCTCAGTCTCACTCACTGACCCTCCCTCAGCCTCACTCAGCGACCCTCCCTCAGCCTCACTCACTGACCCTCCCTCAGCCTCACTCAGCGACCCTCCCTCAGCCTCACTCACTGACCCTCCCTCAGCCTCACTCACTGACCCTCCCTCAGCCTCACTCAGCGACCCTCCCTCAGCCTCACTCACTGACCCTCCCTCAGTATCACTCACTGACCCTCCCTCAGCCTCACTCACTGACCACCCCTCAGTCTCACTCACTGACCCTCCCTCAGCCTCTCTCACGGATTCTCCCTCAGCCTCAATCTCTGACCTTCCCTCAGCCTCACTCACTGACCCTCCCTCAGCATCACTCACTGACCCTCCCTTGGTCTCACTCACACCCTCCCTCAGCCTCAATCACTGCCCCTCCCTCAGTATCACTCACTGACCCTCCCTCAGCCTCAATCACTGACCCTCCCTCAGCCTCACTCACTGACCCCCCCTCAGTCTGCCTTGCTGACCCTCCTTCGGTCTCACTCACTACCCCGCCTGCATTGTTCTCCCTCCCCTCACTGCCTGTGGTTCTGTTGCAGGAAGGTCTGGGCTACCTGTGCTTCCTGGTATTCTGTGGAGTCTGCTTACTGCTTACCATCATGGGCTACTTCATCCTGCTGGAGACAGGGGGCAAGACCCCACTGGAAATCAGTGAGGAGTTCAAGAACAGGAAACTCTGGAAAAACACAACGCTCCGAGTTGCACCGAATGGGACAATCCCACAAAATACAGTCGAGATCATCATGTCAACTGCGTTCTGACCTGTGGGGAAAGGTCCTAGCAGAGAGGTTATTGAACTGGGGCCGATACGTTCTTCATTATATTGTGTACTAATTGTCCAGTTATGAGCACAGGAGGCATCCCAATTGCATTTAACATTGTTGGAGCAAGCATTCTGCTGTTGACTGGTAGGTCAGGCTGAGGAGATACCTCCTTGATCAACTGCAGGAAATTTGCTCATGCGCCAATATTTAAGGGTGGTTTAAAATACAGTTACCACAGGTATTTTTTTAATTTAAAGCCGAGTTTCATGAAAACTCATTGAGTGTGCAAGAAATCCATGACAGTCGTGTCAACATTGAGGTCTGTTACCATGGCAACACTGATTGTTTGCTGTCCTTTTGCCCTGTGTATTGTGACTGAATGTTACTGCCAGATCTCCTCCTTAACTCTAGGACGGCCATGTACAGATAAATGCCTCCCTCTTCAGAGCCCCTCTTCAATTCCAAACTAAATTGAATACAAATCAGGCAGGTAGAGCTCATGCTGTTTAACCACTGCTGTTGCAACACTCTCCTTTCAAAGACATATTGCCTAACTTGGATTTTGGAAGCCTCGAGGCAGATTATGTTGCGTTCCAAGAATTTCCAGGTGCCTCTGTGCCAACCCTTTGCTTCCTCGCCTTCCCTCTGTCGTTAGATCAGAGATGGGATTGTTAAATGACAATTGACAGACCTCCTGCTAAGCAAGTTTACAACAGCCAGGGTTAGACTGACAATGTGCAGGATGCACTACAGCATTGCACTGAGCCTGCTTCAGTAGTGCTGGACTCTTTCCCTGTTCGCCTTTCTCTTATTGCTTTAAACCCTACTGAGCATACAATTGTACTATACATTATAACATTGTAGTGTCAGGTCTTTCCTGAGACAGTATATTATACAATTCCTGTGCCTTACAGAGTTTCAATTACGTTTCTTTGACCAATTTTACCTTTGAACTCCACTGGCCCAGTAAAATCCTGCCATTTGCAGGGATGTACTCACAGAGAAAGTGACAATCAGTTGATATTCACAAACTGCTAACATGGAAGACCACCCTGTTCCCTTGGAAGCAAGCCCTTTTTTCCCTTATTTTTCCTTCTCGAAGACACAGATGAGTGAAAGCTGGATTCACAGTGGATGAAAAGGTGCACATTAAGTATTGTGTGGCGAAGCAAATTTGTGAATGGTGGACACACCATTCACACCAGGGACTTAACTCAATGTCATGAACAAATCAAGAATACACAGAAGGGACATCAGGATAATACCAAAAAGCCAAAGAAAACATACTTAACTCTCAATTATCTTCATTTGTCATCCAAATTCTTCCTGTTCCTTTAAATACAAGTGACCAAGCGAATTCATATCACTGCCATTGCTATATCTGTAAGTATACATTTGCTTTAGGCCCACTCATGCAATACATTCCAGCAAGCTCAGAGGAAAGTTTTAGCTTGTCATGTACTGATCTGACAGACTGTTGAAGTCATTTCTTTTCCCTACATGAGTACACTTTCCAAAGTGCAACCTCCATAATGTAGAAGGACAGCAGACAATGACCACCTGCAAGTTACGCACTGCATTGCTCTCCCTTCGCTGTCACTGAGTCAAAGCCCAGCAGCTCCATTACTAATAGGACCCATCGATGGTTCAAAAGGATGGCTTCCTACCATGTTCTCAGTGCGTTTAGGAATGAACAAAACAATGTTGGCCTTGCCAGTGATCCTCACATTCCCAAATTGGACTGAAATTGACATTCGTACCAAGATCAATGAGCATCGTAAACAAGCACAAATTCAAGTTTGTTGCTATCACTGATATATCCCAACATCAATATCTCAGCCAGTGCTAATGGTCAGAAACACAAGCGGGAACTAGCCACATCAGCACGATGGTTACAGAGTTAAAGAAGTCACCTCCTGACTCCCTAAAGCCTGTCCACCACCTACAACACACAAGTCAGGAGTGTGATGGAATACTCCCCACTTGCCTGGATAAGTGCAGCTGCAATAACATTTAAGAAGCTTGACACCATCCAAGACAAAGCTGCCCTCAATTGGCACCACGTCCACTCCCATCACCGCCGACGCTCAGTAACAGCAGTGTGTACTATCTACACAAAGCACTGCAGAAATTCACCAAAGATCCTCAGACAACACCTTCCAAACCCATGACCACTTCCATCTAGAAGGACAAGGGCAGCAGATACATGGGAACATGCTCCCCTCTACGAATTCCCCTCCAAGCACCTCATCATCCTGACTTGGAAATATCTGGCTGTTCCTTCACCGTCGCTGGGTCAAAATCCTGGAATTCCCTCCTTAGTGGCACTGTGGGTCTACCCACAGCATATGGGCTGCAGCAGTTCAAGAAGGCAGCTCACCCCCACCTTCTTAGGGCCAAGGAGGGACAGGCAATAAATTCTGAGCCAGTCGGTGATGCCAACATCCCGTGAATGAAACGAAAAAAAAAATGTCAGCAGTGAATGGCTGCAATTCTGATCGCTCCATCATCTATAAGGCCTGAGTCAGAAAGGCAATAGAATGCTCATCATTCATCCTGGTGGCTTTTACCTGAAAGATACATGGAGAGTGACGCCATCCAGAACAGCAGATATTACTGCACTAGTGATCCAGAGGTTATAGGCTGCCAGGTAAGGCCAACATCTGTCACCCATCTCTAATTGTTCTTGAATTGAATGAAGTGCTTGGCCATTTCAGAGTTTCATAGTCACCGCTGCAGAGGATTATTTTCAGGTCCCGATCTTTATTAACAAATTGAATTTAAACTTTCCGAGCTGCCGTGATGGGATTAAACCCATGACCTGAGGGCGTTAGTCTGGATTTTTGGAATACTGGTCTGGTGACAATGCCACATTCCCCCCTCTGATACAGGAACATGGAAGCAGGAGCAGGATTAAGCCACACGGTTCCTTCAAACAGATCCACCATTAAACGAGATCATGATTGATCCTCAACCAGGGCTCCTTTTCTTTTCATCGGTCCCTGAATTTTGTTACAGTCCAAAAAATCTCGTAAATCTCAGCCTTGAGCATACTCGGTAACTGGGCGCCTGCATCTGAGAATCTCCAAAAATCGCAAACATCTGAGTTATGTATCTCACCTCAGTCCAAAACCACTAACTCCTTAAACTGAGATGATGCCTACCTCTTCTGGAATCACCAGCCAAGGAAGTAACCTCGCGTTTATGCGTTTATTTTGCAAGTCATCTTATAGTTTGAAATGTTTCAATGAAATTACTTTTTGTTCTTCTAAAGAATATAGATGTATTCTACTCAATGGCTCTCATAGCATGGACTATTTATTAATGAACTCAATCTAGCAAATCTTCACTGCACCCTGTTTAACACAAATAAACCTTTCCAATAACAAAGAACAAAGAAAATTGCAGCACAGGAACAGGCCCTTTGGCCCTCCAAGCCTGCGCCGATCGAGATCCTCTGTCTCAGCCTATCATCTATTTTCTAAGGGTCTGTATCCCTTTGCTCCCTGCCCATCCATGTACCTGTCCAGGTACATCTTAAAAGACACTAATGTGTCTGCGTCTACCACCTCCACTGGCAACGCATTCCAGGCACCCACCACCCTCTGTGTAAAGAACTTTCCACGCATATCTCCCTTAAACTTTCCTCCTCTCACTTTGAACTCATGACCCCAAGTAATTGAGTCCCCCGCTCTGGGTAAAAGCTTCTTGCTATCCACCCTGTCTATACCCCTCATGATTTTGTAGACCTCAATCAGGTGCCCCCCTCAATCTCTGTCTTTCCTTAGGTATAGAAACCAAAGCAGTGTACAGGATTCTAGACATGGCCTCACTAATGCCTTCCTCACTTTTATACTCCCCACCCCTTAGCAATAAAGCCCAGTTGTACAATTTTTCTTCCTAATTGCTGGCCTTGTGTGTTTGTATTTTGTGAACAGGGACATCCAAATCCTTCTCAGCAACCACATTTGACAGTTCCTCATCAATTAGAAAAACAAGCCCTTTCTGGACTCCTCCAAGCTCACATTTCCCCAACTGTACTCCATCCGCCATTGTCTTCCCAGTCAAACCATCACTTCACATTGGGCAGAGGCTTGGGCTCAATGCTCCCCACCCGCGATGGTGGACCGCCTACAGGGTGTCTGGGAGAATGAGGGGGGAGCTGTACCGGGACAGCTCTCGGGGTGTGACCTTGCTCCCAGGCTGGTGTGGGCTGAGATATCCGCCTCCTGTATGAGGCCTCAATCAGGGACAGGTTTGCAGCCTCTTTGCCAATGGCAGGGTGGTCCCGACCATATGCTTAGGATGCCAGGTCAATAGAGATGGGAGGCTGCATGACCCAATAGTTGGGTCTGGGCGGGAATAACCACACCCACCGCCGAAACGATTCCACTGCTCCCACTCTGCACCACAGGGCCTCCTGGCATCAGCTCTAGCAGTGGCATCACATTGAGTTTCTGACTCTTCTGTGGTTTCTGACATGCCACAACAATGCACCTATCCTGGCAAGGCTTCAAAGATGCCAGCCCTCAGATTGTGTTGACACCACTGGGAGCTGGCCTGACTGTCCGAGACTGCAGAGGTGACCTTCCAGAGGTTTGCTTCACCAGCAATGGAGCTCACCAGCATCAGGACCATACGGCCCACAGGAAGATCCAGTCCTTTGTTCCCCCCGCCATACCTTCCCCTGCCACTTCACTTCCTATCATGAATAAACTTCAATCATTTCACAAGCAAAATCGATGGGCACTTGAGGGAAGTAAACATGCAGGGATGCAGGGATAGGTCATGGGAGAAGGACTGACTGGTTCTGCAGAGAGCTGGCATGGACTTGATGGACAGGATGGCCTTTTTCAGTGGAGTAATGACTATCTCTGTCTCTCTCTTTCTCTGTCTGAGGCACAGTCCCCTTATTGAAGTCTAATTTATAGCAATGGTTCTTTGCACAGCACTTTATCAGATCAGCTTTGAATATCTAAAAACCTACACCCAGTGTATCCCACTTCTCGACCCTGCTAGTTATGTCCTCACAAAACCTGAACATATTTGTAAAATATGAAGTCACGTCCATAAAATCCGGTTGATTCTGCTTAATCGAGTCATAATTTTCCAAGTCTGCTATTATCACTTTCTTAATAATAAATTTTCTTGATAACTGAAAGCGTGTTATCTGGTCCCGCATTTCCTCCCTTGTTCAACAGTGATGTGAGCTTTTATCGCCTGGGACTTGTTACACACACATTGCGACTTACAGCTAAGGATAACAACTCAGTCATCATGCAAACAACCAAAACCCTGTGAAAAACATCCTGCTTTACTCCCGTCTGCTCCTGTCCAGGGCCAGGGTGCTCATTCTTGCTACCATCAGTGCCACTAGGAATGTGGGAGAAATACTGTCAGTGTGCTGCTTATTACATCCGAATGAGTAAAAGAACTATTTGGTGTGAGATCACCTCCGCGTCTGTGTGTGTGTTACTGCTGAGGATTGTCATAGAAGGGTCAGTGTAACAGATTAACACAGACCGACCACCAACTCCCATTACAGGGGGATTAACACAGATTGGATAAGCCTCCTGGAACCTTGGTGGTTAACACAGTTTCACTAATACCTCCCATCCAGTGCTACTTATGGTGACCTTCTGCTGCCCCTGGGCCGGTTCTCAACCCCAGTCCTTCTCTGGTGGGGGGGGCGGTGGGCGCAATCACAGTGACTGACATCTGACCAGTGCCTGATTGTTGATGGAAATTACTCATTCTTTATTCATTCACAGGATGAGTCACTGGCCAGGGCAGCATTTATTGCCCATCCCTAATTGCCCAGAGGGCAGTTAAGTGTCAACCACATTGCTGTGGGTCTGGAGTCACATGTAGGCCAGACCAGGTAAGGATGGCAGTTTCCTTCCCTATAGGACATCAGTGAGCCAGATGGGCCTTTTTTTCTGGGAACATAAGGAGAAACACAGATTCTTCGCTCTGAGAAGAGTCAGTGGGTGCCTGTAGACGAGGGCTGTACACACTCCTCAACGCAGTGAGACCCACATGGCCTCATACTGACGGCCATGTCCCCATTTCGCATTCAGTTTCAGCCTCGTGCAGCAGCATTTCAACCCAAGAGGGAGTGTTCCCCTCCCATCCCGGACACAAATCCACCCATCCACTATTTATTTCAATCAGTACAGGTCATTGCCTGGCAAATAATAATGTGATGGTCACAGCACCTCAGGAAGATGCACTCATAATGTGTTACCTTTGTCAGGTGCCACTAAGTTCAGTGTCATTGGTTCAGCAATGTTCAATTTACAACAGCCAAGTTAATCACCTTAAACTAGGATTTGAACCCCACGCATTTTCACTGTGCACAAATTGCAAATGGACAATGAAATGATGGAGGGGCAGCGGCCTCGTGGTGGTATTCTTGGATAACTAATCCAGAGACCCTGGGGACATGGGCTTGAATCCCACCATGTCAGGCGGCGAAATTTGAGTTCAATAAAAATCTGGAATTAAGAGTCTAAATGATGACTGTGAATCCATTGTCAGTTGTTGGAAAAACCCACCAGGTTCACTAATGTCCTTTAGGGAAGGAAACTGCCATCCTTACCTGGTCTGGCCTACATGCGAGTCCAGACCAACAGCAACGTGGTTGGCTGTTAGCCAGCCTCCAGGCAGTTAGGGATGGGCAATAAATGCTGGCCGTGCCTGTGGCACCCTCATCCCCTGAATAAATAAGAAAAATAAAGATCTCAAATGAAATCTAGTTGCAGTGTGCAATTGCATGTATCCATACCTTGAATGTCCTCGTATCCAACAAGACGTGAATCCTACAGTTTTCCCCAGAACCCGACTTTGCAACCTCCTCAACAGACAATGTGTGGGTCCCCGGGACTGTGTTCGCCCCAGACCTCTGTCTGGCTTTGATAGCAACACCTAGGCAGGGGTGAGCAGATTCCTGAGCACCACCATTGCCACTCCCCAGCTGACAAGATGCAGAGATAATGGGAACTGCAGATGCTGGAGAATCCAAGATAACAAAGTGTGGGGCTGGATGAACAGATGCAGTTGCCCTGGACTGACCGTTGCCTACTCCCCAGACTGCAGTTGGCTGTATCTCCAGACTGTGATCGAAAGTGACCCAAGTGGGTGACTGACTGTGGTCAAGCACCACCGCCACCATCCCTCCCCCCTGGACTGTGTATGGTACCAGGATGCCCTGAGTGACAGACCCTATGACCTGGACTGGACCACATTCTGATGTGTGTGGCCGTGTGGTTGAATGAAGTTGCAGGTGTGTTTGCCACGTGGGCAGCTGGCACATGCTGCAGAGGTTAGCTTCTGCGCCCTGCACGACAGGAAGTCACCTCCTGCCCCCACCTGGATGGATCCACACTGACAAACAGCCTGTCTGTGTGCCAGCACCATAAACGGTCAACATCCCCTCTAAACAGGGCAGTCACAAGCCATCTGCACTGAGAGGCACTTGGGCTTCCACCTCCCGGAGCTGCCTCTGTGCACAGACCTCAGGCACTTAATCCTGGTCCCCCTGCTTTAGGCAGGATGTTGTGAAACTTGAAAAGGGTTCAGAAAAGATTTATGAGGGTGTTGCCAGGGTTGGAGGGTTCGAGCTACAGGGAGAGGCTAAACAGGCTGGGGCTATTTTCCCTGGAGCGTCAGAGGCTAAGGGTGACCTTATAGCAGTTTATAAAATCATGAGGGGCATGGATAGGGTGAATAGCCAAGGTCTTTTTCCCAGGGTAAGGGAATCCAAAACTAGAGTGAGTTTAAGGTCGGGGGGAAAGATTTCTAAAGTATCTGAGGTGCAATTTTTTCACACAGAGGGTGGTGCATGTATGGAATGAGCTGCCAGAAGAAGTGGAGGAGGCTGGTACAATTACAACATTTAAAGTTCCGCATTGTAGGTTACGTGGAACAGTCCCTCCTCCGCACCTACACAGGCCCCAAACCCCACCTCTTCCTCCGTTACATTGAGGACTGTATCGGCACCGCCTCTTGCTCCCCAGAGGAGGTCGAACAGTTCATCCACTTCACCAACACCTTCCACCCCAACCTCAAGTTCACCTGGGCCATCTCCAACACATCCCTCACCTTCCTGGACCTCTCAGTCTCCATCTCAGGCAACCAGCTTGTAACTGATGTCCATTTCAAGCCCACTGACTCCCACAGCTACCTAGAATACACCTCCTCCCACCCACCCTCCTGCAAAAATTCCATCCCCTATTCCCAATTCCTCTGCCTCCGCCGCATCTGCACCCAGGATGAGGCATTCCACTCCTGCACATCCCAGATGTCCACGTTCTTCAAGAACCACAAATTACCCCCCGCAGTGTCCGAGAACGCCCTTGACCGCGTCTCCCGTATTTCCCGCAACACATCCCTCACACTCCGCCCCCGCCACAACCGCCCTAAGAGGATCCCCCTCGTTCTCACATACCACCCCACCAACCTCTGGATACAACGCATCATCCTCCGACACTTCCGCCATCTACAATCCGACCCCACCACGCAAGGCATTTTTCCATCCCCACCCCTGTCTGCTTTCTGGAGAGACCACTCTCTCTGTGACTCCCTTGTTCGCTCCACACTCCCCTCCAACCCCACCACACCCGGCACCTTCCCCTGCAACCGCAGGAAGTGCTACACTTGCCCCCATACCTCCTCCCTCACCCCTATCCCAGGCCCCAAGATGACCTTCCATATTAAGCAAATGTTCACCTGCACATCTGCCAATGTGGTATACTGCATCCACTCTACCCGGTGTGGCTTCCTCTACATTGGGGAAACCAAGCGGAGGCTTGGGGACCGCTTTGCTGAACACCTCTGCTCGGTTCGCAACACACAACTGCACCTCCCAGTCGCAAACCATTTTAACTCCCCCTCCCATTCCTCAGATGACATAGCCATCATGGGCCTCCTGCAGTGCCACAATGATGCCACCCGAAGGTTGCCAGAACAGCAACTCATATTCCGCTTGGGAACCCTGCAGCCCAATGGTATCAATGTGGACTTGACAAGCTTCAAAATCTCCCCTCCCCCTTCCGCATCCCAAAACAAGCCCACATTGTCCTCACCGCCCTAACTTGTCCTTCCTCACACCTATCCCCACTTCCCACCTCAAGCCTCACCCCCATCTCCCACCTACTAACCTCATCCTGCCCCCTTGACCTGTCCGTCCTCCCTGGACTGACCTATCTCCTCCCTAACTCCCCACCTACACTCACCTTTACTGGCTCCATCCCCGTCTCTTTGACCTGTCTGTCTCCTCTCCATCTATCTTCTCTTCTATCCATCTTCTATCTGCCTCTCCCGTCTCCCTATTTATTTCAGACCCCCTTCCCTTCCCCCATTTCTGAAGAAGGGTCTAGGCCCGAAACGTCAGCTTTTGTGCTCCTGAGATGCTGCTTGGCCTGCTGTGTTCATCCAGCTCCACACTTTGTTACCTTCCATTTAAAAGGCATCTGGATGGGTCTATGAATAGGGAGGGTTTAGAGGAATAATGCTAAATAATGGGACTAGATTCATTTAGGATTTCTGTTTGGCATGGTCAAGTGGATTAATGGTTCTGTTTCTGTGTGGTACATCTCTATGACTCTGTGACTGTGCAATGGGAAATGACAATGACAGGCAAGGTAGATGTCACCTTGCTAACACAATGCAGCAATTTGTTCCTGATGCTGAGATAAGCCTCACCAGACTTCTTGTGTGGTCCTCCCCATGGCCAACATCATAGAAGCTCCAATATAATTCCACCCATGGCACCCATCGGGGAATAACAGAGGACAACCTAATGTCTCAGTCACAGGCAGATTGACAGGGTACTGTAACAGTAACAGCAGCAAAATGCTGACAATCAACATCAGCCCCACCATTTGTGCGCAGTTGTTGATTCAATTATCAAACATCCAGTTCCACCCTGTTTCACTGCTAAAGGGATTTAAAAAAAAAATAAGGTCCTGACCCAGCTTCCCAAATGAACAGATCATTCTGGCGTTCATGATGAACAACAACTATTCTTAAAACAACACATAACACCTAAACTGGAATCCAAAATAAAAACTATCGGCAGATTCTTGCAGGGGCTGGAGCAATGAGGCCAGCAGAAGATGAGCGATAGAGTTGGGTGAGAACTCCAGCGATTCCAATCACCACGGCGGAGGCACTTTGTTGCACTTCTCGGGCATTTGTCTAGCAACAAGGAAAGTTCCTTCGTAGGCACCTGCACACGACCAATGGGGGATTACTACTTGTTAAATCTCTCGTTGGTATTCACCTTGCTGCCTTACCAAACACACTGAGACAGATTGAGAATCCTCGATATGAAGACCAGAGCGCATACCCAGAGATTTAAGCTCGTCGCTCGCACCAAAGGAGTTCCATGTTGTGCAAAAAAACCAAGAAACAAAGAACTGCTGATGTTGGAAATATGGAAGAGAAACAGAGATTGCTGGAGAAATGCAGCAGGCCTGGCAGGATCGGTGGAGAGGGACGAAGCAGAGTGAATGTTTCAGATTCAGTAGTTCTCCTTCAGCAGGCTGCTGCATGGGCACTTACCATGGGCTCACGACCTCCATGGATCTTGGCATCCACTCTGTGCCAATTTCTACAAACCCTCTTGGCACCCCCCGATCCATAAGCAAGACGCTTCTGCACATCCATGCTGCACCATTAACTCTCATTGTAATGCTGCGGTAAGGGCATTGTGTGCTCAGGGACTCAGCTCATGGGCTGGACCAACTGCTTCTCTGGATTCTTCATTCACTCTCACAGCCTCCCTCACTTGGATCTTAATCCCTGCCTTACGTAGCCCTGTCAGCCAGAGGTCCCAGGCCAATTTTACTTCTGTATTGATTTGACATTAACCGCAGACAAAGCCAGGATGTTTGTCACGGCTGTCAGCAAGCCTTAAGTCAGGTCAAGGGAGATAGCCCTTGGTCAGGGAGTCCCAGTACAGCAAGTGAAGGACAGCATCCAACACCACTGCAGAGGCTTGAGCACAGTCAGTCAGCCACTCAGAGCTGTCAGTGTCAGAAGGCTCTCTGCATCAGGGGCGAGAAGGGCAGCTTGACCTGCATGCTGCCCCAGTGCATCTGCTTTCTCGCTGAAATGAGAGAAATGTAAGTGGGTGGCACAGCTATTACTGTTGGTACAGGGTGCAGAGGTGTCCCGAGCAAGAGGGCAAACAGGGTCAATGGTGCCAGGGGTGAAGGTGTGTGAGAGTGTGTGAGGGAAGAGGTTGTAGGCAGAAGTGAGAGAGCATGAGCCTCGATGGGAGGTGGGTACAGTCACAGCGAGAGAGTGAGGGTGAGTTAGCGGAGAGAATATAGCGGCATCGACACTGATGGAGTGGAGAAGGACATTGACATTTCCTACATCGCTGTGTGGTCCTGTGGAAGGTAACCTAAGACCAGAATGCTACGAGCTGGCGTCACAACCACCATTACTGGGCCTGAGGAAAGGGGGTACTCCATGTATGCATCACCAACATCCTGCCCACAAAGCATCTCCTCCTGTTGGCCAATTCTGTGGCACATGTCAGGAACTGTGCCAGGGCACCTCTGGACTGACAGTGATTGGCAATGGGCTTTTAAAGAAAGTGTGGGCACAGGGGATGCCAGTCTTTTTGTGGATACCCTCTGAGCGGTAGGAATGATAGGCTGGTAAAATAAGAGTCGAATCAGAGACACCGCAGGGGTGGGGGAGGTAGATACTGAGGTGGGTTTGATAAGAAACCTCGCCAGGCTTTGTGGTAGAATTCCTCTGAATGGAACCTCCACCTCACTAAAAAAAACCCCACAAAATTCACAGGCATATGCCTCACAGGCATAGAAGTGATCGGCACAAGCCGAAAACGCAAGTTTCTGCAAAGGTTTATAAACTGTCTGTGTTCACCCTGTGCCTGTGTGGGTTTCCTCCCACAGTCCAAAGATATCCAGGTTGGGGTGGATTGGCCATGCTAAATTTCACTGAAGTGTCCAGGGGTGGGCAGGTATAGGAGGATGGATCTGGTTGGGATGTCCAAGTGGACTGGTTGGGCCAAAGGGCCTGTTTGCATGCTGTAGGGATTCTATGAAGTTCCCATGAATCTTTCTCTAAGAAACTGGGTTTCAGTGGAACCTGCAACAACTGAAGTATTTTCTCTGCTCACGGCAGCAGCATCAAAGAGAAAGACATCTACTGATTTATGCTACTTCTGAGGAAGGATCACCAGACCTGAAATAACTCTGATTTCTCTTCCCCGAATGCTACCAGCTTTTCCAGCTGTTTCTGTTTCCATTTGACAGCGTCTGTAGTTCTTTAAGTTTTTACTTATTTATCACCTTTTGCACGGAACACTCAATGCGATATACAGTGGATGAATATCTGGTGAATTGCAGTCACAGGTGTAATGGCAGAAATATAGCAGCCAATTTGTACACAGCGAGTTCCTACAAACAGCAACAGACAGTGACCAGATGATCTAATTTTAATTATGTTAAATAAGGGATAAATTTTAGCAAAGACCCTTCAGGAGAACTTCATTTCTCTTTAAAATAAATGCTAAGGGATCTTTGATCAGCCTGTGGGAGTAAATGGAGATTTCAGTTGGAGTGTTCGCTTTGTTATTGCTCTGGAAAATGGATTTTACCGGAATCGATAGAACCATAGAGTCATAGAGATGTGCAGCATGGGAAAAAAACCCATCGGCACAGATCCAGAATTAATCCAGTCCCATTTGCCAGCATTTGGCCCATATCCTTCTAAACCCTTCCTACTCAAGTCCGCATCCAGATGCTTTTTAAATGTTGCAGTTGTACCAGACTCCACCACTTCCTCTGGCAGCTCGTTCCACACATGCACTGCCCTCTGCGTGAAAAAGTTGCCCCGTAGGTCCGTTTTAAATCTTTCCCAATGAGATGGGTGCTAATGACTATCAATGGGGAGAGTGAAGTTGAAATGACCTTGACAGCTTTATATCCTTTCGGAGTCCCGGGAGTTCAGATCGAAACCACTGCCCCACACTCCCCACTGCCCCACACTCCCCACTGTCCCACACTCCGCACTGCCCCACACTCCCCACTGCCCCACACTCCCCACTGTCCCACACTCCCCACTGCCCCACACTCCCCACTGTCCCACACTCCCCACTGTCCCACACTCCGCACTGCCCCACACTCCCCACTGTCCCACACTCCCCACTGCCCCACACTCCCCACTGCCCCACACTCCCCACTGTCCCACACTCCCCACTGTCCCACACTCCGCACTGCCCCACACTCCCCACTGTCCCACACTCCCCACTGCCCCACACTCCCCAC
This sequence comes from Stegostoma tigrinum, assembly GCF_030684315.1. Classification (NCBI taxonomy): domain Eukaryota; kingdom Metazoa; phylum Chordata; class Chondrichthyes; order Orectolobiformes; family Stegostomatidae; genus Stegostoma; species Stegostoma tigrinum. Next base: position 40,035,248 of record NC_081379.1, read on the forward strand.
TGCCCCACACTCCCCACTGTCCCACACTCCCCACTGCCCCACACTCCCCACTGCCCCACACTTCCCACTGTCCCACACTCCCCACTGTCCCACACTCCCAACTGTCTCACACTCCGCACTGCCCCACACTCCCCACTGCCCCACACTCCACACTGCCCCACACTCCCCACTGCCCCACACTCCGCACTGTCCCACACTCCCCACTGTCCCACACTCCTCACTGCCCCACACTCCCCACTGTCCCACACTCTCCAGTGTCTCACACTCCCCACTGTCCCACAGTCCCCACTGCCCCACACTCCCCACTGCCCCACACTCCCCACTGTCCCACACTCCCCACTGTCCCACACTCCCAACTGTCTCACACTCCGCACTGCCCCACACTCCCCACTGCCCCACACTCCACACTGCCCCACACTCCCCACTGCCCCACACTCCGCACTGTCCCACACTCCCCACTGCCCCACACTCCCCACTGTCCCACACTCCCCACTGTCCCACACTCTCCACTGCCCCACACTCCCCACTGTCCCACACTCCCCACTGTCCCACACTCCTCACTGCCCCACACTCCCCACTGTCCCACACTCTCCAGTGTCTCACACTCCCCACTGTCCCACAGTCCCCACTGCCCCACACTCCCCACTGTCCCACAGTCCCCACTGTCCCACAGTCCCCACTGTCCCACACTCCCCACTGCCCCACACTCCGCACTGCCCGACACTCCCCACTGCCCCACACTCCCCTCTGTCCCACACTCCCCACTGCCCCACACTCCCCACTGTCCCACACTCCCCACTGCCCCACACTCCCCACTGTCCCACACTCCCCACTGCCCCACACTCCCCACTGTCCCACACTCTCCAGTGTCCCACACTCCCCACTGTCCCACAGTCCCCACTGCCCCACACTCCCCACTGCCCCACACTCCCCACTGTCCCACAGTCCCCACTGTCCCACACTCCCCACTGTCCCACACTCCCCACTGCCCCACACTCCGCACTGCCCCACACTCCCCACTGCCCCACACTCCCCTCTGTCCCACACTCCCCACTGCCCCAGACTCCCCACTGCCCCACACTCCCCACTGTCCCACACTCCCCACTGTCCCACACTCTCCACTGTCCCATGCGCTCCACTGTCCCACACTGTCTACTGTCCCACACGGTCCACTGTCCCACACGGTCCACTGTCCCACACTCTCCACTGTCCCACACTCCCCACTGTCCCACACGGTCCACTGTCCCACACTCTCCACTGTCCCACACTCCCCACTGTCCCACACTGTCCACTGTCTCACGCTGTCCACTGTCCCACACTCACCACTGTCCTACACTCCCCACTGTCCCACACTGCCCACTGTCCCACACTGTCCACTGTCTCACGCTGTCCACTGTCCCACACTGTCCACTGTCCAACACTGTCCACAGGAAGTAGTTGATGCCAAAGCATTGACCGTATTCAAGAGGCCACTACAATTAGCACTTGGGGTGAATGGAATCAAAGTTTATGTGGTGAATGTAGGATTAGGCTATTGAGTTGTTCAATCAGCCACAATCGTGAAGAATGGCAGCAGGCCTGAAGGGCTGAATGGCCTCTTCCTGCTCCTATCTTCTATCTTTCTATCTACTGCATTGAAAACAAAACTTTTCACTGTACCTAAATATATGTGACAATAATAAATCAAATCAAGTTTTGTGATTGTGCCTTGATGCTGTACTCCATTGAACACTGTCTGATGTCCAGGGCAGGCATTGACATGTCACATCTCAAACTTAGCTCTTTCTTCCATATTCGCACGAAGGCAGCATTGAGGTCCAAGACCCCAAAATATGCACAGAGCATTAGTGCACAGCTTATTTCTTTGAAAGTGCTGCTTGCTAGCTCTATTGGTGACCTCTTCCAACTGATGATTGAGAGCAAGCTGATTGTATTTAGCACGAACAAAAACAAATTCGCTGGAAAAGCTCAGCAGATCTGGCAGTGTCTGTGAAGGAAAGAAACAGAGTTAACGTTTGGGTTCCGGTGACCCTTCCTTAGAACATCAACAGCAGTTCTTTCGGTTTTTATTTGGTATTTAGCCGGGTTGAGTTTGCTTTTCTTTGCACACAGGACATACCTTAGCAATTTTCCCCATGGTCAGGTAAACGCCAATGTTGTAGCTGTACTGGAGTACTTTGTTTAAGAGAGCAGCTAATTCATGAGTAAATTGGGTGTCATTCATGCGGGTTTAGGTCAATTATGGTCAGGGGGTTGATCTGGGATCAGTTTTTGGAGTCTTGCGGAAAGCAGGCAACTCAATTCTATGATAATGGGAACTGCAGATGCTGGAGAATCCAAGATAACAAAGTGTGAAGCTGGATGAACACAGCAGGCCAAGCAGCATCTCAGGAGCACAAAAGCTGACGTTTCGGGCCTAGACCCTTCATCAGAGAGGGGGATGGGGTGAGGGAACTGGAATAAATAGGGAGAGAGGGGGAGGCGGACCGAAGATGGAGAGAAAAGAAGATAGGTAGAGAGGAGAGTATAGGTGGGGAGGTAGGGAGGGGATAGATCAGTCCAGGGAAGACGGACAGGTCAAGGAGGTGGGATGAGGTTAGTAGGTAGGAAATGGGGGTGCGGCTTGGGGTGGGAGGAAGGGATGGGTGAGAGGAAGAACAGGTTAGGGAGGCAGAGACAGGCTGGGCTGGTTTTGGGATGCAGTGGAGGGGGGAAGAGCTGGGCTGGTTGTGTGGTGCAGTGGGGGGAGGGGACGAACTGGGCTGGTTTTGGGATGCGGTGGGGGAAGGGGAGATTTTGAAGCTGGTGAAGTCCACATTGAGACCATTGGGCTGCAGGGTTCCCAAGCGGAATATGAGTTGCTGTTCTTGCAACCTTCGGGTGGCATCATTGTGGCACTGCAAGAGGCCCATGATGGACATGTCATCTAAAGAATGGGAGGGGGAGTGGAAAGGGTTTGCGACTGGAAGGTGCAGTTGTTTGTTGCGAACTGAGCGGAGGTGTTCTGCAAAGCGGTCCCCAAGCCTCCGCTTGGTTTCCCCATTGTAGAGGAAGCTACACGAGGTACAATGGATACAGTATACCACATTGGCAGATGTGCAGGTGAACCTCTGCTTAATATGGAAAGTCATCTTGGGGCCTGGGATCGGGGTGAGGGAGGAGGTGTGGGGGCAAGTGTTCCATTTCCTGCGGTTGCAGGGCAAGGTGCCGGGTGTGGTGGGGTTGGAGGGCAGTGTGGAGCGAACAAGGGAGTCACGGAGAGAGTGGTCTCTCCAGAAAGCAGACAAGGGTGGGGATGGAAAAATGTCTTGGGTGGTGGGGTATCCCCTCCCTACCTCCCCACCTATTCTCTCCTCTCCACCTATCTTCTTTTCTGTCCATCTTCGGTCTGCCTCCCCCTCTCTCCCTATTTATTCCAGTTCCCTCACCCCATCCCCCTCTCTGACGAAGGGTCTAGGCCCGAAACGTCAGCTTTTGTGCTCCTGAGATGCTGCTTGGCCCACTGTGTTCATCCAGCTTCACACTTTATTAACTCAATTCTATGGATTAGCTTCATTGTACTGGGTCACTGAGGAATTGGTTTTAGTAGGGAAAGCAGATAGTAAGATGAATATTCCTGGTGAATAGGGGGAGACTGACAGCTTTTGAAATGAGGGTTCAAACAGGTGATGGTGACTCTGAGAAAGGAGAAGAGCCAAGAATGGCTTGGGGGTTGCAAAGCCATGTGATTTGCGGTTCAAGTTCCAGAGGTTGGAAGGTCGTCAAAGTGACAGAGGTAGCAACATCAAAAGGAATATGGAGGAGGGGGTGAAGTTGGTGCCTCGCAAGTGGAGAGCCTACATGTAATTCACACTAAGACAAAATTGGAACAACGTCATGTTGGCTGAAAAGTTAACTGCGCGTTACCATCTCAGAATGGCTATGCCCAGATGAGCAGAGTAAATTAATGAAATAAAAACCAAAAGAACTGCGGATGCTGTAAATCAGGAACAAAAACAAAATTGCTGGAAAAGCTCAGCAGGCCTGGCAGCATCTATGGAGGAGAAAACAGAGTTCCTTCAGAACCTGCTGCCAGACCTGCTGAGTTTTTTCCAGCAACTTTGTTTTTGGTCCAGAGCAAATTAACACTTGTGGCTTCTGGGATGGAGTTAACAGTTCTCATGCTGAGACTTCCCTTGGGGTAATGACAGGATTTGTGTCCACAGATTAAGTATTGCTACTGACCTGCCTTCGTCCCCTCTCCCACACCATTGTGCACATAATCACCCCTCCCCGATGTTGTGCACATTGCCACTCTCTACCTCCCACCCCCCATAGCCCCATAACCAGCCAGCAGCCCCATAACTACCCTTCGCCCCCACCGTAGTGCACATAACCACTCTACCTGCCCATAGCCCCGTAACCACCCCTCCCCCCAGAGCCCCATAACCGCCTTCCCACCCCCACAGCCCCAAAATCACCCCCTGGCCCCATAAGTACCATTCCCCCCACATAATGCACATAACCACCCTCTCCGCCCAGAGCCCAAAAAGCACTTCTCCCCCATAGCCCCATGGCTACCACACCCCCCCCCCAAAGCCCCATAACCACTCCTCTCACCATAGCCCCATAATCACCCCTCCTCCCCAGCCAGATAACCACGCTTCCCCTCCCCCCAGTAGCCCATGGTGCCCCTACCCCCATGGTGCACATAACCACCCCTACCCCACCAGAGTGCACATAAGCACTCACCTGCCCCTGACAGCTTACTGGCACACTCTTAGTCACAACAACCCCCAACCCTCCCCTGCCTGAACCCCATCCCAGCTTGGTCCCCACCCCACCCCCATCTCAGACAAGTACAGACTCCCACTCCCATCCCAGGCCAGTCCTCACCCTCATCCAACTTTCAGCCTATCCCAGGCCCCACCCCACTCCCAGCCCACTACAGACCAACACCCCCATCCCAAACCAGTACAGGCCACACATCCATGTGGTTCTGGCTCCACCCCAATCCCATCTCAGTACGATCCCTTCCCCAGACCAGTGCAGACCCTACACAACATCAAAACAGATCTATCCCATACCTTTGCAACCCTTACGCAACACCAGTACAGGCCTACACCGTGCCTGTACAACCCCTACCCCAGACCAGTACAGATCTACCCCACACCAGTACAACCCCTACCCCATACCAGTGCAACCCCTACCCCACACCAGTACAACCCCTACATGACACTAGTACAACCCCGACCCCACACTAGTACAACTCCGACCCCATACCAGTGCAACCCTTATCCCACACCAGTACAGCCCCTAACCCACACCTGTACAACCCCTACCCCACACCAGTACAACCCCTACCCGACACTAGTACAACCCCGACCCCACACCAGTACAACCCTGACCCCACACTAGTACAACTCCGACCCCACACCAGTACAACCCCTACCCCACACCAGTACAACCCCTACTCCACACCAGTACAAACCCTACCCCACACCAGTACAGCCCCTACCCCACACCTGTACAACCCCTACCCCACACCTGTACAACCCCGACCCCACACCAGTACAGCCCCTAACCCACACCTGTACAACCCCTCCCCCACACCTGTACAACCCCTACCCCACACCTGTACAACCCCGACCCCACACCAGTACAACCCCTCCCCCACACCAGTACAACCCCTACCCGACACTAGTACAACCCCTCCCCCACACCAGTACAACCCCTACCCGACACTAGTACAACTCCGACCCCACACCAGTACAACCCCTACCCCACACCTGTACAACCCCTACCTCACACCAGTACAACCCCTACTCCACACCAGTACAAACCCTACCTCACACCAGTACAGTCCCTACCCCACACCTGTACAACCCCTACCCCACACCAGTACAACACCTACCACACACCAGTACAACACCTACCCCACACCAGTACAGCCCCTACCCCACACCTGTACAACCCCTACCCCAGACCAATACAGATCTACCCCACACCAGTACAACCCCTAACCAAAGCCAGTACAACCCCTATCCCAAACCAGTACGGCCCCTACCCCACGCCTGTACAACCCCTACCCCACACCTGTACAACCCCTACTCCACACCTGTACAACCCCTACCCCACACCTGTACAACCCCTACCCCACACCTGTACAACCCCTACCCCACGCCTGTACAACCCCTACCCCACACCTGTACAACCCCTACCCCACACCTGTACAACCCCTACCCCACGCCTGTACAACCCCTACCCCACACCTGTACAACCCCTACCCCACGCCTGTACAACCCCTACCCCACACCTGTACAACCCCTACCCCACACCTGTACAACCCCTACCCCACGCCTGTACAACCCCTACCCCACACCTGTACAACCCCTACCCCACGCCTGTACAACCCCTACCCCACGCCTGTACAACCCCTACCCCACACCTGTACAACCCCTACCCCACACCTGTACAACCCCTACCCCACGCCTGTACAACCCCTACCCCACACCTATACAACCCCTACCCCACACCTGTACAACCCCTACCCCACACCTGTACAACCCCTACCCCACGCCTGTACAACCCCTACCCCACACCTGTACAACCCCTACCCCACACCTGTACAACACCTACCCCAGACCAATACAGATCTACCCCACACCAGTGCAACCTTTATCCCACACCAGTACAGCCCCTACCCCACACCTGTACAACCCCTATCCCAAACCAGTACAGCCCCTACCCCACACCTGTACAACCCCTACCCCACACCTGGACAACCCCTACCCCACACCTGGACAACCCCAACCCCACACCAGTACAACACCTACTCCACACCAGTACAACCCCTACCCCACACCTGGACAACCCCAACCCCACACCAGTACAACACCTACCCCACACCAGTACAACCCCTACCCCACACATGTACAACCTCTTCTCCACACCTGTACAACCCCTACCCCACACCTCTACAGCCCCTACCCCAGTGCAGTACTGCCCCCAGCTCAATTCAGATGGAGGCTGCATTTGATGGAGGGCTTCTGTTCCTCCTGCTCTCACTGCTCCTCCAGTCACTGCTAAGCATTCATTTCCCACACCCCGCAGCTGGATGTCCAACTGGCAATTAATGTCTGCTTTCACAAACAAAAAGGTAGTTTCCGAGAGCAGGAGAGCCAGTGTTTCTGCCTGAAAACCACAAGATGCCCAACACTCGGAAGCAGAAGTTCCTGTTGGCATCTCCAATTCTTTTTTTCCAAGCTGCTCCAAAGGTCAGAATGGAAAATGCTGTTGGTGGTTTTCCAAAACATAATCTTGGGAAATTTGCCATTTGGCAAAGTTTTCTTATCCCTGAGATTAATTCAATATTTTGTTGCCTTTCAAGGCCATCACCTACTTTGCCAGGTGAATGGTTGGCATTCAATCCTTGTATAAATAGTCTATCTGTGCTGAAGTCTTCACATTCCCTCCTAATCTCGAGGAAGCTGCTGATATTATGTCCTTTACTCTCTTCAACAGGTCCTTCTGGGACACTTCAATTGGGGTGAAGCAATGACAAGATCAACTGTTCTTCCCAATGACTCTGCCTCTGAGTAACCACAGTCTCTGGCCTAACCATCACATTGACTCAGAGATCAGCCAATTGGTCCCACTGCTGTGTTCACATGCCATTAAAGCTTGTTGGTGGATCCTAAAATTTGCCTTAACTTGAAGATGATCTTCCAATGTCATCCTGAATTTTAGAGGCTCCATTTGATCTTCATCGGATAGCGCTGCGGTATTAATGTGATACGGTGCGCCATTGTGGATTGCTGCATAATTTTGGCCTTAATTACTTGTTTGTCAGGTTCAACAATTGTCTGATTTAAAAAAGAGCAACTCTATTCTTTTTTGATAAAAATTGAATCCAAATTTGAATGCAAAAGTTGGAGAATACTTTGCAGTTTTTGTGTGTGTGTGTTGCAGTTCCTTGCCTCTCGAAGATTCTTCTGATTTCTTGAAACTGTGAATTCTTTGATGAAAGCATTACTCATAGATTCCTGCAGGTCTCAAGGGCAGTCACACTGGACTCGAAAACGTTAACTCCATTTCAGATACTGCCAGAGCTGCTGAGCTCCTCCGACATTCCCTGTGTTCATTATTATTGTATCTGCAGCTTGATCCTCTGTCAGCTTGTGTTATCAGTTCTACTCAGAAAGCATGTGGGATGTGAAGGTGCACTGGCAGCTTCTCAGTATATCTGGCCCATTCTCAACCAGCAATTGCAGCCTGATTCTGCCAAACACTAATTTTCCCAGTTGACTTTCTAACCTGTATAATAAAATGTGAGGTGTTCATCCAGCCTCACATTTTATTATCTTGGAATTCTCCAGCATCTGCAGTTCCCACTATCTCTCTCTCTTTCTACCCTGTACCCTTCCTTTGTAACTGCTTAAAGCAGATGCCAGTGCCATGCAGCTTTTCTGGGTTTTCCCTGATGCTTTGGATGCTTAACTTTGTGTTCATTCATTCTGATATAAATCACTATAACTCTAATATCTGCCACTGCCCAACAGTTTATATTCATACCATCTGAAGCCCAACATGTAAACTATCTTGTTCGTTGTGACAGGTGCCTCATCTGGTTAGACTTACCCCAAGTTGATCTTCACCCACTGATTATTACAGGCCCTAAACACAGAGAAGACAAAAAAAAAGGTGCATCTTCACACTCAAAAATTTAAGTTTGATAAGTTACCATTATCCTTTAGTATGTGTTTGTTAATGTTTTGATCCTTTTTGTGAGCGTGCTCCAGCAGAAGCTCTCTGAGTTGTCATTGTTTATTCATTAGGAAGGATAGACAAAAATGGCTAAATACTCCTACCCCTACCCCAGGGTTCCCCTCACTTTTCCAGAGGCAAGGTGTTCCCAAGCCCTTAGCTGGGTGGATCATTCCTTCAGGGCTTGCTGCTTGCTACCTGACAATCTGCTCGCTAGTCGGCTCTAACTCCCACTGGTATTCTGACAGGAGACTCATGAAACCCAGTTTACCATCCATTCCTCTCCCTTAGCCAACCTGTCCCACTCTGATCAGTCAGTGCTTTGCAACTTTGGATGGCCAGACACCAGCTGCACTTACTGTCTACTCAAACCCAGGTCGCCTTTCTGAGAGAGTAGTAACTGCAGATGCTGGAGAATCTGAGATAACAAGGTGTAGAGCTGGATGAACACATCAGGCCAAGCAGCATCAGGGGAGCAGGAAAGCTGACTTTCCGGGTCTGGACCCTTCTTCAGACACTTTTTCTGAACAAGGGCCCAGGCCCGAAACGTCAGCTTTCCTGCTCCACTGATGCTGCTTGGCCTGATGTGTTCATCCAGCTCTACACCTTGTTATCCCCTTTCTGATTCCTGTTCGCACTTCGAAAGCAGGAGCCATTCGGTCTTCATGAAGGATGGTTGAGCATGGAGATAATGTATTACATGTCTGGCCTTAACATTGGTAACTTATTAGCCTCAAGCCGGACTGCACCAGGGCACTCAGTACTTGCAAAAGCAGTTTAAATATTAAAGTCCAAACTATTCGAAGTCTTGCTGTCACACAGTGCCAGGCGACTGAAGCTTGGAAAGCGAACACAGCATGCTGAAGGAACTGGTATGATCTCATTACAATGTGACTGCAACCCAATGTTAGTTACTGAGATAGAGAAGGTGGGGGGGGGCGCGGGGAATTGCAGCTGTCTTCTCTCAGAAAACTATTGGACAGTCTCGGCTCTTCCAAACGTGGGACAGGAAAGCTCATTCTCGCCTCACTACCAGGAGTCCACTTGGTGTTTTCAGGGGAATCTGTTCCAAAAAGGTTTGATATCTCCAAGGGAGCATCTGACCGTGGTCCCTTGAAAGAAATTTGGTTTATTTACTAATTGTCAGTGATCATAAGGTGAAGGCTTATGACAATGAGCACTTCCTTATGTGGGTAGCGTTGACATTTTCTGCTCTGCTTCGTCAGGATGATGCCACGCTGAATAGTATTGGGGCAAATCTTTGCTGCCCTCTTTTAACAGACAGAGATTTAACAGCCTGCTTAAATCCATCCAGCTAGCAAGTTGGTAAAAGTGAGCGTGCATTCTGCAGGAGCAATAGCAAGCAAGGAATGAGTTGTGCTCCAGTTTCTCCCACTTAATGCACGCTCAGCTTATAACCAGTTCAAAACCCTCTGCCAAATCTCTGAAAATAGGAAGGAAATGATCAGCTATAGTTCTAATACATTTGTGACACAGTGGCTCTTGGATTCTCTGGTTGTAAGTTGTTTTCAATGAGAACAGTGCTGTTGCCTGATTGTTTTTCAGGAATCTGGTAGGATAAAGACCCCATGTTGATCCCCAATCTGATCAGGATCATGGTTATGGTGTCACTCAATGGAAAGCAGTGAGCTGTAATTGTTTTAATTCACAGGGTTTAGTCAAGTACCAATCAGAGGGTAGGTAAGCTGAGAAGTGAAGGAATCTGCTGAGGGAACAGAGCAGAAGCTGTGATGAAAATTCAGAGCCCAAGTATATGAGCTGGTGAGCACGGTGGCTCAGTGGTTAGCACAGCTGCCTCACGGCGCCAGGGACCCGGGTTCCATTCGGGTGACTGTCTGTGCGGAGTTTGCACATTCTCCCTGTGTCTGTGTGGGTTTCCTCCGGGTGCTCTGGTTTCCTCTCACAGTCTGACGATGTGCGGGTTAGGTGGATGGGCCATGCTATATTGTCTGTAGTGTCTAAGGATGTGTAGGCTAGGTGGATTAGTCCTGGGTTTTGGGGATCGGGTAGGCAGCTGGATCTGAGTGAGAAGCTCTTCAAAAGCTTGGTATATACTTGATGGGCTGAATGGCCTCTTTCTGTACAGTCGGGGTTGGATATGCAGATATCTGCCACATATAAGAGTGGATATTGGGCTTTTGCAGAAAGTCTTGATTTTCTTCAATATATATCCATAATGCTCTGACTACGTTTTCCATCACCAAATCACCAGTTTTTTCATTTATTAGGCATAACCAGTGAATAACCCATGTTTTCCACTTGATTGATTTACATGCAAAGCTCGTTAACTGCGATACAGACCACCGAAAGGGGAGGGAGATGCAGTGGAGAGGAAGCTACATCAGAATTGAAATGGAAGGGGTATTAATGCCCTGTGCCTGCTGCAATGTGAAAGTTTAATTCCCCAGTTTTTAGTTCTGCCTGACGAGCAAAGATTCAAACAATAACTGGAACCCAGTCCGATTAACCACCAATTTAAAACTTGTTCATTTGGAGCATACACCAGGCTGGTTAAACCAGCAGAGCTGATCCAGTTTCAAATTCATTGCTATTAAAATCTCATTGATCAGAAAGTTTCATTAACTTTCACATTGCAGTGTACGTTTGTACAAAATGCTAATATTGTAACAGCAACCATCGAAGGCAGGAGTAGATTTTTAATCTTTCTGGGATTGTTAATCCACTCTGCTCCCTTGGCATATTTGTTCAGAACTCTGAAGCCCATTTGTCGAAATGTTTGTGCGCATGAGCATCTTGTGCAGATGTACCTTCACATTTACTATTGGATGTGTGTGTGTATTATTGGATGTGTGTGTACACATGTGTTTGTGTGTGTGTGTGTGTGTGTGTGTGTGTGTGTGTGTGTGTGTGTGTATGTGTGTGTGTGTACTTGTGTACGTGTGTGTGTACATGTGTGTGTGTGCGTGTGTGAGTGTGTGTAAGTGTGTGAGTTGGTGTGTGCGTATACATGTGTGTGAGTTTGTGTATGTGTGTGAGTGTGTGTGTACGTGTGTGTGTACGTGTGTGTGTGTATGTGAGTGTGTGTACATGTGTGAGTGTGTGTGTGTGTACGTGCATGAGTGTGTGTGAGTGTGTGAGCGTCTGTGTGTATACATGTGTGAGAGTGTGTATGTGTGTGAGTGTGTGTAAGTGTGTGTGTGTGTACGTGTGTATGTGTGTGTACATGTGTGTGTGTACGTGAGTGTGTGTATGTGAGTGTGTGTACATGTGTGAGTGTGTGTGTGGGTACGTGCATGAGTGTGTGTGAGTGTGTGAGCGTCTGTGTGTATACATGTGTGAGAGTGTGTATGTGTGTGAGTGTGTGTGTGTACGTGTGTATGTGTGTGTACATGTGTGTGTACGTGTGTGAGTGTGTGTAAGTGTGTGAGTTGGTGTGTGTGTATACATGTGTGTGTGTATGTGTGTGAGCTTGTGTATGTGTGTGAGTGTGTGTGTACGTGTGTGAGTGTGTGTATGTGAGTGTGTACATGTGTGAGTGTGTGTGAGTGTGTATACGTGTGTGAGTTTGTGTATGCGTGTGACTGTGTGTGTACGTGTGTGTGTGTATGTGTGTGTGTACATGTGTGAGTGTGTGTGTACGTGCATGAGTGTGTGTGTGTGTGAGCATCTGTGTGTATACATGTGTGAGAGTGTGTATGTGTGTGTGTACGTGTGTGAGCGTGTGTATGTGAGTGTGTGTACATGTGTGAGTGTGTGTGTGTGTACGTGTGTGTGTGTGAGCGTCTGTGTGTATACATGTGTGAGAGTGTGCGAGTGTGTGTATGTGTGTGTGTGTACGTGTGTGAGTGTGTGTAAGTGTGTGTGTGTCTGTGTGTATACATGTGTGAGTGTGTATACGTGTGTGAGTGTGTATACGTGTGTGAGTGTGTGTGTGTGTGCAGTACTAACCTGCACAGTATAATGCTGGGACCCTAACGTTACCTGAAGAAGGTGGTAACATGCTGTGAATGTCGGTACAAGTTTGCAGAATTATGTGAATGGGCTCCAGTGATGTATTTCAGTGGCTTAGAAAGCAACTGTAAGAATGCAGAATGCAAAATTAAGGACAATGTACAACACAGATTTATTACAAAAGTACAAAAGAAAATATGTCCAGCCTCGTTGGCTGTGTGGCTGCTGTGGGAACGCTCAAGTCTGCTTGAGGACTTGTTATGTTTTAACTCAAGTGGGTTCTGTGAAAGTTATGAAAAGGTTTTTTGCTAATAATTGGTGCCTTGTTATTGAAGGGCATTGATGGCAGCTATGTTCCCTCGCTACATTCCCCCCCCCCACTTCCTTTTAGATTTCTCTGTAAGGACTTCCACTGTCTGTGTGGGTGGGGGCAGTGATTTCTGAAGCCAGTGTGTCAGCACAATCCACATTGTGATTCAACAGTGTGCAACCTCACAGTAAGATACAAGGCCACAGAGGCAACATTGGGCAGAGAGTTCCTCATCTGGTGATACCTGATTCTAACAACTGAGAGACATTGCTGATTTTTTATTCACTTAAGGAACATGGCCTTTGCTGGCTGATCAGCATTTATTGCCCATACTTAGTTGCCCTTGAGAAAGTGGTGGTGAACTGTCTTCTTGAACCACTGCAGTCCAGGTCATGTAGGTGCTACCCTTAGGGAGAGAATTCCAGAGTATTGACCCTGCGTCAGTGAAGGAATAGTGATATATTTCCAAGTCAGGATCATGAATGGCTTGGAGGGGAACTTCCAAGTGGTGGTGTTCCCATATATCTGCTGCCGTTGTCCTTCTAGGTGGAAGTCGTCATGGGTTTTGAAGGTGCTAAGAACCTTTGAATTTCTGTAGTGCATCTCCTATCATAGAATTGAGTTTTCACAGCCCATTGAGTGTGTACCATCCCTCTGCAGCATGTTGCACCCTATCCCCATAACCTCATATTTACCCCATAGTTAACCCGCATGGCTTGCACGCTATGGGACAATTTCCCATGGGCAATCCACCTAACCTGCACATTTTTGGACTGTAGGAGGCAACTAATGCAGACACGGGGAGAATGTGCAAACTCCGCACAGTCGTCCAAGGCTGGAATTAAACCTGGGGTCCCTGGCGCTGTGAGGCAGCAGTGCCGACCACCGAGCCACTGTGCTGCCCATATAGTACACACTGCTGCTACTAAGTGTTGGTGCTGTAGAGAGTGGATGCTTGTGAACGTGGTGTCAATCAAGCAGGTTGCTTTGTCCTGGATGGTTAATCCCAATTTGTCTGCACAATGGCAATTCCTAAAGATGTGAATATTTGAAATAGGAGCTGCTGTAAGCCAGCATCGCATAAAATCTATTTGCTGATCGATTTGTGTTTTGAATTCCATATTCCCAGCTACCCCCTATTAACATTTGGGCCCCCTGCCTAACAGGAATCTCTCTATATTCACTTTAAAGCTATTCATTGACCTGACAGTGACTCCCTTGTGAGGCACAGAGTTCCCAAACTGTACAACAGCTTTCTATCTAGAGGGAAAAAGAGAATTCAGTTCCTGTCAGTTCAAAAAAGCCCACCCTTACTTTTAAAACTGTGCACCCCATTGTTTTGGACTCATCCTTTTCATATTTACCTTGTAAAATCTATTTAGGATATTACAAACTTCAGTCACATTATCCCGCCCATTCCTCTGAACTCCAGTGGAAAATCACCCAGCACCTCCAACATTTCCTCATCTGAGAGCCCAAGTGTTCCAGATTTTAATCTTAGCAAACCTCCTCTGAACCACATCCAAAGCTTATAGAGTCATAGAGTCACATGGCACAGAAACAAATCCTTCGGCCCATCCAGTCCATGCCAACCAGGTTTCCCAAATTAAACTATTCCCTCTGCCTGCACCCAGCCCATTTCTCACAGAATAGAATCCCTTCAGTATGGAAACGAGCCCTTTGGCCCAACAAGTCCACATCGACCCTTGGAGCATGCACACCCAGTCCCATTCCCCCTCTAACCCCACCTAATCTACACATCCCTGAACAGTAGGGGCAATTTACCAACCTGCACATCTTTGGACTGAGGGGGGAAACCGAAACACCCGGAGGAAATCCACACAGGCATAGGGAGCATGTGCAAACCCCACACAGACAGTTGCCTGAGGGTGGAATCAAACCCGGATCCCTGGCACTGTGAGGCAGCAGTGCTAACCACTGAGCCACCGTGCCGCCCCAGGCAATTGACAATGGATTCATGGTTATTAATAGACTCTTAGTTCCAGATATTTATTGAATTCAAATTCTACCATCTGCTGTGGCAGGTTTCGAACCTGGGTCTCCAAAGCATTATCTGAGTCTCTGGATCGACAGTCCAGCAATAATACCGTTAGGCCATCACCTCCCCAGTGTCTCCAAGCTGTTCTTATTCATGTATTTGTCCACATAGCTTTTGAATTGTGATCGTACCCGTATCCATTCCACACTTGAACCACCCTGTGTGGAAAAAAATTGCCCTCATGTCTTTTTAAAATCTTTCCCTTCTCACCTCAAAACTATGCCCCCAGACTCAAAATCCACCACCCTGGGGAAAAGACACCTGCCATTCACCCTATTTATGCCCATCATGATTTTATAAACTTCTGTAAGATCACCCCTCATCTCCCTATGCTCCAGTAAAAACGTGTCCCAAACTATCCAGCCTCTCCTTATAACACAAACCCTCCATTCCTGGCAACATCCTGGTTAATGTCTTCTGAACCCTCTCCAGCTTAATAATATCCTTCCATTAACAGGGTGACAGAACTGGACACAGCGCTCCGAAAGAAGCCTCATCAATGCCTTCCGTACATCTCATTAGCGTTTTGATTACTTGCTGTACTTGCATGTCGACATTTTTGTGACACTTGCCCAAGAACACAGACACTCCTCCGTACCTTGGAATTCTACCATTGTTTCCCACCTCACTAACACCTTGTTACTGTCAACTTGTTACCTCAATGTCACAAAACGCTGCCATTCCTGCAAATTTAGCCACCATGTCTTTGATTTCTCATCTAAGAAATTGATATAGCCTGCACCAGGTTGAAGCACAGATACATAGAACATAGAACATAGAACATTACAGCATAGTACAGGCCCTTCGGCCCTCGATGTTGTGCCGACCTGTCATACTGATCTCAAGCCCATCTAACCGACACTATTCCTGCAAGGCTCCACCTGTCACATCCTGCCAATCCGAAAAAAATATATTTATGTACTCTCTGTTTTCTGAGAGCTGGCCAATCTTCGAGTCGTATCATGAGCTCCCACTCTGCGCATTAACCTTTTATATACAGCCCTATCAAATGCCTCCTGAAAATCCAAGAATGGTTCATCCACAGGCACCCCTTTAACCACAGCATGTCACTCCTTCAAAGAATTCTAATAAATTGCCTAAATATGATTTCCTTTTCACAAAACCATGCTGATGTTTCCTGATGATCTTGTATTTTTTCAAGTGCCCCATTATAACCCCATTAATGATTGATTCTAACCACCTCCCATGACAGATGTTGAATTGACTGGCCTATTGTTCCTGTTTTTTGCCTCTCTCCCTTTGTGAATAAAGGGGTAAATTTACTATTTTCCAGTCTAGTGGAATCTTTCTAAAACAAATGAATTTTGGAAAATTCATACCAGATTAGCCACCTCTTTCAAGACCCCTGTGATAAAAGCTGTCAGATCCTAGAGACTATCAATCGACAGCTTGATGTTTGCTTAGTACTATTTGCATAGCAATCATAATTTCTCCAAGTTCGCCTCTTCCTTCAGCCTTCTGATTTACAAATATTAATAAGATTTATTTTATCCTCTATAATGAAGACAAAAACAAAATACTCATCCATTAAATCCACCATTTACTATTTTCCATTAACGGCCCATTTTCACCCTCTATAGTACCAATGATCACTTTACTTATTGTCTTTATTTCAGATACCTGTAATGATTTTTACTCTTTTCATGTTTCTGGCTAGCTTGCTCTTGTGCTTTCATTTATTTGTACTGATTAATCTTTCAGTTAATCTCTGCCATTCTTTATACTCTGATCATCATTTGATCGGCCCCACATCTTTGTGCAATTATGTGTTTTTTTTCCCTTAAAATTGCTACTCTCATTAACTTCTTTAGTTAATCATGGATGGCAGGTCCTCACCTTCAAATCTCCCTTCATGTTAATAATGTACTCATTCTGCATATTCTGAAATACTTCTTCTGCTTCTCTATTGATCAACTCCTACTTTAATAGGCCAGTTCACTTCAGTTGCTTAGCTTTCAAGCCTTTTTTCAAGATCAAAATGCCAGCCCTTAGAAAATTTCCAAAAAGGTATTTATAGAGTCATACAGCACAGAAACAGGCCCTTAGGGCCAACTCATCCATGCCAACCATTTTTCCCAAACTAAACTAGTCCCATTTGCCCGCATTTGGCCCACATCCCTCAGAATCTTTCCTATTCCTATACCTGTCCAAATGTCTTCTAAATGCTGTAACTGCACCTGTATCCACTACGTCCTCAGGCAGCTCATTCCACACGTACCTCTGTGTGAAAACATTGCCCTTCAGGTCCCTTTTAAATCTTTCTCCTGTCACCTTAAGAATATACCCCCAACCCCAGCAGTGTTGAACTCCCCCACCCTAGGGAAAAGACCTTTGCTATTCACCTCATCTATGGCCTTCATGATTTTCATAAACCCCTATAAAGTCACCCCTCAACTCCCTGCACTCCAGGAAAGAGGCCTCAGCCTTATCCACCCTCTCCTTACGGCTCAAACTCTCCAGTCCCGGCAACATCCAGGTAAGTCTCTTCTGCACCCTCCCCGATTTGATAGTATCCTTCCTATAGCAGGGTGACAAGCTATACAGTATTTCAAAGTGGCTCACCAACATCCCGTACAACCTCAACATGATGTGTATTATATTCAATGGCCTGAGCAAGGGAGGCAATAGTGCCAAGTGCCTTCTCAACCTCCCTGTCTGCCTGTCAGGATAAATAAGCCAATGATCACACATAGCAAGCTATAAATCAACAGGTTTTATGGGTTGCACAGCACAGAGATGAAGCAGAGGTAGTGGAGAGGCAGCGATGGACAGATGAAGAAGTAGGGTGATTTTTACAAGATGGCCTTATCCAGGAAGGTTATTCAAAGCATCTCCTCAAATGCCACCTTAACCAGGAGTGGTGGCTCAGAGGGATGCGATTCACCAAAGAGTTAGTTATTACACAGTGACACTGCCTCCAGACCAGACCCACAGCCATAAAGCAAGGCAAGGATGGCACTGCCAGTGGTCATCAACATAGACAGCTGCCAATAATTTCCATGCCAGCTGATTCTTCATTATGGATCCAGCAATTATGGCAGCATCTCACATTTAACCATGCGTTACCGCATCAGGGAAATCACAGTGACTCTGTTTGGAACGTTCCCAAATACTATCAATGATTGGCCACCAGTCCTGGACTGGATAGGCACACACCATGCGCCTTGTCCTGTGTCATTTTGGAGCTAGATACATTCATACACCCTGGAAATGATAAATGGCTGTCTAGCAGGTGTACTGATGCATAGAGCAACTCTTCTGCATGCTCACCAGCCTTTTCCTGTGTTCTGCCTCATTGAAGTCTACAACAGAATGCTCTGTAACTGCCCTCAGTGGCAATCTCAACACCCTGCCCCCACTTTCACTGCAGTATGCACATGCCCAGTGACGCACCATGTGTTGATCCCACCTCTAAGGGGCATGCAGTGAAAACATCTATACTCCAGGAAAGAGGCCCCAGCCTTAGCCACCCTCTCCTTATGGCTCAAACTCTCCAGTCCCGTCATCATAGCTGCTGTTATTAGTATTCTTCATGATGACACTGCACTGAGTGGCAAAGTGGCAAGTCCTGGGCATCAGAAAGCAAAAAGTGAAGACTACGGTGAAGCAAGAGGGTGCCGATAGAAAGCAAACATTCCATGGTGATGCCATCTGCAGCTGGCACTTTAAGTTAGATAGAAAGATAGGAGTGAAATGGGAGTTGAAGAGGTACTTCGGGTTAACACCACTTCTTTCCAATGAAAGGGTATTGACCTGAAAAGTTAAGCCTGGTTCTTCTTCCACAGACGCTGGCACTGCTACCTCACAGCACTGGGAACCCGGGTTCGATTCCACCCTCGGGCAACTGTCTGTGTGAAGTTTGTATATTTGCCCTGTGTCTGCCTGGGTTTTCTACAGGTGGGGAATGGCATGGGGAATATTTTTAAATTCCTTCATGGGCTGTAAGCATCACCGAGCAGACCAACAGTTTCTGCGCATCTCCATACGTCTTATTATTAAACCATTTCCGAGATTTGAGAGGGCAGTTAAGAGTCAACCACATTGTTCTGGATCTGGAATCGCGGATCAGGTAAAATTGGCAGACTGATTACCCTAAAGGACATTAATGAGCCAGATGAATTTTGAGAGGGTTGCATCAACACAGTTCCTCAGTACATGTGGATGCTGTCCTCATTGTCAGGACTGTGGATTTTCAGAAAGCCCTCCTACCATATTGGACTCACCAGGGCGGGGTTGAAAAATGGCTACTTTCATACCAAGGCCCATCAAACTTTCCATCCACCTGCTCCTAACTGTTTAGTATGGAGGAGGGAGTACTGTCTACAAGACTACTTTGAATTCCAGCTGTGACCTGATAGTGTCTGATAGTTAGCACTGGTGGCCCCATATCACTAGTGAGAGAAGACCACAGGTCCTGGACACTGTGGATAACGAGACTGAACCTGCCAGCCCTCGGGGAAACCTCTCACCACACGCACCCTGTTTCAGCTTCTGGCCTGTGGAGCACAGGTCTCAATTCTCAGTCACATGCTGCAGATAGCAATGGCTGCTTAGTGTAAGAGAAAGGGGCCACCTCAGTTCCATGGGCCTATTTGTAATGCAGGAGGTACTAACACTGGAACCCTGGTAGAATTTGGAAGAAAAATGGGAGTAGGCAGCTTGGAGCAAAATAGGCATCCAGGAAAGGTGAGGTATTTGTGTCCATTGGGAAGTTACTGTAATAAAATGGATGACAAACACTGTAGGGTTTGTTGCTGATGGAGGTCGAGTCAAACAGTAATGGGAGCAAATATTTGCCCTTAGGGTATTGTTTGCATGCTCATCTAACAGCAAAATGGAACAAAAGAGCACCTAATCCAAAGAGGGCCAAGTAGAGCTAACTTTGAGCTGAAATCACTGAGAATCTTCAAGGGTAGATCACTCTATTTTCTAAATGGATTACTTCCATGCACACCACCCCCCAGCAACCTTGTCAAGCTGGCATCAAACTCAAACTGAATGCACATGCAGGTCGGGCTTAGAAACATTTACTGAGGGCTGGTTACTGAGTGCTTAATGCTGGGACCGACGCGGAGCAAATGTGCCTTTTGCCCAGTTTCACATTTAGGCAAGAAGCTAAAACTTGTTGCATGATGTTCAAAAGGCGAGCCACCTGTTCCCAAAGCCTGCTGTCATTGGTTGGAATGTGGGTGTGCTCAGTCTCGGTCAGGTCCTGTGACATCGTTCGATGTGTTTCCAGAAAGGACCAGCTGGACATTCGAAACTGTCAGTCCCTGCTCTCTCCACACTCACTGAACTGAAACCTATGTTTCGGATTTTTGCTTAAATTGCTATGTGCCATTAAATATTAACATTTTTAAGAGCTGATGTGATCAGCACCATCAGGTCTTTGTGCACGCCTGACTTTTCAGGTTGAATTAAGTTTCTTGGAAGCAGTCATTGAATTGGCACTGCTCCCACAGCACTAGGCTGCTGAGTCATGCCAAACCCAGATCAGAACAAGTCCTGTCCACTCACTCGCTCATCGTCTTTTATGTTCTGCAATCAGGTTTCCCCCACATCGGTATTTATTGCAGAAATGAGTTCTGCAGGGAGTTGAGACTTGACAGCACAGGTCAGAGAGACTGAATGGCCTACTCCTGTTCCAATATCTTAATGAGCTTTGGCTGTCTTCCAACTCATGCTGTCTGACCTGTGGTTTGTTCCTTTCGTTCCTATGGGACATTGTCAGGCTGGTCAGCATGGATGAGTTGGGCCAAAGGGCTGTATGACTCTATGCAGTTACATGTTCCAGTCAGCAGGGATTGAGAATCCATTCAGTTAACTTTTGTCCTGGAGAAGCACTAAACCCTATTGCAGAAGTCAGGGATGTATAAAGGGTAGGGAAAGCCTTCTCTCAGTCAGTGGGAGATTGACCAGGATTTCAAATTACCTCAATATTTACACAGGAGCAGGAGTAGGCCATTCTGCCCCTCGAGCCTGCTCTGCCCTTCAATAAGCTCATGGCTGATCTGTGGCTTAACTCCAGCTGCCTGCCTTTGGCTCACATCCCTTGATAAATAAATGATAACGTCTATTCCAGAAATAAATTTGAGAGAGCCGAGATAAAGGTCTTATTTTACATCACATTTGTGGACTGTATCATTTCACAGGGCCTCCCCCTTGAACGGCCAGTGAAAACACGACAGAATAAGCAGCGTAGACAATAAAATGTGAGGCTGGATGAACACAGCAGGCCCAGCAGCATCTCAGGAGCACAAAAGCTGACGTTTCGGGCCTAGACCCTTCATCAGAGAGGGGGATGGGGTGAGGTATCTGGAATAAATAGGGAGAGAGGGGGAGGCAGACCGAAGATGGAGAGAAAAGAAGATAGGTAGAGAGGAGAGTATAGGTGGGGAGGTAGGGAGGGGATAGGTCAGTCCAGGGAAGATGGACAGGTCAAGGAGGTGGGATGAGGTTAGTAGGTAGCTGGGGGTGCAGCTTGGGGTGGGAGGAAGGGATGGGTGAGAGGAAGAACCGGTTAGGGAAGCAGAGACAGGTTGGACTGGTTTTGGGATGCAGTGGGTGGAGGGGAAGAGTTGGGCTGGTTGTGTGGTGCAGTGGGGGGAGGGGACGAACTAGGCTGGTTTAGGGATGCGATGGGGGAAGGGGAGATTTTGAAACTGGTGAAGTCCACATTGATACCATATGGCTGCAGGGTTCCCAGGCGGAATATGAGTTGCTGTTCCTGCAGCCTTCGGGTGGCATCATTGTGGCACTGCAGGAGGCCCATGATGGACATGTCATCTAAAGAATGGGAGGGGGAGTGGAAATGGTTTGCGACTGGGAGGTGCAGTTGTTTATTTCTCCCCTTCCCCCACCGCAGACAGATTTATGGTCTATCAACCAGACTTCACTCTTGGATCTGATGTGTCCAATATTGCAACAACTAGGATGATAAAGCCAATGTCATGCAAACGACACAAGTGCCAGGCAGTAACTATCTCCAAAAAGCTATAGGGAAAGGCTAACTGGGTTGGGGCTGTCTTTCCTGGAGCGTTGGAGGGCGAGGGGTGGCCTTATAGAGGTTTATAAAATCACAAAGGGCTGCAATAGGGGGTAAATAGACAAGGTACTTTCCCCAAAGTGGGGGAGTCCAAAACTAGAGGGGCATAGGTCTAAGGTGAGAGGGGAAAGATATAAAAGCGACCTAAGGGCAACTTTAATAATAAAGTGTGACCCAGCGGCACTCAAGGACCAGGGATAGATTTCCTGGTTCGGATGGTTTTGCTGATGGTGGTGCTCCCACGCATTCCTCTCAAGAGGTCACAGACTTGGAAAGCGATGTTGAAGGAGACTTGCAGTGCATTGTGTAAATGACACCCATTTCTTTCATCATGTGGCAATGCTGAATACAGTAAATATTGAAGAGGTGCTTTGCCCTGCATGCAGTCAAGCTAGGTGAGGATTGCTGGAGTTGTAACAGCGCAGGCAAATGTGGCGTATTCCATCTCAATTCTGATGTGTGCTTTATCGATGGTGGATAGGATTTAGAGAGTCAGGACAGGAGGTGAGTTGCATGCCACAGAATTCCCAGTCTCTGCCCTGCTCTTGTAGCCACTGCGATTATAATCATAGAATCCCCACAGTGCAGAAGCGGGTAGTCCACATCAACCCTCCGAACAGCATCCAACCCAGACCCCAATCCTTACAATCCTGTGTTTCCCGTTGCACTGCTAACCACTGAGTCAACGTGTCGCCCAAAAGCTGATCCAGTTGAGTTACAGATCAGTGGTATCCCCTGGGATTTTGATAGTAGGAGCATTCAGCAGTGGTAATGCCACTGAATATCAAGGGGAATGGTTAGATTCAGTCTTAGAGTCATCGAGTCATAGAGAAGTACAGCACGGAAACTGACCCTTCAGTCCAACTCATCCGTGCTGACCTGGTATCCTAAATTAATCTAGTCCCATTTGCCAGCACATGGCCCATAGCCCTCTAAACCCGTTCCATTCATATACCCATCCAGGTGCCTTTGAAATGTTGTAATTGTAGCAGCCTCCACCAATTCCTCTGACAGCTTATTCCATACACACACCAACCTCTGCACAAAAAAGTTGCCCCTTAGAGATAATGGGAACTGCAGATGCTGGAGAATCCAGGATAATAAAGTGTGGAGCTGGATGAACACAGCAGGCCAAGCAGCATCTCAGGAGCACAACAGCTGACGTTTCAGGCCTAGACCTTGGCCTGCTGTGTTCATCCAGCTTCACACTTTATTATCCTGGATCCTCACCTAGCTTGACTGCATGCAGGGCAAAGCACCTCTTCAATATTTACTGTATTCACCATTGCCACATGATGAAAGAAATGGGTGTCATTTACACAATGCACTGCAAGTCTCCTTCAACATCGCTTTCCAAGTCTGTGACCTCTTGAGAGGAATGCGTGGGAGCACCACCATCAGCAAAACCATCCGAACCAGGAAATCTATCCCTGGTCCTTGAGTGCTGCTGGGTCAAAATGCTGGAGCTCCTCACTGGCGCTGTCCCTGTGCCCCACAGACTGCAACAGTTCAAGTCAGCAGCGCACCTTCACTTTCTGAAGGGCAATTAGGGATGGGCAATAAATGCTGGCCCAGCCAGCGATACCCACGCAAATAAAAAACCAAATTTGTCACACTCCCCTGCTGTAATGTCGTCCTTCTCAAGTATACATTCAAATGATTTTTGAAATCTACCTTTAATTCTGCTTCAGTACATTTTCAGGCAGGTACTTCCCTGACAGTAGCAGCTCAGGGGATTAAAAGAAAATTCTCCCAAAACTCCCGTGTGCTTCTTAAAGTGATGCCACTGATTCAAAGCCCGTCACAATCTCCAACGATCTGAGTCAGAATGAATATGACTCTGGCAGGGCAGGAATCAGAAATCTCCTCATGCACCACAACAAAGGCGAGGTCATACATCAGCAAAGGACATTACGTGGATGTCAGGTGACAAAGTGTGAAACATTGGGAAGGAATAACGGGTAATTGGGTTAAGTACGTTGCGATGTCGATCAGTATTGGACTGCTCTGTGATTGAACTAAAGAAGCAAAAGCAGGGAGCTTCCATTAACAGACTTTCCATTATCTGATGGCCGTTACACCCGGGCGGACTAGAACACTTGGCCACAGATCCCAGCCAAGTCTCTGTTTTATAGCCAAGACTGTTCATTCTCAAATCATGTTATTCCGGTTTTCAGCAATCCTTTCTGTTTCATTTTGCAGCTCCATAGAAGGAAGTTTATATTCTTCATCTTTACTGTAGGAATTGGTGGGAGTTTCCAATTTGGGTTCAATATATCTGCCATCAACCCACCATCAGAGGTAAGGAGAACATTCAAACATTCTCATGCTCGCATTGCAAATACCACTCACGGTTCTAGACTGCTGACAATCACACACTGACAGACACTCAAACACTGACAGTTACACATTGACACACTCAAACACAGAGACACACACTGACACACACACACACTGACACACACACTGACTGATGCTCACAGACTGACACACAAGCACACTGAAACTCAAACGCTGACACTCAAACACTGGACCTCACACACTGAGCGATACTCATGCAAGCAGACACTCACACATTGATTGACAGACACTGACTGATACACACACACACACACACACACACACACACACACACACACACACGCACTGATGCTCACACACTGACAGATACACACGCAGGCTGGCATTGTACGATAATCACACACTGACAGGGACTGACATCAACCAACACTCACACTGACTGACACACGCGTTCTGACTGGCACACTGTCCCGCAGCAACATAAAGACACACACTGTTCAACACTCAGATACATCAACACCCACACTCTCACCAACAGTCTCACGCTGATCAACACGCTCACACTGATTGGCACTCTCACATTGATCAACACACACACTCACTGGCTGACACACATGCACTGGCAGACACTCTGAAACTCTGTGACACACACTGACTAACACTCCCACACTGACACACACACACAATGACTCACCCATTGACTGACACACATTGACACTCACAATCGCAATTCAGCTAATGCTCTTCAAAAACACGCCTTGATGTTGAATGTAAACCACTGTTCATTCTTGCAGCATATTAAGAACTTCATCAATGAAACATGGATTGAGAGACATGAAACACCATTACAGGAATATTCATTGATGCTCTTTTGGTCCTTCCTTGTATCTGTATACCCCGTCGGAGGGCTGGTAGGAGCACAATTTGCTGCTGCTTTAACACTAAAGTATGGAAGGTAGGAGCATCAGTAATCAGTCTGTGCAACAAATTACGGGACTGCGGGCTGTGTAACTGTCTCTTTCTGTAGGCTGTTTGAACTTGGACATAGGAGCTAAGCACTGGTCATAAGATAAAACACAGGAGCAGGCTCAGCACACCAAAACTGCTCCACCATTCAGTGACATCATGGCTAACCTGATAATTCCTAACCCCACATTCCTGCCTTTTTCCCATTATCCTCGATTCCCCCATTGATAAAAATCTGTCAGCCTCAGCCATGAATGTACTTTCTGACCCAGCCTCAACAAGCCTCTGTGGTAAAGAATTCCACAGATTCACTACCCTCTGAGAGAAGGAAGTTCTCCCAATCTCTGTGTTATATATCTGACCCCTTGTTCTGAGTTTATACCCTCTGTGCTGGAGTGTCCCACAAGGAGAAACCACCTTTCCTCATCTACCTTGCCAAGTTCTCTAAGAATCTTGTATGCTTCAAAGAGGTTTCCTCTCATTCTTCTATATTTCAATGGGCACAGAGCCAACCTACCCAACCTCCCCTGAGAAGACAGACCCTCCCCATACCTGGTATCAGCCCAGTGAATCTTCTCTGGACTGCCTCCAATGTCTTCCCTTGGATAAGGGGCACAAAACTGCTCATACTGTTCCAGCTGTGGTCAGACTAGTGCCTTGAGCAGTTTTCACAAGACCTCCCTAATTTTATACTCTGTTCCCTATAAATAAATACAGGTCACCATTCCAATTGCCTTCTCTATGACTCTCTGAGATTGGATGCTATGGATATAAGAACTTCCAAATTGCTCTGTCCTGAAGCTTTTTGCAGTATTTCTCCATTTAAATAATATTCAGATCCTCTCTTCTTCCTGCCAAAGTGCACATCCTTACATTTCCCTACATTATATTTGATCTCCCACGTTTTTGCTCACTGTCTTAACCTGCAGGCTTAACTGTTGCAGAATTTTTGTGTTGTTCTCATTTCTTACTTTCCAACATACTTTTGTACCACCCACAAATCAGGCAACAGTACATACACTACCATCAACTGAGTCATTCAAATATATTGTGGGCTATGACTAATGTAGATATTTACCAACAGAAGTGTAAAAACAACAGCACAGTAGGTCCAGCAGCTCGCTTTCCTGCTCCTGAGATGCTGCTTGGCCTGCTGTGCTCATCCAGCTCCACACCTTGTTATCTCAGACTCTCCAGCATCTGCAGTTCCTTCTATCCCCAGCACAGTAGGTCCTACAGCAATAAGTCAGTAATGTATGGAGAAGATCTGGAGATTCATGGATTAAGACAGTGGGAGATACAGACTAAGGGATTGAGGGAAGGTTTTCCTTAAGGACGTGAAGATAGTTTGGAAGGTGCAGTGAGAGAGTGGAGATGGATGGGCTGTGTGAATGAAGATGGTCAATGAAGACTGCACACGTGAATATCTGCTCAGACATGGTGAGAAATTCTGAGTTGATACATGGAACTCAAATAGCTTGGGTAGTGGTAGAATTGAACATTACAGCCTTTGGCTAACAAAACTTTCAGTGAAATTAAGTACTAAAAGCTAAAGTTACCATAGTCCCAACAGACCATGGGGCTGCTCTATTAGACAGGGACAACGGGTTGTGGTTTAACCCAAGGGTCACTACACTTCAGGTGAGGGGCGAGATTGAGAAAGTGGGGCTTTCATCGTAACGTCAGCCAGTGTGGGAATGGGGCCTGCCCTGTTAGCGTCAGCGTGGAAGCCTGCAGTCAGACAACTAACCTAACTGACCCCCTCTATAATAAAGCACGATGAGTAAATTAATCCGCTATGCCACCTAATAAAGACGAGGGATGAAAACTCAGTAGATATTTTCAACTGGGCAGCATTCATTCTGACTATGACCATTGGAGAGATGACTCACATGTGAATGATAAACTAATTCTGAACTGCTTTTGACTGTTTATTTATCTTGTTTGATCTTACTTCTTGAAGCTCCGTTGAAGAATATTTGGATAATCTATTTTGCTGAGCTTAGAAGATTAATTATTATTTCATGCTAGTTAATAAAGATAATAGCTGTTCTGAACACATCCAAATATATCTGCACACTTGTGTTTCAGAAAGAAATCCCTGCTCTGTAATGATGTTGTGGCAATTGTAGCTGCGCTAATAATGGGCTTCAGCAAGATAGCAAGGTCATTCGAGATGATTGTGGTGGGAAGATTCCTGTATGGAATTAATATTGGTAAGAAGCTGGTATGCATCTTGGGCAGACATTAAAGGGAAAACCCTGAGAAGGTGAAGTGGAAATAATATTCTAGCTCAAACATCCCTTAAGATCCTGAGACCCACGGGTCTACCAAATTCTCTTTACCTTCGTATACAGCAGATAAACCCAAAATATCCTTTCGCCCCAATTCCACAAAGTCACATGATAAAGCCAGTAACGTCCAAATGCCCCTTTTCCAATTCTCATAATTCATAAATATATACATCCCCAACAATTCACAGGCGAATTGATGATAAAGGTCGGAATGCGATGATAGTAACATGTAGGGTATGCAGCTTAGATTGATCTTAGAGTAGGACAATAGGTTGGCATAACTCCAGGAAGACTGTATCTCGAGTACTGTTTACAGTTCTTTTTCTCCTTGGAGGTTATTTAGAGACAATTTGCCTGACTGATTCCTGGGATGAATGAACTATCTCAAGTGGAGGAGATGAACAGGTTGGGCCAGTAGAGAGGTTAGAAGAGTGAGAGGTGATCTTAAAATAAGACCCTGAGCAACCTTGACATCGCCAATGCTCCAAGCATGTTTCCTCCTTTGGGAAGGCAGTTTAAAAATTAGGGATCCCCCAGTTAAGACTGAGATGGGGTGAAATACTTCCTCTCAGAGGGCTGTTGGTTGGAATTGTTTTTCCCATCAAGTAGTAGGGGCCGGTATTGAGCATATTAAAAATTGAATTACAGAAATATTTGGTTGAAAAGGGAATCAGGTGTTAAGGAGGACAGCAAGAAAGTGGTGTCAAGTCTACAGGCAGACCAACTGTGATCTTATTGAATGGCAGGGAATGCCCAAACAACCTAAAGGCCAAATCCTGCTATTGATTAATGTGTTCTTATGATCTACTTTGAACATTACAGTCCCTGTCCATCTAAAACATCCCTGTACAAAA
Source organism: Stegostoma tigrinum (assembly GCF_030684315.1). Classification (NCBI taxonomy): domain Eukaryota; kingdom Metazoa; phylum Chordata; class Chondrichthyes; order Orectolobiformes; family Stegostomatidae; genus Stegostoma; species Stegostoma tigrinum. Next base: position 40,063,776 of record NC_081379.1, read on the forward strand.
GAAACAGCCAGCTCCATCATCCAACGGCATGTGCAGCTGGAAACAGCAGGGAAAGTAGCAGTCAGAATAACCTTGTCTATGTTCTTAGGCAGGATTCAGGAATGAGTAGCTTTCACTTGGTTGAATTATTTGTGATTATGAAGGGTTATGGGGAGAAAGCTGTTGAGGAACTTATTAGCCATGGTTGAATGGCAGAGCAGACTCGATGGGCTGAATGGCCTAACTTCTGCTCCTATGGATTGGGTAATAAAGGTTTATTGTCGAATCTGCAAACGCTGAGTCATAGATTCCCTACAATGTGGAAACAGGCCATTCGGCCCAACTAGTCCACACTGCCCCTCTGAAGAGCATCCCACCTAGGCCCATTCCCCTATCCCTGCATTTCCCATGTCTAACCCACCTAATCTAAACATTCCTGAACACTATGGGCAATTACCTATGGCCAATCCACCTAGCCTGCACATCTTTGGACTGTGGGAGGAAACCGGAGCACCCAGAGGAAGCCCACACAGATGCGGAGAGAATGTGCAAACTCCACACAGACAGTCGTCTGAGGCTGGAATTGAGCCCAGGTCCTTGGCGCTATGAGGCTGCAGTGCTAACCACCGAGCCACCGTGTCGACTCTCTGTCAAAGGAGGGACAAGATATTCCTGAAGGGAGAGGTGGGGAATGGGTTTGGAAATGACTGCCCTCTCTCTGACACCTCAACGTCCCTCCTGCACATTCATTAACCTTCCCGAATTAACCTTCAGTCACAAGCTGACATCTCCTGTCATTTGTTGAAGATGTTTTGGTGCATTCAGTTATATCCTCGAAACATTCCTGACATGTTTCCCCGGCAGTCTCCTGTGATGGGCAGGCTCCGAGCGGAGCTGTTGCTTTGAATGCCTGGCGTCAGAAACCTCGGGCACCAGCAGAGCTGGTTTGGAATGAATAATACAACATTGGACTGGGAGAGATTCCTGCTCCTACACTGCTCTTTTTAACCACTAACCTTCTGGCATTTTGCACTTCACTGTCATCGTGCTATTTCATTTGATCAGGCAATGTGTAACGCAGACTGTTTATGATAATTGTACCAGGAGAGGCCTGGTATTAGTCATGGCTCTAAGGAGGAAGAACTACATCTTCTTTGAGAACTAGCTGATGGGAGTGTTGACATCAATACAAACATAGCAACAGGAGTAGGCCATTCAGCCCCTCAAGCCTTTCAACAAAATATGTCTGATCATCATTAGAATAGAGCCCCTACAGTGTGGAAGCAGGCCATTTGGCCCATCAAGTGTACTCTAATCCTCTGAAGGGAATCCAACTTAGACCCACACCCTGTAGCCTATAACCTTGCATTTTCCATGGTCAACACACCCAGTTTACACCTCCCTGGACAATTTAGCATGGGCCAACCCACTTAACCTGCACATGTTTGGACTGTGGAAGGAAATCAGAGCACCCAGAGGAAACCCATGCAGACACAGGGAGAACGTACAAATTTCTCACAGACAGAGGGTGGAATCAAACCTGGGTCCCTGGCGCTGTGGGACAGCAGGGCCAACCACTGAGACCCCATGCTGCCTTCTTAATGCCACTTTCCTGCACTGTCTCCCTATCCCTGCCCAATGCCTTTGGTCTCCAGAGATCCATTGATTTCTGACTTGAACCTGCTCGCTGAGCTTCCACAGCCCTGTGGGGTAGTGAAATCCAAAAATTGATCGCCCTCTGAGAAAGTCCTCCTCACTTAAATGGTCCAGCCCTCATTCTGAGATTATGACCCTGGCTCTGGACTCAGCAGTCCAGCCTGTAGGACCCTGTAAGAATAGTTGGAGTTTCAGTAAGATCATGTCTCATTCTTCGAGAGAATACAGGCCCAGTCTCGTTCCTCTTTGTCTCTTTGTGGAACCCCCTCTCTGGCAAGTATATTCTTCCTTAGGTAAGGAGGCCAAACCTACACAATATCCCAAAATGTTAATAAATGTGTTCATGCAATGCAGAATCACTTACCCATCCCTAATTGCTCAGAGGGCAGTCAGAGTCAACCACATTGCTGTGGGTCTGGAGTCACATGTAGGCCAGACCAGGTAAGGACGGCAGTTTCCTTCCCTAAAGGACATGAGCGAACTGAATGGGCCAGATGCCAGTATTGAATGACACCGAATGTTATTTACAATGAGGGCATCAACCCACACAGCAATCAGGCTTTTTCTCCAGGGACCAGTTGATCCCTTACACCCAGTTTTAATGCCTGAGTGGCAAGTTTAACATTTTTCTCGATTCTCATAACCGAAGCTTGACCACATTCAGTCTCTCTTAAGACCTTAAACCACCAATGAGCTACTGATGTTAGATCTGTCTGCTGTCTGCAAGAACTGGAACATAGAAAACTAGAGCAGGAGCAGGCCATTTGGCCCCAGAAACCTACCCCACCATTCAATATGATCATGGCCAATCATCCAACTCACTGTCCTGTTCCTGTTTTCTCCCCGTACCCTTGGATTGCTTCAGCCCTAGGAACTACATCTAACTCCTTCTTGAAGATATTCAATGTTTTGGCCCCAAACACTTTCTGTAGCAGAGAATTCCACAGGCTCACCGCTCTCTGGGTGAAGACATTTCTCCTCATCTCAGTCCTAAATGGCCTATCACACACCCTTAGGCTGTGACCCCTTGATTCTGAGCAACTCTGACCACTGGGAACATCCTTCCTGTGTTTACCCTGTCTAGTCCTGATAGAATTTTATCCCCCACTCATTCTCCTAAACTGCAGTGAATATAGTCCTAACCAATTCAGTCTCTCTCCATGCATCAGTCCTGCCATCCCAGGAATCAGTCTGATAAATATTTGCTGCACTCCATCCGTAGCCAGAAAATCCTGCCTTAGATAAGGAGACAAAAACTGCACACATTACTCCAGTTGTGGTCTCATCAAGGCTCTGTATAATTGCAGCAAGACATCCCTGCTTCAGTACTCAAATCCTCTCGCGATGAAGGCCAACACTCCATTTGCCTTCTTCACCACCTGCTGCTCCTGCATTGCTTACTTTCAGTGACAGATGTACGAGGACACCCAGGTCTCATTGCACCTTTCCCTGTCCCAATCTATTGCCATTCAGATAATAATCTGTCTTCCTGTTTTGCTAGCAAAGTGGATAGCCTCACATTTATCTGCTACGCACTTGCCCACTCGCTCAGCTCAAGCTGTTTCACTGACCCATCTCTCATCGCTGTTACTGATGCACATTCTCTCATCCTGTTTCTATCTAAAAGGTATTGGAATTGTAGCTCACGGCCTGTACCTTGGAGAAATTGCACCAAAGGAACTGCGAGGTGCCGTGTGTATGACCCGAGCTATATTTGCTGCCTTTGGGAAATGGATGGGTCTGGTAATTGGACTCAGGTAAAGCTCAAAGTGCTGCTGTAGCGATGTATTCTGCATTCTATTCTGCTGCTGTAGCGATGTATTCTGCATTCTATTCTGCTGCTGGGATGCACTTTTGTATCATATGATCTGCCTGTAGAGCACACAAGACGATACTTTTCACTCTGTCTCGCTACATGTGACAACAATGAAGCAATCAATCAATCAAGCTAACTGCTTGATTGTCAACAACTGTGTGTGGGGCTTTCACTTGCAGCTCAGACAACGTGGCTCCATCATACACAGAGCACTTCTGACACCCGAGTTTTACCATGATTGAAGTCTCTCAATGCGAAATTCAGTTCTGCAACCTTCACAGATTTGGCATCATTTAGTTGAAAATTGTCATCTGTGCCACATTCACCCACTTCCAACACGGCTCGTCCTGAGTCTGTTTTATTACCGTACAGATCTCCAAAAGTCACCATCCTTTAGGACAGCTGAATAGCATCATGCCTCGTGAACACTCTAGCGTAACACAGGTCTGCATCTTACCCAGTCAGCCAGTCTATCTGTTAAAAAGCAGTAGTTAACCTGCGTGTCAACGATATTTGTATTATTAGAGAGTAATCTATGTAAGCATATAACCCACACACCAAGGAATCTTGCAGCAGTTTTAAATAATAGCTAGTTTATTAAAGAGCTACGGACAACTTTACAGAAGACTGACTAGCCGCTACCTGAAGGACCTTTCAAGTGCTCACCACACTGATCCTTGAGCTGAGGTTCTGCTTCCTTTAGGATGTCATTCCATCACCACCATTTCTCCACAATGTTCCACTTTGCTATCCACCCATGACATCCCATTAAGCATCCACTTGGCCCTGTGGGTCTGATTTCAGCACCACCTTAGAATGGACAGCTACAGCGAATCTGAATGCAAGAGGTGAGAGCACAAGTGCTGTCATCCGGTGAGAGGTTGGCCCAAAGCACCCCCAGCTGCTCCCAGAGAGTGGAGCCTCAGCAATACTAACAGCTGGCTGCAGCACAGATTGCTGGACTGTTGTGAGAGACTGAGATGATCTGGATATCCAGAGCGAAAGGAGCCTGCACAACATGCAGCCGAGCCAGCTTGGCTTGTGTGAGGTCCATCACAGCTCCTGCCAGAGCAGCGAGGTATCTGAGGATTTCCTGCTGGCGCTGAAATGGAAGCTGGGGCACTGCATCGTGGCTGTACCCCACAGCTACTGCCAGGGTGTCACACAAGGGGAATGATGGTGTTTGAGCTGGCAGCAATCTTCTCTGCCAGGTTGGAGCTGGACTTCTCTAACAGTGACAAGGCTTGCCAAGCATCTCACTGTGGATTCCCATTGGCATTTCCCATCCACCACCCCGTTCAAACCCTCATGTGAATCGCCCGCAGCGTTCTAGAGAGCTGACCTATGATCTATACCAACCTCTTGAATGGCTTGCAGCCCGCATGCTGCACTAACCTTCAGGGTCCATGCAGTGCCAGCACTTGATCTGCCAGTATCACACCAAGTCAGGGTGCTGCTTCAGCACAGCTCAGTAGCAGCTTCCCACTGTGATAACATGCAGAGCGCATCGGTGCTTCAGTAAAGGCTAGTGAGGCTTCTGTAAAGCTTTCCACAGCTCCTTAGTATATCATCAACTAGTTATTGTTAAATTGTTAAATCCCTCTCATCAAGATCCACTCTGTCCCTCATGAAGATTCACTCTGTCCCTCATCAAGAGCCATTCTGTCCTTCATCAAGATCCACTCTGTCCCTATTGAAGATCCACTCTGTCCCTCATGAAGATTCACTCTGTCCCTCATCAAGATCCACTCTGTCCCTCATCAAGATCCATTCTGTTCCTCATGATGATCCATTCTGTCCCTCATCAAGATCCATTCTGTCCCTCATCAAGATCCACTCTGTCCCTCATGTGGATCCACATTGACGTGGAAGCAGTTCTTGGGAATGTGAAATGAGAAAATGAGAAGTGGAAGATGAACAGTGGGAGGGGGGAGTGGGAAAATGGGCAGTTAGAAAGAAAGGGGCCCGCGGTCACACAAGCTGCAGCTTGCATTTAATGTCAGATGGCAGGATGAAGATGAGTTAAAATCCATTAAGGCCCAAGGCAGGATCATCCTGAATGGCCTGGACAGCACCAGTCTCTGTCACAAGGTGTGGGTTTGTGGTGGGGCGCAATGTTCTTGTCTCTTTTGGCAGGATGTAGCTGTCCCCATCAGTTCTGCGGTGCTCCCTGCAGTTACAGGCCTATCTGCTCTGTAAAAGAGAGGAAAAGATATCTGTTCTTGCATGTATAGTGTTTAGATGATGACTGCTGTTGCTGAATAGCTGAGGGTTTATGCAGCAGTAGGATGGGTTTGTATCTTTGGAAGGTATGCGACTGTGAGGGAGAGGAGGAGATCCATGGTAGGGCCTGAGTCCTGAGAGCCGCTGCGTGAGTGAGGAGGCTGCCCTGAGCATTATGAGAGTCTGGTCGTGCAGTGAACTGGAAATATCATGGGTACATAGATGCACAGAGCTTGTTCACCTGCAGGAGGTGACTGAGCTCCTTGAGGCACTGTTACCAGATTCCTGAGACCAGACACCAAAGTGTTAACTTCCCTGGCCAGCTACAGGCATTCCTGGAGGAGGCAGTGGTGTACTGGTAATGTCACTAGACCAGTAATCTGGACCTCCCAGGATAATGTGAAGGGCACGTAGGTTCGAATCCCAACATGGTAGATGAGCAAGTCTGAATTCAATAGAGGGCTGGAACATTATGAGCGACGTGGTGGCTTGCCTATTAGCATTGCTGCCTTAAAGCACAAGGGACCTGGGGTCGGTGCCACTATCAGGCAACTGTCTGCAGAGTTTGCACATTCTCCCCGTGTCTGAGTGGGTTTCCTCTGGGTTTTCCAGTTTCCTTGCACAGCCTAAAGATGTGCAGGCTAGGTGGATTGGTCATGGAAAATGCAAGGTTACAGGGACAGGGTCGGGAGGTGCTGGGTCTGAGTCTGAATCGGATGCTCTTTGGAGGGTAGGTGCAGAGTCACTGGGCTGAATGGCCTGCTTCCACACTGGAGGGATTCTATGATTCTTTCTAGGAATGCTCCTCAAAATCATCCGGGCCTCCTAGAAATACTGCGTTTCTCTTCTCCTCGTGGTTTCCCAAAAGTGTTTTTCCATCCTGTCAATCCCTGCAGCAACAGGAGGCCATCTTTGTGACAGATACCGACAGCTCAATGCGACCGAAACCCAACAGGAAGATTAAAAACTGCTAAAGAAAGGAAATTCAGAAAGCAATGACAGCACATGAGAAAAGTAGAAAAGAAAGGAAAATCCAGAAGGGTTTTGTTTTAATATATAAGACAATAACTAGGGAAAGATCATGGCCCCTTAGGGACCATGGGGGTAATCTATGTATAGATCTAAAAGACATGAGCACAGCCCTCAGTGAGCATTATCAGACTTCACAATGGATGCAAGGATAGACAAGGTGAAAGAGGTTGAAATATTAGAAGAAATTAGCAGATAGAGAAAGAGAGAGAAAGAGAAGGAAATAGGGAGGGAGGAGGTGGAAGCAATTTAAACATGGATAATTGCACAAGCCCAGATTTGCTGTATGCCAGGCTGTTGACATGGCAAGGGAGGGCACATCAGAGACTCTGATAATAACCTTCAAATCCCGAAATTGCTGGTGAAACTCAGCATGTCTGGCAGCATCTGTGGGAAGGAAGCACAGTCAATGTTTCCAGTCTGGTGCCTCTTTACCATAATGGACCTGCTAGGTTTCTCCAGCAACTTCCATCTCTGTTTCAGATCTCCAGCGTGCGCATTTCGTTGTTTGCTTCCAAATCAAATCCGCTCTGGCCATGGGTGAGGTTCCACAGGACTGGAGCACTGCTAATGGTTGTCCCATTATTGAAAAAGCGTGGAAGGTCTAGACCAGGAAATTCTGAGTTAGTAAAAACTGCAGTTGCTGGAGTCACGATCAACGCAGTGTGGAGGTGGAGGAACACAGCAGGCCAGGCAGCATCAGAAAATCAGGGAAGTCAACATTTTGGGTCGGGACCCTTCAGCAGGGAAGTTATTATAAAGAATTCTGAGAGACATAATATGTCTGTACTTGGAGAGATACGCATCAATTTTAGTATTTGGCATGGATTTGGTAAGAGATGGTTGTATTTGACAAATTTAATTGAATATTTAGTGGAAGATTGTAGAGGATAGTGCTGCTGATGTGGTCTACGTGGACTTTAGCAAGGTTTTTGATGAGGTCTCTCGTGGCAGACTGGTCAAGAAAGTCAGAGCCTATAGGATCCAAGGCAGAGTGGCATACCAGAACGAAAACTGGCTGAGAGGTATGAAGCAGAGGGTGACAGAACAGGGGCATTTCTGCGACTGGAAATCTGTTTCCAGTGGGGTTCTGCAGGGTTTGGCGCAGTTTGCAATGTTCATTAATGATTTCGTTTTAAATGCAGGGGACATAATCAAGACATTCGAAGACAACAGGGTAACAGATCGGGTGGTAAATAGAGAGGATGATAGCTATAATCTGCATAGGGATACTAATGGGCTGGTCAGCTGGGCAGCGTGGTGGCAAATTGAATTCCACTTGGAAAGTTGTGAGATGATGCACTTAGGGAGAGCGTGCAAGGCAAGAGATGACACGATGAATGGTAGAATCATCAAAACACTGAAAATCAGAGGGACCTTGGAGTGCATTTCTCTGAAGGTGGCAGGATAGGCAGATAGGTTGGTTAAGAAGACATGTGGGATACTTAGTCTTTATCAGCTGAAGCATTGAATACAAGAGCAAGGGGGTAATGTTGGAACAGTATAAAACACCGGTTAGCCCACAACTGGAATATTGTCCGTGCAGTTCTGGTCACCATCTATAAGAAGGAGATGATTACATTAGAGAGAGTGCAGAGGTGATTGACCAGGATGCTTGACTGGGCTGGACAGTCCGAGCTATGAGGATGGATTGGAAAGGCTGGGATTGATTTCCTTGGAGCAGTGAAGGTTGAGAGGGGACCTTATAGAGATACAGATAGGGCGGATGGTAATTTATTCATTTGTAGAAGGGTCAATAACCAGAGGGGATAGATTTAAACTAAGAAGTAGAAGGCTAAGGGGAGAGTTGAAGAGATTTACTTTTCTCATCAGAGTGTGGTGGGTGGCTGGAACTCACACCCTGAGGGAGTGGTTGGCTGCTTCTTTTCCTACATTCTGCCATACTTCATTTCAAAATTACTTGTTTGGTTGTAAATGCTTTCAGACTGAGTAAAATGCAGAGGCATCGAAACTTTTTTAAGACAGTGGTTCTGGGTCACTCTGAAGACAGGTTGATGCAGTAATTAATCTTGCTGCGCACTTCTCTATTCCTCTCCAGGCAAATTCTAGGCAATGAAAATACCTGGCACTTACTGCTAGCCTTCAGTGGACTGCCTGCCCTGATACAGCTCGTCACATTGCCATGGCTCCCCGAGAGCCCCAGATATCTACTCATGGAGAAAGGAGACACAGCTCTCTGCATCGATGGTCAGTGCAAAGACAGGCCACTTGGCGTATGCTTTTCAAATTAAACCAGCAGTTTGTTGCTGTTTAGATCTGAACAGCTGTGTGCAGTTTCATTGGCTGTTTTACAAAAATTGCTACCAAGGTAAATCAGATAAAGGTGAGTTGGAATGGTCCAGCACGCATTGGCCTATTTGTTGGATAAACTTCTCAGACTGAAGTTTTGTAAGAAGGAAGAGGGAATTTGGATGTTTGATGATATTGTAAGACGTGGGATATTGATTAAGCAATGTTTGTTTCTCCCTCCAAAGTCAATTAGAAGGGAAATCAAAAGATAGAGAACAGGCCACCAACCAGCTGTACAGCAGTGAATCCCAAACCCTCATCCCCCATGTCCCCACTTGGGAGATTAAAGTGATCAGGATCTGTGCAAGAGATTCTGATGATATCAGAGCTGTGAGACTGGGGATAGGGGGATCCAGACACAGGCTGACATAACACACCACACATTTACTCCTCCTGTTTCTCTCTCACACTTTCTCTTACTCATACTGTCTCACACTTCACATTCATTCACTCACTCTCACATTATCACACACATTCTCTCCACATTCATTTACGCTACCACACTCTTATACACACTCACACACACTTGCTCACACTCATTCATAGTCTTATGTTCTTCTACGCTTATTCACATTCTCATTCTCACTCTCCCTTTCACTCACACTCTCTCTCACACACTCGCTCTCACAGTCACACACGCTGTCACTCATTCACAGTCTCTCAGACTCACTCACACGCTCTCACACTTTCTCACACTCTTTCCCACACTGACTCTTACACTCATGCACACTCTCTCACCACTCTGTCAGACAATCTCGCACACACTCTCTTACACTTACACTCACTCTCCATCAAAATATTTCCTCACACTGTCACACTCATTCATCACACACTCCCTCTGTTGCCAATTCTCTCACTCTAATTCTTTCATATGTACATACTTGTTCAAACCCTCCCACCCTCTCTGTCTCTATCTGTCACAGATACTTACGCGTGATCTCTCACACTCACCCATTTGGACCACTCTCCTCACCCACACACATACTGCTACACATGCTCTGTTACTCTCATACTCACTGTCTGTCACAGATACTCACTTGCCCTCACTCCCACTTAGATTAGATTCCCTACAGTGTGGAAACAGGCCCTTCGGCCCAACAAGTCCACACCGCTCCTTGGAGCATCCCACCCAGACCTATCCCCCATAACCCACACACCCCTGAACACTACGGGCAATTTAGCATGGCCAATCCACCTAGCCTGCACATCTTTGGACTGTGGGAGGAAACCGGAGCACCCAAAGGAAACCCACGCAGACACAGGGAGAATGTGCAAACTCCGCACAGACAGTTGCCCAAGGCAGGAATCGAACCCAGGTCCCTGGCGCTGTGAGGCTGCAGTGCTAGCCACTCAGCCACCGTGTCACCCAAAAGTCACTCACTCACTCTGTCTTTTTCAAACTGGGATGGGGGCTGCATCAGGGCGTATATATGGGAATGGGGTTGGTCAGGAAGCTGAGGTAGGAGAGCCACTTGCACTGGTTAGAACATTCTCCAACAGGACGGCTCAGGATTTGAGGCAGACGAGAAAGACCAGAGGAGCACCACTGATTCTGGCATCTTCTCAATGGGCCAATGATTGCTTTTGTTCAGAATGACAGAGATGCTCAGCTGTCAATGAGGATGGTCTGAAGCAGACTGGCTGCTCTGGGCACTAGCCATCTCG